>NC_143012.1:83143427-83443427 GCF_055824585.1 Amblyomma mixtum | reverse complement strand
ATCGGCTGAAAGGGTTCCTGCGAGAACTGTAAAAAATTTGAATCTTTTGCAATAGTACTTAGTTTATTTATGGCTTTAAAAAAACTCAGTAATGATGGTCTGCCGTGATCACTTCAGCAAACCTCAAGTAACCTTCCTCTGAATTTTACTACCTGTAGTAGAGGAGTCGTCTTGCTGCTGGTGAAGTATTCTTTGACAGTTTCGTTTCGTCAAAGGACGTCGCACGAGATGAGCTTGGCCAGGGACTCATTCTGTGCACAGCAACCTAAATCGTCTCGGCTGTCTTCATCTGACAAAGACACTGATTATGGTTACCATCTCCTGATCTGGGAGCTCTTGGCTGTACACAACTTGGTGTGCTGCCGTCAAAGCTGCGTCAAAAACAGCGAGAACTAAATTATCATTGTTTAATGGAAAGGCATTAGCATGGATGCATGGATGGACGGGCGGACAAACGGATGGACGAACAGACAGACGGACGGACGGACGAATGGATGGAAGGATGGAAGGATGGACGGACGGACGGACGGACGGACGGACGGACGGACGGACGGACGGACGGACGGACGGACGGACGGACGGATGGAGAGTCCCCTTTGAAACGGGGAGGTGGCAGATGCTGCCATTGCCGGTGTTCGTTTTCGTTATGCTTGTTTATCCAATCTTTTATATTTAATTTTATTATCAAAAATTGTCCCCTTTTGTTTGCATATCAATTCTATTCATTTTTCGTTCGACCTATTTTTAATGGCTGTGGCTAGAGTTCCGTCCAGACGGAACTACAATTTGCGCTAGAGTTCCGTCTAGACGGAACTACAACTTGCGCCAAAGTTCCGTCCAGACGGAACTGCATGTAGCAATGGGGTTCCGTCCAGACGGAACTGTATCTGACACCAAACAACTGTATCTGACACCATACAGTTCCGTGCAGCATTATCTGCCACAAGAGTTATGTCAAGACGGAATTAAAGCTGGCGTTAGGGATTGGGAAACCAGTTTGCTTGCAGACTTTTGCATGTCCATCTAAAAAAGTGGCAATCTTGTTCCGCCTAATGTGTGACAGAATATTCTGCTGCATCATTTTATTTTCCAAGCAGTCAGTGAGAAATGGCAATAGATCAAATTTTGGCTTGGGTTTGTTGGTGCGTTCGCATGATGCTTGTTGACCGTTTGTGTACGTCTTAGTCTTTTCGCGCTACGTCATCTTGCAGCATAAATAGCGGCAGGGCTTCACATCACTTCGCGAAGAGTTTCTGCACTCTGCTTCTAACAGTGTCATTTTCCCGATCCTGCATGCATGCACGGAAGTTATACCTTGGAGGATGTACAGCCATGAAATTTATGAGTGTGAACACGGCATCGCGTGGAAGATAGCCTCGAGCCCTACTCGTGGCGATACGCGGCGGCCGCTTTCGTAAACAAAGTGGAAAGGGAGGTCTGTCCTTCGGCTTGCCGGAAGCTGGCAAGGCGGCATAACCCTTTCCACCACGTTGCGGAAAGCAGCCGCCGCGTATCGCCACAAGTAGGGCTGGAGGCTATTTGCCACGCGATGCCGTGTTCACGCTCATAGATTTCATGACTGTACTTAACGCAGTTCGCGGACAGATATTTTGGTGTCGTATACATGCGTAGAGAGAACATCTGGATACAGTTTGGTCAACTGGTTATTCCAGACCCAAAGGAATGCTTTGTGTGGGTAGAAATCACCCATATTGAATAGTATGGGCCGTACGGACATTAGACAGTTTTAGTTTTACGTACAGTTAGACAGTTTTAGTTTTACGTACAGTCTTTGTCAAAAGTAACCAGGCTGCACGTTTTTCTTCTCAGTCGTATATTAAAGCTATTATGCCAGCCCTCAAGCTCTAAGTCTCTGTATAGTAAAAGGAACCCCTCTTTCACCTTCAAAGAACTTTTTTATATTTAGGGAAGACGTGCGGGTGCTGTTCTAGGAATGAGAAGCAAACCATGGAGCCTGGTTACTTTTGACAATGACTGCACGTAGAACCTTCACGCACGTAAATGTGAGCAGTCTACGCAGCGTACGCTCGTGTCGCTTCGTACAATTTAGTTAGACATTAACGGAGTGTCTAGCATTCCGTCAAGACGGAACATTTGCTGCTGCTGCAGTTCCGTCCAGACGGAATATTTACTGCAGCTAGAGTTCCGTCCATACAATAGACAGTTTTAGTTTCACGTACACAGAAGCTTCACGAAAGTAGAGCGCTTACGGGTCACCAGTGCGCATGCGCAGAACGTGAAGTGTCTGTGTGGGTCGCACGGACGTACGTGAGATTCGGTTCTTTGTGTTGTGGTCTTTACGTTGCTTGCGTACGTGGCGTTGCAAGATGGCGGCGCCCTGCCCGGCCGCTTCACAACGATAACAGCTTCGTCGCTAATCCCTCGACGTGGTATCGTGCTGCAAGCTGCTGTATTTGCCCTCAGTTGGTCCATTCTTGCTCTCGCATGACGTTTTAGGTGAGAACTAGCTTTTGTTTTCCAGATAGAAATCCGTTTCAGCAGCTTCTAAGCCTGACGGAGAGGCGTTTGTGGTCGTCATAGCAACGAGTGTGCCGACGGTCTCGCGAGACCACGCGAAGCTCAAAACCTAGCAGGATATCGCGAGACCTTCGGCACAGTCAGCGGGAAAAGCAAAACGGTGCACGTTTTGGCTCCATACGCAGACGTCGTCAACATGAGTGGGACACCAGCGCGCCTTCGCTTCTCGAAAAACGATGATTTAAATGTGATGCGGGGCGTGAAAGAATGCAATCCCTTTGAAGATAACATGCAACATACAGTTCGGTGGAATAAAATCGCTCAACGTTTGTCAGAAGACAGGGGGAAAGTGTTTACCGCCCGCACCGCGGCTTGGCCTGGCTCCGCTCCAAGCAGCTCGACTAAGCAAAATTAGTTTTCTTTATCTGTACTATATGGCACGGATCAACATGATAGCGCATTTTTTAGGTTCTATGGCAAATCTACACAGTCTGCGTCCCGTACGTGTAGCTAAACTGTACGAAGCGACACAAGCGTACGCTACGTAGACTGCTCACGTTTACGTGCGTGAAGGTTCTACGTACAGTCTTTGTCAAAAGTAACCAGGTTCCATGGTTTGGTTCTCATTCGTATAATAGAGCCCGCACGTCTTCCCTAAAGATCAAAAGTTTTTTTAGCTTCTTAGAGTGCCCCGAGTCGATCCAATAATCCACGTCATTCTTTTTGCCGGAAACTACGAATGTACCTTGCCACTGCATCAAGAGTTTTTTGTGGCAACGGGGCAAAAGAAGAAGATTAGATTGGATTGGATTGGATTTGATTGGATTTTGATTGGATTGGATTGAATTGTATTGTATAACCGATGCATCACCACAAGTCTAACCACAAGCGCCACCACCAGCTACACTACCACCTGAACCATGGCGTAAGTACGGTTTATGGGAGTACCGAAATCCGGCTAAGAACTACCGTTGCCTTGTCACGTGATGGTCTATTTCCCATGATGCTTTCCATTATATTTTTATGACTAGGCTTCAAGATTATGACGTCACGCTCCCTCCTAGGCGGAACAGAATTCCCACTTTTTTAAATGGACATGCAAAAGTCTGCAAGCAAATTGGTTTCCCAATCCCTAACGCCAGCTTTAATTCCGTCTTGACGTAACTCTTCTGGCAGATAATGCTGGACGGAACTGTATGGTGTCAGATACAGTTGTATGGTGTCAGATACAGTTCCGTCTGGACGGAACCCCGTCGCTACATGCAGCTCCGTCTGGACGAAACTTTGGCGCAAGTTGTAGTTCCGTCTAGACGGAACTCTAGCGCAAATTGTAGTTCCGTCTGGGCGGAACTCTAGCCACAGCCAAGAATTAAATGCAGAGCGGCCGTCCATGACGTCATTCTGATGCTCTCTGAGCCTTCGTCTGAAGTTTCCCATGATTACAAAACATAAAACTGAGCAAGAGACAAGACACAGGAGAGAAGCAAACAAGACGAGCTCCCTCGTTCTCGCCTGTGTCTTGTCACCAGCTCAGTTTTATGTTTTTTATTCATGTCATACCAACTGGCCCGTCATCGCTCACTCTTGAAGTTTCTCATTTAGCCAATATAGGCAGCGTCGCAGCCTTCACAAGGTATCTTGCACACCACGACAGGGTATCTTGAGAGATCTGGATGGCCTTTTGCACGAACCAGCCGTTGGCAGGCACATAATGAATGTGCATGCGTGTTCTCATTTAACGTAGTGCACTCGGCCAGAGGAGGGAAGGTTCGTACCCGTCAGTGTGTGGTTGTACACGGCGGCCATCCTCTGCGCCATGTACCGCGCCATGAACTCCTCGGGCTGCAAGGAGAAACAACCCGCCAGTTGCAGTGGATGCAAAAGATTCAGCCGCCAAAAGCAGAACCACCCTTCTCACCAATGTTAACTACATACACTCCAAACACAAACAAGCCGCTGTGGGAGTAAAGAGGGAGTAAACTTTCCTGTAGAGCACTCCATTTTGGGGACAGGGTGTTCTGCTTAGGTTCCACACGTTATTTGCACAGCTATGCATGCTATTAGTACGTATAACATGATACGTCTTGATCGTATATACGAATTTAGATTACTGCAGGTTATGTATTTTTCTACATCTGGTGCTAAAAACTTTCTAGAAAATATCGGGTCTTTGGGCCACGGAAGTATAGATATTAAAACCCAGAACACGGATGTATTTGAAATGCCGTATTTCAGAACAAACTAAAAGCTGCAGACATTGGCTTATAATCTACTTTACGCGGCAAAAAAATATAAACACACAGCCGTTTATAGTTCCAAGAAGCTGAAAACTTATTTTGTGCACATACAAATGAAAACTGCTAATCTAAATGTACCAGACTAGCTAGGAATTTTCAATTTTGCCTTATGTGTTTTTATGTTTCGTGCTATTGTAATGATTGTCTTAATTTTTGTATGTACTGTATTGAAGTATGCAATGCCAAAGTGTTGTTTCTCTCTTTTTCTTTACTGTAACGATTGTGATGCGAACCTTCTATATTGTTTAGTGTACCTTTGATCTCTTAACGTATGAACTTGCTTTTTTTTCATCACGTTCGCTAATGTCATGTAATGGTCCCCTGGGCCTTTGTCAAGCTTTTGGCACAGCTTTTAGCCCAGGGTGACCACCCAGATTGTTCTGGTGAACAAATTACCTTGATTGTTTGATTAATTGATGGATGGATTTCAATCACCAAATATACCGAATGCTTACTATAAACGCGGCACCGGAGGTGTTGAGGTTGCAAATAGAGGACGTTGAAACCTTGGTTGAATTCCTCGTAGCTGCTAGAAGTTCGCATGTTTTGGAAGAGGGACTTGATTCCGTTCATGCCCAACATCATCATGATCATCATACCCAACAATTCTCGACAGTAACATTTCTGAGCGGGAAACAGTTTATGAACACACTTTATTTCATATAATATAACACTTCGGTATAGCAATAAATATATCCACCGAACCCCCGACGGCAGCGATGATTTTTTTTTTTTGCTATTACCGTTTTTGTTATCGGCAAAAGAGTTCCCCATTGCTTTTTTATGGCAGTCAACTGCCCGATGCGGTCATTATTGCGGACTTTAACGCGGACTTTTAATGCGGTCAAATTCTCGATGCGGACTTTAAGCACTTCCTTTGCGCTTACGCTCAGTTTAATCCCTTCTGTTTAGTGTGTGGACTGGCATGTTTCCTTGAATGATGCCAGTTCTCCCTTTTAGGCATAGTGCCAACAAAATAGCAGTCTCGCTGATGATTAAATGAAGCTGCTCGCGCAGGAATATCCTATAAGCGTGCACAGTATAATCCACTAGAGAAAATTAACATGAAAAAGGAGCAGTTGTACAAAGACGTACAAAACTTACGGGTTGTGAAAATTAAACACGCAAACTTGCCAGGAAAAAAACCAATGCGCTCCTTACATTCGAATGAAAATCCTTCCTGGAGATTGGCCGCTTAGCTGGGAGAATTTACTCAGCCTTTAAAATAGAACCAAGACTACAGGTTGAGCTGGAAATATCATTAAAGAGAAATGCTGTGAGCATTCATAGCGTAAACACGGCAGCTCATATAAGATATAGGAAGCCAGTCAAAACACCTGAAAGCACCGTTGATCATCGGCCTGACTACGCCCACTGCATGGCAAAGGCTTCCCCCACATCTCTCCAATTAACCCTGTCCCTCGCCAGCTGCGGCCACCGCATCCCCGCAAACTTCTTAATCTCATCCCTCCACCTAACTTCCTGCCGCCGCTAGTTACGCTTGCCTTATTTTGGAAGAATAGGCTTACGCCTTAAAGGTGCGAAAATATTGTCGTGGACACCTCAGAAAATACATGGCTTTTTTAATGACTAAAACATCTCGAAGACAAAATGAATGATTCCTTACGGTATTTTGGCTTGGAAAGCGACTATGGAATACTTCTTTTCTGTTAAGTACAATTCACTTCCTGTCTTTCTCTCCTGACTTTTCCCGCCAGGCGGGAAAAGCTCACCGTGACTCCAGGGTTTTTCGGCGGGTCGGGGTTGTCCTGGGCCGCGACAAGAACGCTGGGCTGCTCCGCTGCTTTGTCCGCGCATGCGATTGAAAGGGAACGGGGTCCGCAATGAAACATCGGCTCTCTACTTCATACCGAGACAAGCAAACGCGAAAATAACTTCAACTGCCTTCTCCCTCAGTCTGTAAATGAATACACCACTTTGTAAATAAACTGACGTTTTCTCCAAAACATTTCACGTCTGCAGTGCACGTTAGAACCGAAGGTAGTCGAAATTATGCGCAGCATAAGCCGCGGGATGCCTCATAGCCTTATTCGCTTTGGGACGTCAAGTTGAGCAGTTGTGCTATTTTTCTGTGCGACCTCTGCGTCTTTTTTTTTTTCGCTAGTAACCAAAAATGTCGGAAGCTTCCTGGCACACCTCGCCTCGCCCTCACACCTCCATCTTGTCTTCCCGAACATGAGGACCATACTGACCATCTACTCAACCACGACTTCGTCAGTATAGAGACTAACAAATGTCGCTTCGATAAGAGATGAGAACGTTCGGAAACAGCTTCCCTAAGCCGAGGATGGCTGTAAGACAACTAAGCACAGTGTGCATGGCCTAAAATTGTACTCTATTAGCACGTATACTGTATTGCATTGTGGCCAATACTGGCGCATGGGCATCGACCTCAAGGCTGTGAGGTCGGTGGGCTTCAGTCTTTCGCTGCTTTGACTGGAGACCTTCCACAGGTACAAAACAGTTTCCGCCTTGCCCGTGCCATCAAGGTTTAAGACGGAGCACCGAAGTAATTACGGCCAATGCATTTTGCGTGACGGCGCTGAATGCGACCTCAGAGTCTATTTGTCCCGTCACATAGGACGGTACAGGGCTACGACGCTTTCACTCGCAAGGCGCTCACCGATCAGCAGGCCACTCGCCACAGCTCCGCCCGTGGCCGACTTGACCAGAGGAGCGGCGTAGGCCGTGTAGGAGTCCTCCAACTCTGCGAGATGGCGCAGCCACAAATTGCACTCTCTCTCATGCGCTCTTCTAGTAGCTTAAACGGCGCATTGATGACTATATGAAGTAAGCCAGAGTCGACAGATTATCTCATTCTTACGCAGACTGTGCCACTCTATGTTATAGCTTCACTGTCTTTCGTTAATAATTATTGGTGCCAATTACAAAATATCTGCTCCGATCAACCTTGTTCTACATATGCGCACCTGTATTTACTTTTTAGCAGTGGTTGTTTTTTTTTCTCGTGCCAACTGCTGACTTGTAAGGATGGTGAGGCCCGTGAAGCGGTGTATCATTTACTGCTTTTTTCTCACCATCCCCAGTTTGCATGTACAAAGTGAAATAAAAGATTTATTGATTAATGGCAAGAAGGCTGCTTTTGCTGAAAACGGAGCGGTTAAAAGATAGATAAGAGGAAAAAATAAGCGAAATACAGGTACGGTCAACCCCAGCCGTTTTGGCAAGAAGACTGCGCAGTAGTTGACCGAGTTGTCTGCTGGCAGATCGACGAGGCTGCCTACAGTGTCATTCACTTGCAGCCGGTTATCACCTAACTTGTAACGCTTGATAACAGGGAGCTCGAACTGAGAGGAGGGGAAATTTTTAACCCCTTGTATCCCAGGTGCCACAAACGTTGCAGTTTGTTTTATTCTTAAAACGTATAAATATGCTCAAGGGACCCCTTATTCCTAGCTGCCATGAACGTGGTAGCTCCTGCTCGCACTCACGGCCAATAGGGAGAGGGAAAGAAATTTTAGTGAGAGGAAAAGTAGAAGAGGTTGGCCGGTGGTAGCATGGCCCTGGCCTGCTACTCCACACTGGGGAAATGAAAGTGGCGGAAAGGGAAAGTGCGAATCACGGTCAATGGATAGCGCCGGCGGGTACCGTGAGCAGTATGTGGTGGTGAGAACAACCCCCCCCCCCCCCCAAAAAAAAAGCAAAATGTTTGGCACTGCGTTCTTCGAGAAAAAGCTCTTTCGCAAAGACACTTTTGTGTATTTGTGCTTTGATGCAGACAAAATGAACTGCTTCGACAAAATTCATGCTTCCTAAATTTTCATGCGATTTCTGCGCCGCATTTCAAGCGGCAATGTTGGTGGCACCATAAAATTGCCATGAAAGGGTCAGATATCGTTCTCAGCAATAACTGTCTAAAATTGTCAGTTTCGACAGCCTTCATCACTTGCCACGAGTGTAGGATATAAATGGTCAATGCTGACATCGTCGGCAGCGAAGCCAGCAGGCTGATTTTACTGAGACCAAAATTGTGGTAAATTGTTTAGTTTAGTTTAGTTTAGTTTATGGGGTTTAACGTCCCAAAGCGACTAAGGCTATGAGAAACGCCGTAGTGGAGGGCTCCGGAAATTTCGACCACCTGGGGTTCTTTAACGTGCACTGACATCGCACAGTACACGGGCCTCTAGAATTTCTCCTCCAAAGAAATTCTAGCCGCCGCGGCCGGGATCGAACCCGCGTCTTTTGGGTCAGCAGCCGAGCACCATAACTGCTGAGCCACCGCGGCGGCTGTGGTAAATTGACCTTGGGGCTCCTTCTAAAAGGTAAGTTATGGCACTTCAATAAAGACTAGTTACTGGCGGTTTGGTCCTTGCTATAGGTACGAGAGAAGAGGGCGATGCATCATACGGCCGTAAAATAAAAAAAAGAGGAGTAGCACCGCGGTTAACGCTTCGCCTTATGCATCATGCTCATCATTCAATAAAGTATGGCGCACATTAGAGATCAAAGTGTTCCAGTTAGTTACCGAGTAATGGCTTTCCGTATACGCATGGTATGCGCATGGCTTGTATCCGAATGCGCGTAAATTCTTCCTTGTCGCTTCACAACGCAGACAAAAAGCAGTTTCCTACAAGGGGTTCTGTCCCAAGACCCCGAAAAAGTTACTCAGACATGCAAGCACGAACAATGTCCATTCACGCATACAAAAGGTTAACAGACGGTTCGAAGCTACTGTGCCTTTATAGGTGCGTAAGCACTACTCCGATGCCTCTGACCTAATCGCCTAACGTTGGTCTTTGTGTCTGTTTGAGAGGAACCTAGATCGCGAAAATTCCAGCACCTGCCGTCCGATGGCAGTGGCTCGGGAAGAGCAACCTGGTAAATTGGTTAATTGATTTTTTTGTGAAAGGAAATGGCGCAGTATCTGCCTCACTTATGTCGGCGGACACCTGAACCGCGCCCTAAGGGAAGGGAGTAAAGCGGAAGTGGTTTGGTTTGGTTTGGTTTGGTTTATGGGGTTTAACGTCCCAAAGCGACTAAGGCTATGAGAGACGCCGTAGTGGAGGTCTCCGGAAATTTCAGTGAAAGAAGAAAGTGAGAAAGGGGTGCTGCAGTGGAGAGCTCCGGAATAATTCGACCACCTGGGGATTTTTCGCTGACATCGCAGAGCACACGGGTGGTGGTGGTGAAAAACATTTATCGTCTATTAAAGTTTTACAGAAAGGTGATTGGGGTACAACTCTATTGGCCCTTTCCCCTCACAATACTAGGTGGAGCCCCTATTCCTGGGCCCCATTGGTAAGCAACCCCGCCCGCGTCCGTTGAACCAAGGCCTTTTGGGTCTTTAGGTCGTGACTGGCGAGCAGGGCCGCCTCCCAGTCTTCTCTGGTGGGGTTGGGGGGGATAGATGGGTTTGATTGAGACGCCCAAACCATATGGAAGATGTCAGCAACCTCGCAACAGAACTGGCATGCACCATCAAATGATGTGTTCAAATGTTTAAGCACCACCGGGCACAGTACAGTGTTAGTGAGAATTTTGATGAGGAGGCGCTCGTCAACGCGATCCAGTCCCTTACAAGGGGCCGGGTAGCGCCGGTGCTCCTCCTTGTAGTAATCGGTGATGTGTTTGAATGTAAGGGCCAGATTGTCTGATTGGGAGTAGGCTTCCAAGGACAGGGAGATAGCCAGGGGAGAGAGTGCGCGGGCAGCCTGATCGGCCTGTTCGTTTCCTTTGAGTCCCTGGTGACCGGGGGCCAGTGGAGTTGAATCTTCGCATCGGCTGCTATATTGCAGTATGCGCCAGGCAAGCGGGGGAGCCCAGCCCAGTTCATAGCTCCGACAGGCCCCTCGCGAGTCGGTGATGACGTGTTTCCACTTGGAATTAGTAAGAGCCAGAGCAATGGCAATCTCCTCCACGTGTGTTGCGCTGTAGGCTTTGAAGGTGAGCCCGTTAACTGTGTTTGCATTGTGTACGACTGCGGCCCCGTGGTGTGGGCCGGGAACGTCCACGTAATACACGTGTTTATATCACGTTCGGTCTAAAATCTATGCCATGTATTCCAAAGGTTGATTTAATCATTCTTGGCAGAGTAATAGAGTGGAAGCAAAAATAACAAGAATTAAAATTTGGTTTGTTACATGTCCCCTGAGAGATTCACACAGGAGTTGATGTGCCTCCTGATCAGAGAGCACGCACCACCTCTGAGGTGTTCTTGGCAACATGTCAAACATGAACCTGGTAAGTCTCTACATCTGCTAGGTCTACACCAGTGGCCAGTAGGTAGCCACATGCATCTACTGGCCACTGTTTTAGACCTGGCAGATGTAGAGACTTACAAGGTTCATGTTTGACATGTTGGCGAGAACACCTCAGAGGTGGTGCGTGCTCTCTGATCAGGAGGCACATCAACTCCTGTGCGATACTTTGTTGGTTACCATAGCATCGCGCCAACGCTTCCGCGCGCGCCTGACAACAACCGCTATGGTATTCTCTGGACATGTTGCGGGGAAGGGGTCGGATCCTGAGGGCGCGTCTCCAGGGCTCTGGCACTCTCTCCCTTTCCTCAATGTGGTAGTCGGGTTTGATGTGTAGCCGGTCCAAGAGGCGGCGACCGGACGTGGTCTGTGCAAGACGCGTGTATTCGTTGACTAAGTGGGCTTCTCGAAGCTCCCGGATGTGTTTACCACGCCCAAGGCCAGAAGTCGCTGGTTGGACGTGGTGACCGGGAGGTCGAGAGCCCGCTTGATGACTTTCCGGTGGATGACCTCCAGTTGGTCATCATGGTGTTTGCGCAGGTGCAAGTAGGGGGTTGAGTAGAGGATTATACTCGTTACGAAAGCATGGGCAAGCCGCATTGCATCCTTGCTTCGTAATCCGCCCCGCTTGTTGGAGACCCGGCCGACCATGCGGCCCACCTGGTCTCCCACCGTGCGAAGTTTGGCTAGGGTGGTGTCGACTCTGCGTTGGTGGTGTATGAAGAGGCCAAGGACGCGGATCTCCTTGGCCTCCCGGATCGTTCCCGAGGGGAGACTGATGCGAAGCGGTGTTGTGTCCCGAGGGGAGGGACGTAAGTGCACAAATTCTGATTTAGCTGGGCCGCACTGGAGTCCGCAGTAGTCCGCGTAGTCATCGACTAGGGTCCCCGCTGCTGGCAGGCAGGATTCAATGTGGCCCAGGTTACCTTGTGTGGCTCAGATTGTAATGTCATCCGCATAAAGAGCGTGATGTATCCCGGGCAAAGAAGACAATTTGAAGGGAAGACGAAGCATTGCACCTTAAGGTGTTCCCCTCGAGCCGATGGTGTATGGCCCGTGTTCTGCATCTTGTATGCGTATATAGGCTTAACGGTCTGTAAGAAATTGTCTTGTGTTTTGTAGCCACAGTTGGTGTTACTGAGGCGGTCCAGGATTACTTCATGTTTCACGTCGTATCCAAGGCCAGGACCACCTTGTCGTTGTGAGGACAATCGAAAGGATCTAAGATGTCGTGGTGGAGCTGCAGAAGTATATCCTGTGCGGACTTGTGAGGGCGAAAACCGAACATGGTGTCAGCGAAAATGTGCTGTGTTTCGAGATAATTGTAGAGTCTGTCGCGCACCATCGTCTCCATCAGCTTGCAACCACAAGACGTGAGGAGATGGGGCAGAGGTTCTCCACATCAATAGGTTTGCTGGCCTTCGGGATGAAGGTCACGAGAGCCGATTTCCAATCGAGAGGGAGAGGAGTCTTTCCGTCCCAAATGCTATTGATGCATTTGAGGAGCGCGGCGTAGGCTGCGTCGGGAAGGTTGGCCAAGAGCTTGACCATAACCTTGTCGAGCCCAAGTGCAGTGCCCCGCTTCATCTTGCTTAAGGCCGCCCGGAGGTCGTGGAGCTGGAACGGGGTGTCCAGCTCCGTGTTCTCTTCGCCTGCATACGAGTACGCCGCCGGGCGGAGGTCCTTAGGGGTGCACAGGCATCGATTTCTGAGCCTCTTGCGTTCCGCCTCCATCGAAACGCGGCCGCCGCGGTCGGGTTAGACCCCGGGTACTCCGGCTTGGTAGACGAGCTCCTTAACTACTGAGCCACCGCGGCGGGTCAACCGCGTTTTAGTTAAGGTCCCTTAGTTTTAGTGGAGGCGAAACATAATTATTACTCGTTATAAGGAAAGGTGTTAGGCTCAAGTTTCTCTCTCTCTCTCTCTCTCTCTCTCTCGGAGCGCTCCTCGACCGCGACGTGGTGGAAGGGAAGGAAAGAAGTGGCCTCATTAGATCATTCGGCTTCTCAGATTTAACTAGCATCTTCGGGTTCAGCAGCCGAACGTGCTAACCACTGAGCCATCCTGGCGACGACGGTGGCGTTTCGATGCAGGCGGGACGCAAAACATGCCCGGGTGCTGTGCGATGTGATTGATTGATTGATTGCAAAATTACCGCAGACACTTTGGAAATTCTAAAGCTAGCTTGGCGAAAGCCTTGTGGCCAACCCACTGCCGCTTCCCCGAACCGCTTAGCGCGGAATTACTGGGCCGTTTCGGAGCCATGCGTCTCACTCACTAGACTGCAACGAGACGTCTGGCGAAGAAACAGCGGTGTAGCTGCCACCGCCGACGCGCGCGCTCTCGTTCTACCGCTATTGTGTGACGTCACTGTCACTATGCACAGCTGTGCCCCCCACCGGTGCGCCGGTTGCTAAGGGGTGGAGGGTGGTTGCGCCGCTGCGTGGAGGAGAGGCCACAGTTGGCACGATTCCAGCGCACGGACGGACACCGCGAGTATGAGCCATAAAAGGCATTCGCCTTAAAAGTGTATGGCAGTTATCGGAGCCTGGGGTGGTCCACCTATTCCTGCAGTCCATCGGCCTGTGCCGCAGCGTGGGCGTTTCTCTCTCATAAGTGGAGGCTAACATAAAAGACTCCTACTCAGTGGTTGCTTGGTTTGTGAACTGGATTGTTCGAACCTTAAGCGTCCAGAAGTAAGGGTAATGAGGACGCTGGCCGCTTTAGCATGTTATAATCAGCGGGGTTGTTTTCTGTAGAAATACCTGTTTCGTTTTCTTAACAATAGACGCAGGAGTGAAGAAGTAAAGTATGCATCCCCTGGGTATCAATACATCCCATTATTGCAAGTATGAAATCCATCATCTCTAAGCAGGAGGAAATGAGAATTTCTAGTAGTTTTGAATTAAAGTCACAAATTTTGCTGGGCTTCTGGAAAACTACTTTTTGCATGGACATTTGGGCTACTATCAACATTTTTAAAGAGCAGTAATTATGATGTGCAGGCAGAATTATAACGAGTGTGTAATGAAAGGTGTGGTCTGTAAGGTGAACGGTGCGAGAAATCCAGCTTATAAATTAGTTTTCATAGATCTGCTTAAAGTTAGCCAGTAGATGCTCTTACCTTCCTCCAGTAATTTACTCAATGCTCCGAGTACCTTCCTGCGGCGTGCATTGTTTGCGGCTTGGTCCTGCATAATACCACAGGCACATCAGTGTAAGCAAGAGAAATTTTTAACCTCCGAAGTCGATAGGTACAAAAATGTTTACATAGCGATCTAAAAGCTTTTACAGAGTGTGCTATACTGAGCCCTGCTTTCTTTCTTTGGGGCCGATTCAGCAGCATTCGTATCTGGTATGGAGCGAGTTCGTATCTAGTATGGGACAAGCTGATGCACCAGAGCTTTGTTAGAGCTGTGAAACGGTATTATTTATTATTTTTACTGGGCATCATTTCTGTACAAAGGTATCCGTAATTAGTTTTGAACGGACACCGGTATGGCACAAACCGTCTACTAAAAAGCAAAGCTCAGAACTGCGTGAAGAAAGCCGCCCTGAAGCTTTAACAACCGAGCTGAAACACTTATCACAATGGATATGCGTGCACGTCCCTTCAACCTGGTTTCTTCATGTTTACCAATAAAGTTTAGAAACTCCCCCGACTGTGCACCGGACTGTGACTCCTCTTAACGCCTATACCGACAGCCGCTCCCTTGGCGAACTTTGGTAGGAACTCCTTGAGGTCCTCTCGTTTGCCTAAGAGAGTAGGAGACTTACAGAGGGCTAGAGGAAGTCCACTTCAGCTAATCCGCGAACGTGGGACACTGCTCCGTTTTGCAAACATGATAGACCTTCACGATAACGATAACAACCCTTCTTCGTACCTTTTTGTTCATGACGAATCTCGCCCCCACTTCCTTAAATGCAAATTCTCCGCCGTGCCCACTTAAATACACTTCTAACCCTTGCCTGTTCCTTCTCCTTCTTTCTCCGACCCCCCCCCCCCCCCTTCCGTGTGCAAATTTCCCCGATTCCTATGCTAATCTCCAGCATTCCCTTTTCATCAGTGTCATTCAATAACATCCACTGAATTCATTCCTTAATTCTATTCAATTCGAACGGGACCATTCATTGCTTCGTTGCCTTGCATCCCTCCACTGCCCACACTCCTCTTTCCTACAGTGGCGGGCCTGGCTAACCGCGGACCATCTGTCAAAGCAGCTGGCTTTAGTGAGCCAGGCGCAGGAGATTTTGGGCGCTTAATGCAGCGTCGTACCACAGCTGTTTCTCTATCTCTCTTTCAGAAACATATTGTTACGTGCTTAGCACGCACGGGGGTTTATTCGCAGAGGGGATCGGTCGGAGCAGGATGGAAGCAGGAAGCCTACCAGCGTCCTTCAGCTCTTTCTCTTCCTTTTTCTCTGCTGGTCAGTCCATCTTCTGCTTCTTCCGTCGAGGATTCGCTCCGAGCCGCTCGGAGCGAATGGACGTGCCTGTTCTAATACATTACACCATGGCCACTTCGATTCCATTCTTTGGCTATTTTTGAAGTACACGCCGGCCTGCTCTTGGCAACATTGTGCTCTAGGCAAAGAGGTGCAGAACATGGATGCCATATTACTGCTGCCGGGCCCCGTCAGAGGCGGGAGAATGAGGGGGGCTCTTACGACCGAGGCGTTGCGTATGTAATACTGGACGTCCATCAGGTTCGACCGGAAGTTCGCCTCGTGAGTGGCCACTTTCTGGCCCAGCTCGAACAAGCTGGCCAGCATCAGCAGCGAGCCCAGCCTGCATCGAAGAGGAGCGCAGTGTCTGCTTCAGAACTCTGGGGAATAGGCCTAGCTAGATGGCACCGCTATTAAGAAAACACCTCAGCAAAAATAGCGAGGCAAAAAAAATGGTGTCAGTTTAACTCAGCTAAGCGTGGTTTAGCGAAATCGTTTTCTTAATAGATGGCACCGCTATTAAGAAAACATTTCAGCAAAAATAGCGAGGCAAAAAAAATGGCGTCAGTTTAACTCAGCTAAGCGTGGTTTAGCGAAATCGTCCTGACGATGTAGACGGCTCCGACTGACTCGCTCCGCCCGTAGCGAGAACTGCAATGCGAATGTCGCGAGAGTGGCGCCGGCTCCTTTTTCCAGCAAACGGCTGGTCACGTGGTTAGTCACGTGGGCACAGCTGGCAAGGCGGCGGTCGGCACACAAGCGTTTGCGGGACGGCAGGCTGGAAACGCTGCTTGGTCAAAAAAATATGACGTCATACGCGTGACGTCATATGTCACGTGATATTTAATGACGTCATGTCCGGTTGGGGACAGGCATGTTTTCCCTAGATTTTCCCCCGCCACCGCTCGTCAGCGGACGGGGCTGCTCGCGAGGAGCCGAGAGGCGAGGAGGCAGCGTGCACTGCAGCGTTGCCTCCTCGGCGTGTCCCCGTCATGTCTTTCGACCCGCCGCGGTGGCTCAGTGGCTATGGCGCTCGGCCGCTGATCCGAAAGACGCGGGTTCGATCCCGGTCGGGGTGGTCGAATTTCGATGGAGGCTAAATTCTAGAGGCCCGTGTACTGTGCGATGTCAGTGCACGTTAAAGAACCCCAGGTGGTCGAAATTTCCGAACCCCTTTCACTACGGCGTCCCTCATAGCCTGACTCGTTTTGCGACGTTAAAACCCCAATAAACCATAAACCCATGTTCTTCAGTGCGCGCGCGAGATTAAAAAGCGCACCTGTCGCGCTGCGCTGTCACACTGCATGCCTGCTTCCGTGCATTTCTTGCGGACTCCTTTCAGTCATACTTAGCTATACTTTGACCAAAAGGCTTCTTAAACAGTTATTTCAAGTTTTATTGCTATGTATAAAGAATATGTTTGTAGCAGGTGCGTGAGCCCGAACAAAAGAAAACTGTTTTTATTCCCCTTCAGTATTCCTGCTTATCGAGACTTGAGTATTTATATGTTGCAGTACATCTTTTTTCAGGCATCACAACTGATGTTTCGATGTGTTTGGTAATTGACTTCATTGTAGCTTCATACTTGCACCATTTAAACTCTTACATAGCTCTTTTTTCACAAAAGGAAATGTGATTAGGTTTCTGAATAGAGCTGTGCACGGGTCGCAATTTCGAACCCGCGCCCGGCCCGGGACTTAACCTACCGACAGGAAGCCCGGCCCGACACTGAAGGACCCTGAGCACGCTCGTGCTCGGCCCGACCTGCAAAGCGGCGACGACACAAAAAGAGAATTTCAGGAAAATGAGTTTATTTCAATGACATTCAAATTTTGACCTCGCATTCCAGATCACAGTTTGGGATTATACACAAGACACAACGCATAAAGGTATAGATTTATCACTCTAAATATGCAAGTTGTTCATTGATGATGGCTTGATCGAAACAAGAGCGGCGCTCTTTCATTACGAATCCTGCGGCGCTGAAATTTTTCTCGCTGCTTGAATTGGTGGCCGCAACGGCTAATACTTCCATAGCAAGAGAAACGCTTGAAGTATGAAGGGGAATGACAGACGTGGTGTCGTAAACCATGGATGGCGTGCCACAACAGGAAGACTTTTTGACTTGTTAGAGGATAAGCGAGCAAATAAGCGACAGGGCGGCGCTATACTGCGAATGCCGATGTGGCCGCGACGTCCCTGCTTGTACTATTCACGGGAAGGCACGGTGCTGTGTTCACTTTGCTGACAAGCGATTACGGCGAAACGCAGCTATGCGCCAGAATAGTACAAGCTGAGCCGTAGTGGAGGCGCCAGTGACATTCTTCTAATGCTTTTCATGTGGTGCCCCCCCCCCCCCCCTCCTTCGCTCTCGCCCGCGACTATTGTCCGTCTCCCCGGCCGGAACCTGCCGGGTAGGCGGACAAGAGAGAAGGCTGCCGGCTCTGCGGTGCGCTGCGAGTGGCGAGTGGAAGAATTTAACCTTTTCCCGATGTGCTGCTGCAGCGCTACTCCGTGACCCCGCGACCTCGCGTGCGCCGTACGCAGCCCTGCCTCCGCTTCCCAGAACCATCCTTTCTTCTTACAAGGCGCCCAAAACTGGTTGCTTTGTCCCAACGTTGGTACTTGCTAGAACGAAAAATGCGTTTCTAGCCCCAGCTAGCTTTTTTTTTTTTTTAGCGTTTGTACTATCTTCCCGTCCTTGTACATGCCCTCCTGGATGGTCTAGACACAAATCACTTCCTGCTGTGCATGCAAGACGCCCAGCGCACCACAGCCATATTCGCACTTCCACATATATGATACATGCTTTGCCCAACTTAGAGCCTTGGGCGTTTGGTTGTGAGTAACACCGTATGGCGCGTAATGCATTCCCATCAGGCAGAATTAAAATATGAGAAAATTCATCGCAAGATATATTTCCTTGTATTCTCCAAGTAAATTACTTCTATACTAACTCCTCCCTTCTGAAGTGACCAAAAGATAAAACAACTCAGCGTGTAAAAAAGGTGAATGCAAAAATACACTACTTTTGTGCAAAATTCACAGGAAGTGCACTTAAATTGCCACAAGTGCATGGCCAATTAAGGAAAAAAAAACAAGGGCAAAGGACGGAGACGCACAACAGGAACACAGGACGACGCTGTGTTCTGTGTTCCTGTATTCTGTGTTCCGAGTTCTGTGTCCCCGTCTTTTGCGCTGGTTTTCTTTCTACAATCGTGAACCAATTAACTCGCCCAGCTCTCCACTCTACTGGACCAATAAGGCATCAAGCTTCACAGTGCATTAGTGTTATATCTTACGCTACATATTTTCGAATTGTTTTTGCTCGGCATACACGTCTTTCATTTGCTTAGGAAGAAAGCAGCGCAGTCAAGAAAGTTACTCCCTCCTGCCAGCGAAAATTAAAAAAATGCGGTTTTTTCAGCGCCAGTATAAAATCTTTGCATGCTGACGGCATGTTGAAATTTTCGTTAATGCACCGTAAGAATTATCTCATGAAGCCCCAGCTCTTGTGGCCCAGGACGAAGAGTACGATGATTTATGGCAATATTTGAGGTGCATTTATGAGCCAAGTTCTTAATGCTCTAACGTTCTCCTAAGCAAATAAAACTGAAAATTGTGATAATTTTGATAATGCTTTATGGAGCTAACACTACCAGGACGTGGTAAATAAACAAAAAATAAATTCTTTGATAAAGGCCTGTACGCTGCACTTGTGCTGCTCATTTATTTCATGCTGTCCATTTTCTCAGTGCAGTGTCTTCTTTGATATGCATATTTCTGGCTCATTACATACTTTGCTTCGATTCACAATTCTTCTTTTAGCTATATTTCATCCACTTTCCTGCCATAATCTCTATTCAAACGTAATTTGTGTAATTTTGCTTTGTCCGGGCTCCTGCAATGTTCTTTTTATTTTTATTTTATTTATAACATACTGCAGGCCTACAGTAGGCCCAAGCAGGAGGGGCGAATACATAATATATGCAAAAAAGAACAGGTTTAGCAAAATTGAAAAATGTTAAATACAAGTTGTAACACAAAATACAGCAATAAATACAAGGCTCAGATGCAAAAGTATATATGAATGATGTGAAGACCTGTTTCAAGCTGTTGCACTATAATTCATCTAACCTCCTCGATCACGATCACCTAAGCCTTTCCTTATCTGTTGCCATACTTTTTTATGGAAACACTTAAAAACAAAGCACCATGATCTATTTCAGTATTGTTTTATTTGCCGATCTAATTTTTTCGAAGATAACATGGGATACCAACTCCCCTTTAATGTCCCCGTTCTCGTCTCGAAGTCGCGAATTTTTAGATGTGCGCTCAGTATTCTCGTTAGTGCATTTGTGCTCACAAGGGACTATAACAGCCAACGCGGCTAATACGCTAGATTTAATCCTGACAAATCGATCTGACATAGTCTCACCTATTACATACCTGCCAGGCATCAGCGACAACTTTTGCTAATGCACTATGACATTAATCTTGCCACTCCGAACACTAACAAAAAGAAAAAAAAATAATAATACGAGACTACAATGGAGCAAATTTTCAGGCGATAAATAATGAACTATTTTTTTTTATCGATGCTTTCCCATAGCTTTGGTGTCCGCAGCATTCAAACCAACTGGAGCATGTTCACAGCTATAATCACCCAACTCACAGAACAATACACTCCTGAACGCACGAATGCGGCATGCCCGCTCACCACGCACGCGCGGCGCGGCGGGTGCACCTAGCGATTCCCCAGGCGCTCTAGGGAGAGGTCGAGAAAGGCGCGCTGACGCCACGTCCGGTTGAGAACGAGGGCGAAGTCAAAAAACGTCACGGAGAAGCGCATCCCATCGACCAATCAGCGTTTCCAGCCTGCCGTCCCGCAAACGCTTCTGTCGGCACGGCGGCGGCGCGTGGTTGCAGCTGCGGCGAGTGACGTGAAATGTCACGTGGCTGCCACACCTCCACCCCTCCTCCATTTGAAGGTCAAATTGCGGCGCCGATGACCTCGGCTTGAGTTGGCCAGTAAAGCTTTCACTTTAAAATGCATGCGCTGTAACGCTGTCTTCTCATCCCTTAAATGAACTTCTGAAAAGGCCACGCGGAATGTAACTTTAAAATGCCTCACACTTTTTCAAGCCGTAGCTTCTCTAGTAGAGGTCTCGGGCTGAGATCACCGTGCACAGACGACGACTTTCAAGGCTCAGCCAAGGTCAAACCTTCAGTTTATAAGTTCTGGATCACTGACTAATTGTCAAAAAACAGCTAGTTGACGTTTCCGAACCCCTACGGGTTCGTTGTTCACAATGAAGAACTGGCGCGTAAGAAACAGCTTAAGAAGCTTTGAAAACTCGACGTATTTTTGCGTAAGCCGGGTGAAGATCCCCCTTAGTCCTGTTGACAGTGTTCGGCGTTAACTGTGTGATCAGTGATTCCAGGTGCAACCATGCGGAGAGGCTTCTTTCGGTAACAATGATTTCTACATCATCCCAAGCGATTCCATGCCCTTCTTTTCGCGCGTGTTCTGCCACAGCTTATGACGCGGTCTGGTCAAACGCGTCAAACGGTGTGGCAGAACACGCGCAAAAAGAAGCGAATGAAATCCCTTACTTGGTCAGTTCTTCATTGTGAACAACCGAAACATCAACTGACTTTTTTGACAATTGGTCAGTGACCCAAGACTTGTTCAACCATGCTACTAACTGACCAGACGGCGTTCTGTCAAACCCTGGATTACTTCAGTTTATAAGTTTGGAGAACAGGCGGATGGTGAATGGTCAAGCAACTGGACAGGTCAAGGGGCAAGGTCAAGGTCATTTAGAGGTCAACTCGAAATCAAGCCGGGGCGTCAAGGTCATGTCTAGGTCAAACAAAATTTGGTTACGTGAATGATTTCGGGCTCCTTGAAGTCTCGGGCTGAGATCGCCGTGCACTGACGATTGAAGGCTCATCCAAGGTCAAACCTTAGAGGCCCGTGTACTGTGCGATGTCAGTGCACGTTAAAGAACCCCAGATGGTCGAAATTTCCGGAGCCCTCCACTACGGCGTCCCTTATTGCCTGAGCCGCTTTGGGACGTTAAACCCCCATCAAAACCATACGGTTCTCTGAATACTGTACAGCTTTTCTTTGCAGCCGTATGGATGCGCTTGGATGGATACTGACAAGTCTTTACCCAAGCAGCGCAAGTAATTGGCCCAATATTGGAAATGGATTGTTTCACTCTGGTCCTTTGTAGGGCCAATCTTTGCCAATGCATATCCAATACCGGACCTTCTTCTTCTTCACCATATAAAAAAAAACCTATTAGCTGTGCTTCTTTTTCTTCTTGGTTTCTGAGGAAAGAAAACGGCGCAGTATCTGTCTTACATATCTCGGTGGACACCTCAACCGCGCCGTAAGGGAATAGAGGAAGGGGGTTTAGAAGAACTTTTTGTTGGGCTAGATGGTGCATGTTGTAAGAAAAGAACTGTAGCGCAACCAAGACGTACACCAGAGAGGACCACACAGGACTAGCGCTAAACTTCATCTAACTTTATTCACTAACAGCGTAGCAAATATAAGGAAAGCCAGGACGCGTGCAGAGAGATACCAGTTTCCACACACTATCTACAGAACCGTTCAAGATACACCATTTCCGATTTGAAGAGGCTCACCGACGTATTACTAACACAAGATACACCTCTCTTCCTTATATGAAATGCTTCCAATAGTTCCCTTGCCCTTGTGTCTTTGCTTTTGCCTAAAATCTTTATCTCATGAAACCGTGGTTGACACTTTTTGCAGTACTTGCATCTTGCCTGTGGCAAATGTTCTGCCGCTCGAGGGCAATCATGACACTCAGCGCAGTGTGGTCCTCTCTTGTGTACGTCTTGGTTGCGCTACAGTTCTTTTCTTACAGAGGAAGGTGGGAGTGAAAGAAGAGACAGAGGGAAAGAGGTGCCTAATTAGCGGTTCTGCAGGGGTACTCTCGGTGCCGAGCGCAGTTTCTTTAAACCGTGCGCGTAAAAGGTCCGCCGTGAGACAGGCGAAGGGCCTCACAGGATGGCGGCCAGCACGACGATGTAGGCGGCGGTGTACACCTGCAGCACGCAGCGCAGGTTCTCGTTGATGTCCTGCGCACGGTCTCCGCCACACTGCTTGCGGCGCCGCAGCTGCACGTACGCCACGCTGCCCAGGAGGCCGGCCACGATGTACACCATCCCCGAGACGGCCACGAGGAACGCCTGTGGCTCGTACTGCAGGTACTGCACGCCGTATACGCCACCCCTCAGTGAAGCTGATTTTGTACGGAAGTGAAAAAAAAATATATCTGGGCGGAACTTTGCTCTTAATTTTGATGAGGCGAAAGCCAACTCCGTCTCGGTTGCTGTTCCTGTTGCTGAAAGTAAAGGGCATTACACACTTGTCTCAGTGACAGTTCTAGCGCCGTGACAACTAGTCTGTAAAGCGCATGCGCAGTACATTTCCGGTTATTTCATGCTACGCCATTTGATGTCGTCATCGGTTTTTGTTATTTATTTTCCAGAATTTTTGAAGACCTATCAATTCCTTAACTATAATTAAATAATTTCGCGTTACGACATACTACGCAATGGCGATGACGTCATTAGTTTTTATAATTTATGTTTTATTAATTATTGTGATCATTTTTAATTAATTGATTTCGTGTTACCCCATAGTATGCCACGGTAATGACGTCCTCGGTTCATAATTAACTGACAACTAAGGTGTGACAATTAATTTCATGTTTCGACATACTACGCCTTTTTGTTGAAGTCATCATAATTAATTGACAACTAAGGTGTGATATTTAATTTCATGTTCCGACATACTACGCCTTTCTGATTACGTCATCGATTTGACTTACAGCTATAGTGGGACTTCTGCGGACGCACACGCAGGCGAGTCATGGGCCTGTAAAGGCTTTCGCCTTAAAAAAGAAGGGTGAAATGAAATGCACGAAAAAGAACACATTTGTTTTAAATTTACCTTTATCGACAATGTCGACCCAAATGTCTCCGCAGTGCATCTCTGAATCAGTATATTTTCGTCAGGGTTTCGGAAGGATTATTTGGAAGCCAGGCTTTAACACATGATTACTTACCAAGTCCATTGCCTCGATCACGTCCGTCTTGTTCAGGAGCCTCAAAAACACTGCGAGATAAGCAACGGTTTAAGAGAATTAGGCGAGACTTGTTTTCAAGGTTATATATACAAAAAGAAACACATCATATGAACACTCTTTGTACGGACAAATTTTACAAGCACAGATTCTGGTAAGTTATACAGAAACTTGTAATCAACAGTTAAGCATAAACAAGGTGCGCAGACGACGGACAAATTCCATGATTTACAATAACGCATTTCTCACAATAAACTTTATAAAATCCGTCATTCAATAATGTATAGAAAAAATTGATACAGCGGGGTACGGGCCAGTGCTTTTGCATCCACATCTACTGCTTATTATCGCAGTTAGCTTTGGGGCTTCATATCTGACTGATCTGCGTTCAGACTATACCCCTCCCCCCCCCCCCCCCCACCCAGAAAATTCCAAATCTCTTTTATCATATCATGGCACAGAGTGGATGCAAGCGCATCCACTAATAACTTTTAGGCGATCCTCGGTGGAGCGTCTGAATGTGTTAGCAGCCAAACATTTGCTATATCGCACGTTGACGAAGTAAAGTTATGCACGAGGTGGTACAATTAGGCTCGCTATATCCGAGATCAACACACTAAGCTCGTTGCATGCGAGGTCGAGACAAGAAACTTCGTTATACCCGAGGTGGCATTGTTGAGTTCGTTATATCCGAGGTAAGACACGAAAGTTCCTTATATCCGATGTTAACCCACCATAGTTATACCCGAGGTTTGCACACGAAACATCGTTATATCCCAGGTGGCACACTAGTGTTTGTTATATCCGCACTAGTATACTAAGTTCGTATTGCCACTGGCTACTGACTGGCAGAGGTCGCTAATTTCGCATGCCCAGACCCTTTTAATTATTTCGCATTAATAAGTGGCATGTAATTAAGTTCATATCTGAAACATAAGGGGTGCAGAGAAACATTCAAGGAAAATTTTCATCTCGAGGCAAGTGACGCAAACAGAGCACGCAAGATGTCGCTTCAGCGTCATCTTTTACAGAGTCTTCTTCCAAGGCCATACTGTCAACTCACAGACAATCGCTCCTCTGCTTCGACGCCGATATCAGCCGCGCATCTTCCTTCAGGGTGCGTAATATACACTGTTGCATCACACACAACTCTACAGGGAGTCACCGCAGTTTACAGTCCCTCCCATCCTCATCTTAACTCCCGCGCTACATATAGCGCGGATACTTGTTCGCCATTGCTTCCCTTCCACTCGTACCCACTTTCGATATTGTTCACAATTACACCGACTCCCTTGCCGCCCTTAAGCAGCTTAAGGCTGTCCGGCGCACATTCCAAGTTACACAATCCATTCACCAACATTGCACAAAATACCCCTGTCTTGTGCGAATACACTGGATTCGCGGCCATGCCCAGGATCCCCATAATATGTATTCATGTGGATGAAATGACACACCTTGACACATCAGACATCCCGCCACCTTCCCCTCTTCCCCCAGATCCGTTCCTGCCCCATGTTTCCGAGAAACAGGCTTTGCGTCAGCGAACACGCGCTCTAATTCCTCCGTGTTCGTACCCTCTCCCCCGGAGACTCACTTGGGAGGAGGAGGTATCTGTCCGCCGGATTCGGGCAGGAGCGGCTCTGACTCCTTCTGTGCGTCATCGGTGGCGTGACAAACGTTACGAAGTGACTGACAAGTGTCCCCATTGCGGTGCTGCGCCCGACCAGTGTGACGAAAAACACTTTCTGTGGACTTCCCCGGCTACAGCTTCCGTGAGGCGACGCTTCCTGAAGAAGGTAGGCCTGCGATGGCACTTTGTCGGCGACTATCGCAAGTGGACTCATGATAATCGCTTTATCATGAACTTTTGCCACTTCTTAAGCGAGGCTTGTTTGCAGTCCTCCTTATAACTTTCTCTCCTTTTTGCGTTATGCCTAATGGCAAACATCTCGTATAAAAAAAAATCATCACACCGGATCAAAAAAATGGCCCTGTGTATTAGATACCAGCTCCAAATTACTCCTTTTATGATGGAGCAATTTACTCTTTTCTAATATTATTCATAGCTCCGTTTTAAAAGTAACGTAAAACCATCAATACCCAACCAAACCTTTCTGATTTCTGATTGATTGATGTCAGGAACAGCGTGTCGTGATATAAAAGAGCGAAAAATGCCAGAAATTTTTTTGCAGTGCAAATAGCACCAGACTAAAAATAAAATCAAGTGGGAGGTAACTTATGACAAGATCTGGTTCCCTAAAATCTTCGCGAAGTGCGTAGGAGTATTAATAACTAAACCGCAACCCAACACAAGAGTCCGTTTCATCACGACGATGTATTTTCTTCAGATGTCGTGCAGCCATTGTTTCGCGGATTGTCGCGTTTCACCGTAGCGAATCGCCATGACGTAAAACAAAAATACCGGCAAAGCAATTTTTCCTCCTGTTGGTGACGTCGGGCTGCGTGCCTGTCTGGCCTACGTTCCGACACATTACACAAGTAATGTGTGTACACATTACACACATTACTTGTACACATTACACATGGTAGAGAGAGGGTGTGGTAGATGGTCCTTGGCGATCACAAAATGAACAAGGGAGGGGAAAACCTCAGGTTGCTTGAGCCAACCTTTCGACAAGAGGACTTGTCTTCGTCTGGGCGAAGACAAGTCCTCTTGTCGAAACGTTGGCTCAAGCAACCTGAGGTTTTCCCCTCCCTTGTTCATTTTGTGAACACATTACACATGTAATTTGTGTGAATGTAGGAATACCACCACACCAGGGACATGTATCTGCGTATAACGTTGGGTGAATCAGGTGTACGTGGCGGAGATTTAAGAAAGTGAGGATGTCTACAAGGGAGCAGGGGAAGTAGACACTGAAACACTCTGCTTCTGGGAGCGGTTGCGCGGCGTGTGTGGGCGGGCACTCACTCGCCTCCTGCGGGCTGGAGAGGAGGAATCCGAGGAACCAGCGGATGACCTCGTGCCAGCCGGAGAGCAGAGCATCGTCCTCCTCCTCCGTAAGCGTCTCCTCGCCAGTGCGGTCCCACGTCTCCACGCCAGCTCCTGCTGCTGTTGCGCCAAGCCAAGATTGATGGCAACACTTAAAGACTACCGAAGACACTTTGGAAATTAGAAAGTGTGCTTGGCGAAAGCCTCGTCCGTTCTACCTGGCGCGGAATCACTGGGCCGCTTCGGAGCCATGCGTCTCACTCACTCGACTGCAACGAGACGCCTGGCGAAGGAGCGTCGGTGCAGCTGTCCCCGCCGACGAGCGCGCGCTCGTTCTATCGCTACTGTGTGACGTCACGGTTGCTATGCACAGTGCGCCCCCCATCGGTGCACCGGTTGCTAAGGAGGGGAGGAGGTTGCACCGCTGCGTGGAGGAGGGGCCACAGTTGGGCCG
This sequence comes from Amblyomma mixtum, assembly GCF_055824585.1. Taxonomy (NCBI): domain Eukaryota; kingdom Metazoa; phylum Arthropoda; class Arachnida; order Ixodida; family Ixodidae; genus Amblyomma; species Amblyomma mixtum. Next base: position 83,416,411 of record NC_143012.1, on the reverse strand, counting down.
ATTCCAGCGCATGGACGGACACCGCGAGTAGGAGCCATAAAAGGCTTTCGCCGTAATGGTGCTGGAATCTTGACGGAATCCAAATTTTTAGTAGAATGAAAAGGGACAAGTTGATTGTGATTACTCGAAAACGCGGTCTAAAGAAAATGCCTTGGGAATTCTACGTTACGCTTCCTCGCAAACCACGACCACCTGCCAGCTTATGCCTACGTCGCGGGAACCTACCGTAACTAAATTTCATCAGACACATCCAGTATGCGCGGTTTTCACATTGTCGAATGTAGTTTTAAAATACTTCCTAGAAAAAACTCTGATTCAAACCCCAATCAAAATTACAGCAACAAAAATTACTTTCCTTTTTTCTGCTAACTGTCCTGCAAATGTTAATCACGAGAAATCGTTTCTTGGCATGGGACTACAAGGGAAGACGTGTAACTGTGTGCGATGTTACCGTTTACTTTGGATTGAATTGTGATCATATTAAGGCCTCTTGATCACTCAGGCGTTTTAGGGGAATGCTGACTAGAAAAAGCGGAAACGGCTGCACAAGGACAGCTCTCTCTTGAAGAAGTTCACGGCGGAGCTGTACGCGGCGATATTTCTTTCCCATGTTCTCAGCTTATACTGAGCGCCTAAGGTAGGAGCTAAAGACGCGGAAACTGGGAAAGTGGTTCAAGCCTTGTTGTCCAGCTGCTGGCAACCTCGCAGACATACAGAGGATCTGTTGATGAGAAAGCGCTCTCGAAAGACCGGCGAGGATGGGCGTAAAGAGAAGCGCTGTCGCGGTGATTTCGAGCGCCGCTGTACGCACTCGCTGTACATGAAGAACAAAGGGAAATGCATACCTGTTACGGCCGTTGCCGCCATGGTGCTTCTTCTTCTTCTTCACCATATGAAAATGGCACATACCCACGCGGGGGGATTGGCCAAGGTACGGTGGTGAATGCCAAGGAGGTATGAGTGCGGGAAAAAAGCTAAGTCGCAACAGTGCAACTCTCCTGGAATAGGCAAGCAGAGAGAGACAGACAGAAATTAGTGTGAGCAGAAAAAAGAAATGAAAATAGTATTGCCGAGTCAACACCAGAGAGACAGATAGGTAAGTAGGTACAAATAAAGAAGGAGAGAAAAAAGAAAGAAAGAAAGAAAGAAAGAAAGAAAGGAAGGAAGAAAGAAAGGAAGAAAGAAAGAGGGAGATAGAAAGGAAAAAAGAAAGAAAGGAAAAGATAGGTAAATCGATTACTATCAGGAGCATTGGGTTCACAATTAACAGAGTAACCTAGATACCAGAGACATTTAGAGCAGGGTTTCGTGCATAGGGGAACAGTTGGGGCAGTGCGCAGGCGCAGGACAATAGAGCCCCTCCTTCCGGTTATTGTTCTGCGCCTGCACACTGTCCCAACCATTCCCTCATGCGCCTAAACGATAGTGTTACCCCATTCTAAAGGTCCCTAATTAACAGTAAAAAGTTTGTTTAGAACCCTGCTGTGGAAACTACAACATCTTTCTATCTTCAATATCACTTTTGCCCTGCTCCATCAATGTTTCAATTTCCCTCACTGCTATTTTTTTTAAATTGCAACAACTCGGTAATTCATCAAGAAATGAGCATTTCATATCCTTCTGGCTCCCTCATGTACTAGGCGCCTCAAGGCCATGCACTTGGTTATAAAATGATTATCCATATCCCTGCTTTACATGCGGTATTCTCAAATATCGACAGTGACGTCTACTTTTAACCAGTAGCCTTTTTCCCACACGCATCGAGAGTTAGCCTCTGGAAGTAAAGAGCTTCCGTTGAAGTGGATCCATTTCAGCGAGCACCGTGCGCCAGTACGGCCTTAACGGAAATGGCCAAACGCTATCTCAGTTACGGACCTCCGGGACATCGCCTTTGCGACATCAAGCATAAGTTGGTGCATAAAATGGCATTAAAGCTACTGTTAGTCGGTCTCCATCGCTGCGTTAATTCTCATCATTATCACCAACCTCAATACGCCCACTTCAGCACAAAGTCCTCTCTGCTCTTCAATTAACTTGGTTAAATGCTAAATCCACCCACCTTTTCTCGGCAAACTTCGTCAAAAACACAGAGGTTACATAGGGTTGGAATCGTAGGTCTGACAACATGTTTAAAGAAGATAGCGAATTTTAACGCGAATTTATAACACAGTTAAATAACAATAAAACAAAGAAAGCCGAGCATGGTGGCACTCGCCACCACCCCATTCCAAAGAGGGCGCTTTTGTCTTCCAACGGTCAATAACGATGGTCGTCGACCCGGTAATGGCGGTCTCCCACGGAATTTCGTCTAATGGGGCTAGTAATGTTTGCGCCGTAAAATGTGAATTACCGCCTGCACAATGGTGCCATCACAGCAGCAACTTACGTTTAGAGATATTGCAGGCGGCAAGTCATCAAGGCGTCGTCATGATTCACCATGACAGCGAACGGCCATTGTTCAGCGAATGAATGCACTCCACAAATTTTTCCGCCGCCGAGGTGGCTCAGTGGTCATGGCGCTCGGCTGCTGACCCGAAAGACTCGGGTTCGATCCCAGCTGCGGCGGTCTAAATTCGATGGAGGTGAAATTCTAGAGGCAGGTGTACTGTGCGACGTCAGTGCGTGTTAAAGAACCCCAGTTGGTCGAAATTTCCGGAGCCCTTCATTACGGCGTCCCTCATACAGCCTGAGTCGCTTTGGCACGTCTAACCCCTATACACCATACCAAACAATTTATCCTCTCCGTTCCTTTTCTCCCTAAAGAGAAATGGCAAACATGGTGTCGTGCGAACAAGCTAACTGTCTTTTAATTACTCTATTGCGGCTGCAGCAACCGCCATCTGTCACTGCAACAGTGCAAGAAAAGTACCTCAAAAATATTATTTTTGTTTATTGAACTCCACTGAGTTAATGAAGCAGTTTTGGTTTGCCTCTCTACTGCGACATATGACGCGCAACTAAAACTGCGGCCGATTTTTTTTTTTTTTTTGGGGGGGGGGGGGGTGGCAATGATTCATTTCTCGGCAATGGGCAATTGTGCCTTTGGATGTTTCGCTGCGGCAACCGCTAGGCACTGACATTCGCTTCCGGTCTTTCGACTAATTAGGGGAGGCTGAAAATGACGGTTTCGATTATGACACAAACTAGTGATACCGATCACAATCCATTTATTTATTGATTTATTTACCCTCAGGGCCGTTAGGCGTTACAGAGGGGAGTGGGAATAACATGCAAGTACAAAAAACAAAACAGCAGCTAGAAAAATTGAATATAGTTACAGCACACACGAATTAACAAAAGGTAGCATTTCACAAAACAAAACACACAAGAGAACAACAGCTAATAAATTAACAAAGTTATGGACACATACTTATATAAAATTAATAACAGTGTTACGAAATGCAGCAGTATCAGTAATTACAGCAATATTGTGGGGAAGGTGATTCCAGCTGACACAAGTTCTGGGTATGAATTAATCATGAAAACATCTTGTGCGACACGGAGGGATCCAAACTTTGTGGCGGTGATCAATGCGTGCTGAAATATAGGGTGGTCTTTTTAATAACTTCTCTTTAAGATGAGGATTATGATAAATTTTGTGAAATGTACATAATGAAGCTATTGACCTGCGATGGGAAAGAAGCTGTAGGGAAAGGTGAGCTTTCATGGCACTTACACTACTAGTACGATGATAGTTGGAAAGAATGAAGCGACAACCGCGGTTTTGAATTGATTCTAAGTCAGAAATGAGAGATTCGACCCCAGGGTTCCACACCGATGAAGCATATTCCAATTTAGAGCGGACCAATGTTTTGTAAAGTAATAGTTTTAATGAACTCGGTGCACATGAAAAATTTCTGCGAAGGTATCCAAGCATGCGGTTGGCGTTATTCGTAATGTAGTCAACATGAGTTTTCCAGGACAGGTTAGAAGAGACGTGAACACCCAGATATTTATAAGACGACACAGTTTCAAGAGTGATGCCATTAATGCAGTAGGTAGAGGGTGTATTAGATAGACGAGAAATGGGCAAATGCTTGCATTTAGTAATGTTTAGCTTCATATTCCACAGGTTACACCAATCCAGTACCGAAACAAGAACCAAAACCACTTATACAACACTTGCATCAATTTTACTGGGTTTAAACCAACAAAAGCTGATCCCTGCATATGATTCAGTTTGAATCATAACGGAAGTAATGATGAAAGCGCGTGAAAGCGGCGGTCAGACGACGAAGACGAAGAACCTCACACCACGAGCCGGCCCCTGCCGCGGGACGTTGAGACCTCAGCTGCCCCAGCGTTCCAGGACTCGGTTCCTCGACGCGTACGGGTCCTTGTTCCTGTGACTCTGTTCGAGGTCCTCCGGTCGCCTGGACTGTCGAGCACACTCTATCCCGGAGGCACATAGAGGCACACCAGGAGGTACGTAAGAGCTTGCCCACCTCGGACCACCTTCGGCTCGGTGGTTTTGCTCTTTCCAGTTTTGGAATTTGGAGTAATGTACTCGTTAACACCCGCGCGGTGGCTTGAAGACACCACGTTTCCGGTGGTTAGCTTAAGTCGGCGAATTTCATCCCCTACTTGCTCGAACAGACCTCGGAGGAAGAATAGGAATACATCCCTTGCCTACACCCTGGGAGACAGGAGCACAACAGGTTGTCCAAACTTACCCTTGTTGCCCTTACATCCCACAGGGTTGATATGAAGCAGCCCATTGAGTTCCCGCTGCTCGAAAGTAAGAAGACACAGGGAGCCGTTTGTGCCAATCCGCATACCAATGCACATTAGCAGGGTGCGAGGAGCTCGATAAGAATGTTGGGAATCAATAACGTAACATCGACGCGTTTCTCTTATCTAGTTAATTTGCACAAATCATTTATCTGCCTAATTAGACCTAGTTATTCCAGCGGTCAGCTTCTGCTCTTTGTGTTCAACCTCTCCATTTCCTGTTCACCGATAGCTTTCAAAATCAGCCCTCTGCTGGCTGCTGTCCTGGAGAGTAATGCCCGTTCTGGTGCAATGCCTTCTTTGATCGATTTGTGAGTGGCTACCATTACAGTTACAATTTTATGTTGTTATTGTTTCAAAGCTGTGATCAACATTTCTTCTCGACCTTGTTTCAGCTGACTGCCCTGCTGTCAACCTCTCTGCACTAAGAGACCGAAAACCGGCCGAGCCATGGGTGAGTACGTCGTGGCGACGTCAGCGCCCTTACAGAAGTTTCTTTAGACAATCTATAGAGTGTCTATAAAGTCTATAGGCTGCCTATAGACAAATCGTAGAGAACAGTTTATAGGCAATAATAATGCTATAGACGGTCTATAGACAATCCATAGATTTATGGTCATACCTTTTAGCAGACTTTTGTCTATAGACAGTCAAGAGACTATGAACAGACGAAAATAAATATCTATAGGAAGGCAATAGAGTCTATGAGATGTCTATAGAGTGTCTATAGACCACTTTTATCTCGGAATAAGTGAACACAAAAAAGCGCGATGTGCCTGCTGTCCATAATCTTATCTTATAGCCTTTTTTCTGGCAAGAGACACGTACCTAATAAGGTGATAATTGGGTGCTGCTTGTATGTAGAAATCTTGACAGTTGTAAGCTGAGGACAGAAACTCCCGCACGGAGTTATATTGTTGCAGGTATACGTAGCAAACAAAACGCGTTACATATCTGCCCAACAAAAATATTCACGGGCGATCGATGCGCTCATCGGACGGAAATGCATTCCCCTTTTCGTAACACGACACATCACGCACTTATCTTTACATTAACCTCACAAGCACCACACAGCATAGTCAAACCGTGAAGGGCCGCTCGCTCGCAACCATTTCACCGTCCCACCTCTTCGCCTTAAAGGACAGATACACGTGCTTAGCTATCATTCGGAGCTTGATGTGCACGCGAACATGCGGATGGATCGGTCTTGTTCCACATTCCAATGCAAAGCATTCAGAATTTCATCTCCATCAACTGTAACGCTTACAGGCCGTTCCATATCATACTGACTCTGCTTGCACAGCCGCCCACACACCTAACACGAATGAAGGACAATATGGCTTACACTGACACCAGCGCCATGAAGTTTTTGCCGCCTAGTGCAAGATCAAGCTCTCAGCGGGTTTGCGGGGAATGATGATAGCTGGGGCGCAGTTCGATTTGACTGCTTTTTCAGCTGGCGGTGAAAACATCTATTCATCATGAAAGGTGGCGCGAAAAGAACAAGGACAAAAAGAAGCTCGGCAATACAGGACAACAGCGCTTACAATTTTTCGGTCTGCCAGAGAGTTCCCCCCCCCCCCCCCCCCCCCGCCGTACACGGAGTAGGCCAGGGCCAGACCACTTCCCCAGAGCGAGTCCCTGATAATGGTGGACCCCCACACCAGAGACTGCTCGTGTGCCAATTTAGGTTTTGTCATCCTCGGGCTCGAAAGCCCTCCCATAAAACGTCGTGGGCTCGTCCGGCACGCTCAATGGGAAGGCAATAGCTCATGCAGGGACTTCATGAGTGGGCACCCGGTCTGTTCTTATTTAAAAAAAAAGGCTGTCATTCCTGGATGTGCGAAGGTAAACTGCGATTAAGGTTGACTGCAGCCCGTATCTGATTCGACCTGCTTGTTTTTATAGTGAGACCTCTATTTCTCAGGGTACAACATCCAATTTAGATGTGGATGAGACAATGACCTTTATGCCTCAAGCTTAAACCGAATTTAATTGCCTGGTAGTACGGCCCAAGCTATGCTAGTATGACGACGGGATTATATGACTATGACCACTGGAGTACTTCACCTTGACCCTGTGGCCTTGACCTTTGACCTTGACATTTGATTTGCGAAAGTGGCAATGACTACACTGGCAATGACCCTCAGTGCCTCACAAGGTCAGACCGAACTTAACTTCGCTCGTAGTATGAACACGTGATCATATGCCTATGACCATTGGTTACCTGACCTTGACACTTGAGAAAATGAAGCCCATGCTCAACCGAGCTCTCGGTCGTATAACTAGGTTCTAGCCACGCTGAACCCAAGCCCTTTTTGTTGTGGGGTTGCACCGTATTAATTCTGACACACTCCTGAACAAATTTAGTTGTAAGTTCAGCTCTTGTCTCCTTCTTCCTACCTGTTTTTCTGGTGCACTGCTCCTTAATTACAGAATGTGGTGCAACCTGTTGTAAAGTTCTGGCAGGCCGCCTCGATCCACGTCGTCCTTTCGTGGTCCGGTGTCTACATGATGCGCGCGCTCAAATTCAGCAATTTCGTAGCGAAAGCTACATAGCCACGAACTTGCGATTTCACTGCGGCCTTGGTCCGAGGAGGCACAGAGACGCATCTTGAGCCGTTGCCTAGCAACCACCGCAGCTGGCGGACGCCGCGCGCTCGCCGCGCCATCTGGCGTCACGTCACACTGCACTCCTCACCCCGGAGCCGCACCGCCGTTTGGTGTGACGTCGCACGCTTGCCTCGTGTTTGCTCTCACTTTCGCTACGTATATCCTGGCATGGCCGAGCTAAGCCGCTGCCAATTTTTAGGCTGAAAGCTGCCGCCTTTTCCCCACACACCGTGAATACGTCGCAGGTTGTGTCACGTGTATGGTGCGGAGAGCCTGTGGGGTGTCGTTATACGAGTATAGTGCTTCGACAGGTTGGTGGGAGTCGCCTTGATTCACCCACAATATAGTCGACAGAAACGTGCAGTTTGAGCACGACTTACCCGCACACATTCTTTGCGAAGTCAGCGAGGCATCGTAGTGAATGCTAGGCGCGTTTCCTTCAGTTAGTAGGAAGACTGCCTTATTCTAGCCAGTAGTCGAAGCATGGTGGGTGAGCTGAAGTTGCACAACAATCCTCGGCATGTTCTTTAATGTCTTCAAATAAAGACGAACTGTATCTCCAGTCTGCCTCTGGCTCAAATGAATTCCAGGTGAAAGAAATGAGCATTAGAATTAACCAAAGAAACAAATTGATACGCTCTTTTAAGAATGACACTTTTAAGAATGACAATGAGTACTGACTCTGTTACTGTTTTTTCTTTTGTTTCCATCAGGTGAGCAGTCGCAAATGTCGGAGATGTCTGGTAAGTTTCGAAGCTGCTGCAGCAGCTTCCTTATGGGTGCTTCCAGCCCCGTGAATTTCTGTCGGTTTTTTTACTTTATATGCATATGTTATGTGCATGAGTTAAGTGTAGGTTATGCATATGAGTTATAGGTCATCATTACCATCAGCCTGAATACGCCCACTCCAGGGCAAAGGCTTATCCCATGTCACTCCAATTAATCCTGTCCTTCAGGAGCTGCGACCACCGCGTCCCCGCAAATTGCTTACTATCACCCGCCCCCTTAACTTTCTAACTTTCTGCCGCCCCCTGGTACGCTTGCCTTCTCTTGGAATCCACTCCGTTACCCTTAAGGAGCAGCGGTTATCTTGCCTTCGCATTACATGCCCTGCCCAAACCCATTTCTTCCTCTTAATTTCGACTACGATGTCATTAAGCCATGTTTGTTCCCTCAATCGCTCTACCCGTCTCTGGTCTCTTAACGTTACACCTATCATTTTTCTTTCTATAGCTCGCTGCATTTTCCTTAAGCTGAACCGTTTTCGTTAGCCTACACGTTTGTGCGCCATAGGTTAATTCCGGTAAGATACAGCTGTTTTATAATTTTCTCTTCAGGGATGTTGGTAAACTGCCATTCATGATCTAAGAGAAACTGCCATATGTACTCCATCCGATTCTCATTCTTCTAGTTATTTCCCTCTCATGATCCGGATCAGCGGTCACTGCAGCCTTAAGTAGACGTATCCCTTTACCACTTCCAGCAGCCCACTACCAATTGAGAACTGCTGTTCCCTTGCGAGGCTGTTGAACGTTACATCGGATTTCTGCACTTAAGTTTTAGACTCACGTTCTACACTGCCTGTCTAACTCATTGACGATGTTTTGCAGTTCATCTCCTACTGATTTAACAAGGCTATGTCATCAGCGAATCGCAGATTACTTAGGTATTCTCCATGAGCTTTTAAAGGGGTGTGTGTAGGTACTCAGCTAAAATCTGGCGGAGTTCGAATCTTAATGAGAAACTCATGCCTCGACAACGATGTGTGATCTCCGTTTTGTCTTGAAAATTTCGCTTTATTCTCTAAACCTTGCGCATCCAACTGTATAAAAAGTACCGAGCGCATCCTGGAAAAACTTCAGTTAGTGAAGCTATGTCATATTTCGTTAGAAAAGCAAAAATTCTCGGTGTCATTTAACTCCGGGAGAAATAGTTGCTTTATTGAAGTCAAATTATTTGGCTTTGTATAGGAATGTTCGTTGTGGTTTGAGCCATGGCCTTTGGTCTTCTTCTTAATCAATGTAACTGAAACGTTGAATTCAAATGAAAGCGGAGTATCTCCTCTTCCCCACGAGCGCATCACTGTTGGGTATAGGCTGCACCACTGACGATGCACTCCTAATCGGTGTCCTAGGCCAAGATTAGGTTACGCTCTCAATCTGAAAACAGTCTCGAAACACCTGTCCTGTTGGCCGGCCATGACCGTCGGATGTATCGACCAATACGAGCGCGGCTTCGAGACTGCTTTGAGACATTTTTCACATTGAGAGCTTAAGGTAATCCAGGCCCTATACTTGCAATGTGTCGTGGCAGAACGCGGGGTCCTCTTCTGCCTCACGCATCATACAGCTAGGATCTCGCGACATCCCGAATTCTAAAATTTTCTCTCAACGCCGCATCTGTCATCTCCATCCCTTGCTAGTAATAGTAAAGATACTGGCACGAGCAACTCATATCTCAAAACATAACTAAATCTCGCTTAGAGTTTGCGGTTGATCAGGAAAATATTCGAAAAGGATGAACACTGTTCGCGTCTTACGAAATCCACGAATGGCAAAACATGCGGAACGATGCATTTGTTCCACAATTTTCGCCGTGGTCTAAGCACAGGATTCGGTCTCCTTTGTCCCATCGAAAGCGACTGCGAGCGAGCGCGGCTTAGCTGACGTTCTCTACCACAAAATTCTTTCAGTGTGTGCCCCGAAAGATCTTGCGAAAGAAAAGGATGGAGAGGGAAACATAAAGAAACATTGTCGCATATATTAAGGTAAAAATTACGAGGACACTTTGGCAGCTAAAGTGTTGAGAGGCAAAAGCCGAGGACACTATGCCATGACGACTTCCGGTGGATGTGACGTCACACCGTTCCCGTGGCTATATCGATGCCCAAATTATACATCTTTCGAAGATCTTAAGTGTAAATTACGCTTAATTACCCTTTTTTTCGTCTAATTTGACACAAATCCGACGTTTTTCCGTCCATTCTGTGATAAATTTCATTATGCCGGGACGACTTCCGGTGGATGTGACGTCACATCATTCTTGTGGCTAAATCGACGCCCACGCTATACCGACGCAATTTCGACATTTCTGCCTGTAATTAATTAACTAATTACTCCCCAGTCATCAAATTTAGCTTCCAGGTTCATTTTTTCCCTCTATCTGAAGCAACCATTGGTTTTCTTCTATCCTTTTTAGTTACCGAGTTAAACGCACATGACACGCTTTGTTAACTGACGGACGGCAGTATGAGTCATTAAAGGCTTTCGCCTTAAAAGTGCCCGTCCAGTGCACCCGTTGGTAGATGACACGCATTAATAATGCGCGGAACAGTAATGTCTTTCCTGTCTTCGTTTTCAGGCATCGAATCAAGCCAAGTATCCAGTGAGTACTGCATCTTCGTCTTTGTAGCAAAGGCAAGACGCACTCCTGGCGCACGCGCATCCATCTCCGGCGCGGATTTCGCGCCGTCGTCTCCCGCCCTGAGTAAAAGATAACATCAGTGTCGTTTAAACCACTCTTATCCCATTAAACGTTAGACTGCTCTGCTCAGCTGCCATTTACGCCTAGACGAGAGGGCCGTTTTTTTTCTCTACTCGACCAATTCTTAGGCTGCTTGAACCGAAAATCTATGGGATCTAGATTCTCTAACTATGCCCCTTAACGAAGCTGAAGCGTTATTAGAAACCAGATATATTTCTCTTTATTACATTCATCTCACGGTATTGTTTTATTTCAGCCGCTGATGCAGGGTAAGTTTTACTGAACCCTGGAGACACTGCGAAAAGCAGGCCAACTACAAGGGCGCGCCTGTAACCATTACGCAACGACGACGATGCCATTGAGATAATGAACCACTGACGTCAAGGGTATGGAATGATCCTGATGCGTCACGAAAGGGCATCTTCCTCTACAAACGCCGTCAGCAGTTGACAGAAAGTGCAGCAAGCCTTGTGTGACCATCCCTTCCTTTTGCTGCCGTCCCCAACGCTTTGCCCCTTACAATATGCTCTGTTTTTTTTTCCCTCTTCCTTTTCTTCAAGTGCCTTAATGTGACCACGAGGTGTATGAAATGGCAAATAGTTTTTCTTTTCCTTCATAAGTCAAATTTCTGCGCATGCGCAATGCTTGGCCTCGTCGTTGAAGGGAGCAGAGTTTGGGAGGTTGTAACTATCACCGTCTCTCCCTTATTCTAAGGGAAGGCAATAAATCTGCAGTAAAGACACCTCGGATTCAATGCGCGCTGCTGCCAGAACGATAGTAATCAACAAGACCTGGCAACCCGTAGATGTCATCCTACAAGGTGGTATATAGTATTACTACGATTTTACGGATCATCCCTATCACAGATATAGGAGCGGGGAAGGGATCACAATGGCTACGACACCCGTCTCGTCTTTTCTTATCATCGTTCCACTTTTTTTCTTCTGACACTCCCAGCCCTCCTATCTCCGCTCTTTGCACAGGGCAGAGATAGTAGCCACTCTGACGCCAGTGAAGCCTCGTGCTGTTTGCTCCTTGATTACCAGTAGCCGCTCAGATCTACACTCTTAACAGAAATGAGTAAAAAGGGAGTAGGCTGTTTTCTATCCCACTACCTTTTATGAAAAGAGAGTGTGCTCAGAGCAGCTCTTTCCCTTTTTACTCCCCTAGAGGCGCACTCGTGTTTAGTTTACTCTATTGCAGTGACGAATAGAGTAAACTAAACACGAATACGCCTATAGGGGAGTAAAGAGGGAGAGAGCTGCTTTAAGCGCACTGTCTTTGCAGTGACAAATAGAGCAAACTAAACACGAATACACCTATTTGGGAGTAAAGAGGTTAAGAGATGCTTTAAGGGCACTCCCTTTGCAGTGACAGAGTAAACTAAACACGAATAGGCCTATAGGGGAGTAAAGAGGGAGAGAGCTGCTTTAAGCGCACTCTCTTTGCAGTGACAAATAGAGCAAACTAAACACGAACACACCTATTGGGGAGTAAAGAGGTTAAGAGATGCTTTAAGCGCACTCCCTTTGCAGTGACAGAGTAAACTAAACACGAATAGGCCTATAGGGGAGTAAAGAGGGAGAGAGCTGCTTTAAGCGCACTCCCTTTGCAGTGACAAATAGAGTAAACTAAACACGAATACGCCTATATGAGAGTAAAGAGGGTGAGAGCTGCTTTAAGCTTATTGCAGTGACAGTGAATTGTAAGAAGGTATTATGCGGCGTTCATGGCGACGCTCTAGTTTGTTGCAATTGAATATTCCCTTGCGCACTAGTTTGACAGTGAAGCCTTTGCCAAGGAGCATTTTGGGAGCAGGCGTTTTCGATTAATGGAACCTCAGCCTGTGATACGGTGAGCTCAAATCATGTGGGCCGTGACGTCATCATGAGGCACTCACGGTACGACCATAGTTGCCATTTATTCGACAGGCTGGAAGAGCATGCTGAAGGCGAAAAATTTCATCTTCATCTGCTAGCCAGCGGTTCATCTGGACAAGGGAGCAGGAAGCTGCGGCTCTTACAGACACGCTTTTTATATGTCGGGTTATCTTCGCGTCTGTGGTCTTCGAGAGTCTAGGAATTGGTTCTTGCATGAGCTTATTTTAACGTACGGACCATACAATCTTCGCACACGGGAAGAAAACTCAATTGTGTAGCTAGCGTTTACCTCTGCTTGAAACTCGTTCCACTTCAGACAGCTCTAAAATAGGCAGCGCAACTAGCGGTAGCGGTTTAAGTGCGTTACCACAAATACTCCTGGAAAGGTCAACAATCGCTTCCTCCGATACTAAAACAAAGTGACCACCAGCCAGTCATCGCAAGGGCAACCGTTGGTAAAGTGGATCAAGTTACGCATTTGTTTCTAGTTTTGGCTTTGTTTCCCGTTTCGGTTCAGAGTGTAGGAAGATTTTAGTAGCTATTTGCAATACCTTGGTCTTTATTAAGACGATGGGTTAATAGGCGCTATAAGCAAATGCCTCCCCTTGAATGCTTCGCGCCTTTCTACACGCCGACTGCTTTCAATGAACGATACGCACGCCAGATGACCGTATTAATCTCATTAAAGTTACATTAATGTTACAGTTTCTTTGTAGAACCGAGTATATTCAAGTGTTTGACTACTCTTGGTGTTTGATGATACTCAACTGCTGTTCGTTTTCTCCAAGGTTTTGTTTTGTTTTCTTTCTAAATATATTTATGGCCCTGTAATTTGTTCTCTTTGCGAGCTGCCCTGTATCATCATTATCATCGTCATCAGCCTGACTAAGCCCACTGCAGGGCAAAGGCCTATCCTATGTCTCTCCAATTAACTGTGTCCTTTAGCAGCTGCTGTTGTGAAGGTGAAGGTTGCGCAACCAAGGGACGAACCACAAAGAAAGACACAAAGACACACACAAGCGCCATCGACACATCGATGAAGACTAGTGTGTGGCCCCCAGGCCCACGCCCAAAGGAAAAAGCCTCGTTTATTGCAACCTGACAAGTATATATACAGACACTGAGTACGTCACGCATGCGCCGAGCATCACAAGAGTACACGTGCACTTGCTACGATAGATACTATCACACGAGGATCGATAACGCCACATCTTCCCTTTCCCTTTGAGAAAACTAAAGCAGCAACATGCAAAACAAAATACAACAACGATTCAATGGTTCCATGAGTGTCATTCACAAACACCGTACCGTTCCGGCTTTCTTACTATTCGACCAAAGCGTGTGACATGTTCACCCTGTACCGCAGGCGAAGAGGTTTCTGGCGGCGGCTGCAACGGATCACTTGGGAGAGCTTCCGTTCCGTTCTCCTCGGGACCGTCTGGGACAGTTTGTGCAATAGAAACAGAGTTTCCGCTCTCCTCTGTACCGTCTAGGCTAGACAGAAATTCATACTCCCCGTCCATGGAATCCGAGACTGTTTGGCGCCTGCTTGATTAGCGCTCGCCGGTTTCGTTCAATCTGGCCCCCGCTCTCCAAAACCACAATATACGAGCGTGGCCGCTTTGCGCGCTGAAGCACCACACCTTCCCGCCTGTAGTCCTTGACCCAAACAGAATCACCTGGCACCAACGGTAACATATGTCGGGCAGCATGCCGGCGATCATAATTTTGCCGCTGAGTCTCCCTGAAAGCTGCGTCTTTTTCCCGTGCTTCTTTCAGATTGGGGGTCCTGGGTGCCAGCTTCTTTGGGTGGAGAGGCAAAGTAGTGCGAAGGCGCCGCGCCATGAGTAGCTCTGCTGGCGTTTTTCGTAGGGGTCCCGGCGTGTCCCTGTATGCTAACAAAGCCAGATGTAGGTCACCAGATTTTAGCAACAGCTCTTTCACAGTTTTTACCATTCTTTCTGCCTCCCCATTTGCCTGCGGATACCTAGGGCTACACGTCACACGTTTGAATCCGTAATAGTTCGCGAACTGGCTGAACTCCTGGCTGACAAATTCAGCACCGTTATCGATTACCAGCGTTTCCGGTATACCGTGGGTAGAAAACACCTTCTTGAGATGATAAAAAAACTTCTGTGCTGTTAAGAGAGGTCACCGGACACAATTCTGGAAATCGAGATAAGTAATCAACTATGACCAAGTAGTTACAGCCTCTCACATGGCAGATATCAGCGGCAACCCTTTGCCATGGCCGAAAAGGTGTCTCAGTCGGGATCATTGGCTCGCACGGCTGGAAGCGAAATTGGGAACACGTGCGGCAGTAGGCAATGAATACCGCAAGCTGAGCGCTTAAACCTGGCCACCACACGGATTCCCTTGCCCTTGCTCTACACCTTACAACACCCTGGTGGCCCTCATGAAGCAGTTTTAACATTCTGCTTCTAAGGCAGTGTGGCACAATGCGAGTGCCGTGCATGAGGACACCTTTACATATGCTCAGAACGACGCGATCCTGCCAATAGGGCCTCAAAACGGCCGATAACGAATGTAGACTAGGCCACCCCTCACGGACGTAGCGGCACAACGTACGACAAGTCTCGTCCTTCGCCTGTTCTTCGGCTACTAGCCCGAAGTGCTGCGACTCGCTCAGCTCAGATAACACGCCGGCAACGTAACAGTCGACTTCTTGGACCGAAAGAAAGTTCTTCTTCTTTTGGCCTGCCACTGGTGCTCTGGAGAGTGCGTCAGCTATTTCGAGATTTTTGCCCGGGACATACTGCACCTCAAATCTGAACCGCATTAGCCGCATTCTGAACCTTTGAATGCGAGGCGGAACCAGGTCAAGTGGAGTCTTTCCTAGCAAAGTAACCAACGGTTTGTGGTCTGTTTCTACAGTAATGTGCAGTCCACGCACATAGCTTTAGAGACGTTCCGCGGCCCATGTTATAGCTAAAGTCTCCTTTTCAATTTGCGCATAGCGCATCTCAGTTGGTGTCAATGACCTTGAGACGAAAACAACTGGCCGCTTTTCTTTATTCGGTTGTACTTGCAGTAAAACTGCTCCTACGCCGTACGACGAAGCAACTGCACAAAAAATCGTTGGACGTTGTGCATCAAACTTAGCCATACACTTATCTGAGCAGATAGCACTCTTCACGCTATCAAAAGCTATCTGCTGAGGCACTGCCCAGACCCACTCAGTGTTCTTTTGCAGCAGTTGACGCAAAGACGTCGTTCGCTCAGCCAAGTCTGGAATGAATCGTGAACAATGATTAGCAAGACCTAAAAACCTGCGCATTTCTGCAACGTTCGATGGCAGCTTTAGATCTGCAATTGCGCGAACCTTCGCTGGATCCGGGCGTATGCCATCTTGGCTCACGCGGCACCCAAGAAAACAAAGCTCTTTTACACTGAACTGACACTTTTCTTTGTTTAGGGTCACACCGTTTTCGGCCAGGCGTTCCAAGGTGCGAAACAACCGTTCGTCGTGTTCCTTCTCCTTGGTTCCGTCGTGTTCCGTCCCTTGGTTGCGCAACCTTCACCTTCACAACATCATGTACCAACTAGGCCCAACCCAAGTTTTATTGTAGCAGCTGCGGCCACCGTGTCCCCGCGAACTTCTTATTCTCGTCCGCCCATCTGACTTTCTGCCGCCCACTGCTACGCTTGCCTTCTCTTGGAATCCACTCAGTTATCCTTAAGGACCAGCAGTTATCTTGCTTTCGTATTACATGCCCTGCCCAGCCCATCTCTTCCTCTTGATATCGACTAGGATGTCATTAACCCGCGTTCGTTCCCTCCTTACCACCTCCGCCCGCTTCCGATCTCTTAACGTTACACCTATCATTTTTTTCTTTCCATAGCTCGCTGCGTTGTCCTTAACTTAAGCTGAACTCTCTTTGTTCTTCTAGTTATTTCCCTCTCATGATCCAGATCAGCGGTCACTACCTGCACTAAACAGACATAATCCCCTACTGCTTCCAGCACGCCGCCACCAATTGCGAACTGCTGTTCTCTTGCTAGACTGTTGCCCTATATTGCACCTTATTATTTATTTTGCCTCTGGTCTGGGTCACAAACATTTTCAATCAACATAGTTGTAGCTTTTCGTCTGCGATTCATCCCGTTTCAAGTGCGAAATAAAGTTCATTCATTCATTCATTCATTCATTCGTTCATTCATTCATTCATTCATTCATTCATTCATTCATTCATTCATTCATTCATTCATTCATTCATTCATCGTGCAGGGGTGGCGGCGGCGGCAAGGGATCGATGCTTGGTGTTATCGCCCTTCTGTTGTGCTTGGCTATAGTCGGAGCTGTCGTCTTCAGTACTCTGGGAGCCGCCAGCGGTAAGAACCACTTCGCGAATCACGTGACCAAATTGGAAACAGCAGCTCCAGGGCAAAGGGCATTGACCAGCATCGGAAGACCCAGTCCTAGAGCACGGTACATTCTGATGTCCGGGAACCAAAGGCAGCCCTGCGTTGACCGCGCCGTGTGCAGCACGGAGAAAGGGGAGCTTCTAACTAGATAATGCAACAGTAGGTCGACTATTGTGGCGAGATTGTGGCTGCAACACTGTGCTCGTAACTTGCGCCTTCGTCGTCAACGTTTTCTGGTTATGAAGGAAATGCGCTTTGCACAAATATTAGCGGTATTTGGAAGTAGCAAACAGCGTACGTGAGGCATTGAAGTAATCGGGAAATGGGCAAGGCCGGAGATTGTACTAAAGAAGCAAATATTCTGTGCAAAGGTTTATGCGTGAATCTGTTAAAACTCTCTTCCCCCCCCCCCCTCCCCCCACTGCAATGCCTTACAGAGGCCTTCTGGGTTATAAATAAAGATGCGAAAGCGTGTCACTGCTTATGGCCCATTGTCAGTATATATTGTGCGCTCAGTGGGTTCACTTTCAGAAGACGCAGGTTATATGAGGAGCAGGCGGCATCCTGCTGAGAAAAATTTGGGTATACCTCTCTCGTGCTGTGTTCATCGTAGTATATGCATTGATGGGGATATATGTCCAACCATCCTTATAAAATACATCATATTCAAAATGCTTGAGCAATATCTTTGTTTCTTGCCCATATACACGCTCTGTTAATTTTGAAAGCTTAAATCCAGATGTGGCTCCGAGTTACAAAACGTAAACGCGTTTTTTTATTTTCGCTTCAGAATGTCACTTGCTCAAATTCTTAATTTTTTTTATAGAACCAATTATGAAAACTTATTCAGTGAATAGCTTTAGCGTGTTAAGTTTCAATGAATTTTCCATCGATGTCGACCGGGCTGTACAGAACCATATCGACACTGAGAAAGAACTTGACGAGAGAAGGAGATGCTGATGAGGGGAACTTTAGGGCTACACCACCTCGTAGAGTCCCGCAAACCATAGTTGCGTACCTTTCAAGAACACGGGACGACATGGTCACCCCATATTTGCAGGCAACGCCGACTTCTAAAAGCAATTATAATAAAACATTCATACGGTATACAGGGCGTTTCACCTTAGACTTTACATAAATATAAAACATTCTTTAGTAGCGATAGCTACACTACGCCAGCCGCTTCGCGAGGTCAGCGTGGCCGCGCGCTGAGCCGTGGCACCAGCTGCACGCATGCGCGGATTGACGTCATAGCCCGCAGCTGGTGTGCTCGCCGCTGCGCCGACGGAAGAGCAGACGCCGCCCTCCTCGTCAGTTGTGCGCATGCGCGGAGTGACGTCAGAGCACGCGGCTGGTGTGCGCGCGCTGCCAGGACGTGCTAGCTAGCAGGCTTGTTAACTAATATTGAATACTTCACTCTAATTTTTAATCTTATGCTCTTTCATTGTTAATGTATACGTGTACCCCATCGTAATTAATATCCATATCAGTTTTTTTAATTTCGAAAACGCGGTTACCCTCGGCGCTGTTTCCCGACAAGTTTTGGCTACATCGCGCCAAAATACATGCGGTTTCGAGAAGCCTGCAGGCAAAGCAACTCTTCCAGTGCGTGTAACAAGTGAAAATAGCCAAAATCTGTTGGGCCACAGTGCCGAGGGTAACTGCGTTTTCAGTATTTTATAAACTGACATGAATATTAATTGTGGGAGACTACACGCTTCCTAATAATTAAGGAGCCTAAGAGCAATGGTTAAAAGTTAGCTATTAAGTATTAGTTAACCAACCTCCTAGTTAGCGCGTGTTTTAGCTGTATTCTGACATACTAGATCGCTGACAATGTTATGCTGGAAAAGAGCTCCTCTAGCTCAAAACCTCATTTTTAGAAATTGTTTATAGTCGGGTGAAACACCCTGTACACACATCTTGGCAATCGTACTGAGTGCAGTGTATTTACTGGGATGTTTTCTTGGTCTTGTACGCTGCTCCGTTGAAGTTAGAAAACAAGCAATCAGAGTCTTTGCGCTTGTGTACAGTAGCATTTCACTAAACCCGGCCAGAAAACTCGGAATTAGTCTTGTAACGGCCGTCAGTGGCTAAGGAAAAATTGATAGGGGCTTAACGTAGTTAAACCGAGTAGACCTGCGAAAGCAGGTGTTCATTCTTCAATTAGAGGAGGCACTTAAACTCCGCCTTAGGGGCGTGGCATGATATCGTTAGTGGGTTAATGCCATGTATGCTTAATTGGTAATTCCTACCTAATATTCATAGATGGCGGCGAGTCCTCATATACTACTACTAGAGCAGTGGCGCAGCGGTTAAGCGATGCACCACTGCACTGGCAGGTGGCTTTTTCTATCCCAGCCACCCGTCTGGATTTTACCACCCATATTGCTCTTCCCCAGCATCCTCTCGCGCAGATGGCATGACGCTTGTCCGAACTTACCCGAGCTTACCTGAGTTACTACCCGAGCTTACCCGAGTAACTCGTTTAGGCTCGGGTAGTAAGTCGCGTTGCTAGGTAACGGCACAAGATCGTACGTGCCATTTTTGCCAATACGCTCGTGGTGTTAGCTTGTGGTAAAGCGTTTGATTTAGCTCGTGCCGGCTCCCGGGCCGGCACGACGCCGTCATGAACTGTGAAACCCAGCGCCTGTGCGAGGTTGGTGCCCTCTGGGTTTGTAGGCGACAGGGGCCAGCGGTGCGGCGCCATCTGTTGGAGCGCAGCTGAAGCGGTTGCTAGGCAACGGCGACTCAGGTCGTCTTGTAGCCGCACCGCCACGAGCATACGAGTCGAGCTGGGCTCCAGTAGTGTTGCTTTCGCAACAAAAAGATGATA
The DNA here is from genome assembly GCF_055824585.1 of Amblyomma mixtum. Taxonomy (NCBI): domain Eukaryota; kingdom Metazoa; phylum Arthropoda; class Arachnida; order Ixodida; family Ixodidae; genus Amblyomma; species Amblyomma mixtum. Next base: position 83,396,482 of record NC_143012.1, on the reverse strand, counting down.
ACATTAGGTTGCTGCTTGTATAACATTTGCGAAGTTATTATCAAGTGAATAGAAGCAGACGGCGCAGTCCTTGTAGACGACTAGCCGTGTTCTTGCAGCGCACACTTTGCAAGTGGTGACCTTGGAGGATCGCCTGACGGCAGCTGAACGAAGAGCTCGTCAGAAGTCGAAAGCAATAAAGGAATAATGCAATGCTTACCAATAAATACTTCGGGTATTCGGCGTCTTTTTTTACTCTAAATTGCGACGACATTAAAAAAGCCCGTATGCTTTGGCACCTGCAAAATTGGAAACAAAAAAAATGAGATCACTGCGGCGACTCGCATTGGAGCAATGCGAAAGCAAAACGTCCACATACTATATCGACCTCCGTGGCTATTCTGACGTCCATGTCCTATATTGACGTCCGTGGCTCTTTTGACCTCCCAGTGTAATTTTCGCTTTAATTAACTAATTACAACTCATCAACCAAATTTTTCCCACAGCAATCTCTCACGCAATATCTAGCACAATGAAAGCTTTGCGCATTTATCTGTACTGCACGACACAACAGTGCGGACAAGTTTTGATGACGCGACATAGCCGTGTAATGCCCTCACATTAAAAGAGCCTGCGCATGCTCCGAAACGCAAGCCAGAAGGTTCTACATTGGCGTGCATAGGTCGCAGTCAACACAGTTCGCAAAAAAGGCGTGTCTATAGCGCGAAACAGCGAATTTGTTTGTCCAAAAATTAAAGTTGTACATCTTGCTGCATACGCTTGTTCCAGCGAGCCATGACCTAAATTTGGAGTTTTACGGCGCAGGTGACGAAGTTAACCCGGACGAGGACAGCTCCGGAGGGGGCGGAGGGGGCGGAGGCGGCGGAGGTGGCGGCGGAGGGGGCGGCGGAGGAGGCGGCGGAGGAGGGGGCCGAAAAAAAGACCCGGCAGCTACGGAGGCTACTACGGAGGCTGCAACTTTGGCGCCAGAGCCGCCCAGTGAGTATATTTCCTTTCGCGCTCCCGGTGCCCATTGCAAAGAGGCAGCTTCTTTGACAGCGCTTTAAATACGACCTCATAGTAGAGACCTGCTCATACGCGGGCCAAGGCATGTGAGAAACAGCACACGGTGTTGCATATTGTAACGATTTACGTGCACATGACGTCATTCATGACGAAAGCTAGAAAAGGTAGGAAAGCAAACGACCAATCAGAGGCACCCGTTCCATACTCGCCCGCCATTCTTTTCCCTTCGAATCCTTTAGTCTGGACGAGCCACATGGACCATTCTGGGCCAACTGATCGAGTAACCATCACATAGCTGTTTTTTCGGAAGCGGAACTGACGTCATAAATTCTCGTCGTGCTTCAGAACGCGACACCGTCTCCTCTCTTAGCCGGTACCGCTCCGCCAGTGCAGCATTGCGCGGGGCGTGTGTATTAAAGTAGCTTGTGCGTGTACAAGGAACCCTCTGACGTCATCCCTCAGAGCCCACGTCACCGGGAGCAGTGACCAATGGAGTGGCACGAAATGAAACGTCATAAGCACGGTCCCTACGCCGCCTTCAGCTTAACCGGCTATGCCTGTCGCCGGAAGCAAAGATCCCCATTCCACCACTTCGAAAATACGGGAAACTCTCCTGACATGTTGTCATTAGAAGACAGAATAGTTGTTGAAGTGCTCCCCGGCGAAAATATCAAGCACTGGCATGTGAAACCACATCAGAAAAGAATTTGCACGATCGTGTTCAGTGATGGTGCCGTGCCCTGTAGGTCCGGTTTTCCAGTTATTAGGCTTTCTTTAGCATCACTCAGAGAACGCAAGATCGACAGCAGGCGACCGGGAAGCCTCGATCCACTGACCAATGTCCTCTTGTTGAAAGCTCGGTCATCCGACCCTTATAAAAATGATCTATAGACAGTCTATAGACTTCTTATTGACTCTATTGGTTTCCTATAGATATTGATTTTTGTCTATTCATAGTCTGTAGACAAGTCTATTAAAAGTGTATGGCCATAAATCTATAGATGGTCTATAGACTGTCTATGGCATTTGTAATGCATATAGGCTGTTCTCTAGGATTTGCCTATAGACGGTCTATATGATTTATAGACAGAAGTCTAAGACAGTCTTATAGACTGTCTAAAACTTTTTTGGTAAGGAGACAGAGGCTTCTCATCCACCCGTTATTAATCTCGCGTTTTCTATGAAGCCAATCTCCTCTGCTCTCGGTCTAAAAAACCATTTCTTCAAATACAGGACTATTAAGTATAATTTAACTAAAGAATTATTCTCGTGTATGACTGATCCCGATTTCTAACATATCTGCAAAAATAATTTTTGGGCTTCAACTCTGTCTCCTTTAAACCTTTGGTTCAATATTTACCAGAGGACTGGACGGTCTCCCGGGCCGAAATTTGCAGGCAGGAAGACTACGAAACTTACGCAAGTGTACTAAATCTAACGTAAAAAATCTGGAAAGAGTACAGAGAAGAGCTGTCAGGTTTATTTTTAATAAATATGCAAGGACTGACTCCCCAACCACTTTAATGGAGATTAATAAAATTGAACTACTTGAACATCGGAGAAGAAAGTTTAGGTTAGAATTTATTTCTCTCTTACTACATAACAAACTTTGTTTGGATCCATCATCATACTTAACGCCAGCACCAACCCGGCAAATTCGTCAACACCATCCCAGTTCTCTAACCCCTATATTCGCTAGAATAGAAACTTAGTTTTCGTTCTTTCCACTCGAAATAACAGATTGGAATCAGCTAATTAAACCATTGTCCCATGAATTTTAACCAATTATTGCTATATTGCGTTGTTCTTTTTTAAAGTGTTGCGTTTTTTGTGGTTTGATTGACTTGTTCGCCCACCCTGCTTGGACTCAGTGTCCGCAGTATTTTGTAAATAAATAAATAAGTTACCATAATTCCGAAAAAAAAAACTAGGCGACTGGCGGTTGATATCAACGCCGAGATGCACGTTAAACATGATGCCATAGAAAGAGTAGGTCGCGTGGTCGTCCGCGGCTGACAATTTCGTTTTTCTTACCACCTACTCTCTCCGCACTCGTATCATCATTGCTAACAAGTTTGACATGTGCACTGGCGCACGTCAGACTAGCAGCAGGACTTATTACATTTACTAATAGACTGATTTTTCGTTGAAATCACCAACATGTAAGGCCTTTGTCAGAAGTAACCAGGCTGTATGGTTTGCTTCTAGCACGCACAGTGGAGCCCTTACAGCTTCCCTGAAGCTGATACGGTCGTTAAAAGGTAAGGACTGGGGGTCTTCTTACCTACCAGCACCTTTTGATCTTCAGGAAAGCCACAAGGGCTCCACTATCGAAGCTAAAAGCAAACCATGCAGCATGGTTACTTCTGACAAAGACGGTACCAGTAAGAAAGCCTTCAGCGTGTTTTCAAAGGCATTCTCAAACACACCTCCGGGCATTATTCTTCAGTTTCACCCGCGGATACAACCCGTCCTCATAGCACGCGGCTTTCCAGACGCCTCTCAGGATTCGATCCATCCCCGACCTGATATAAGGCAGGCGCAACCCATTAGCCCTGTGGAAAAGAGCATTTAGAAATATTTAGCCGCCCATACGCCTATGATCAACCATCGTCATCAAGAGACTGCTTAGGCCCACTGCAGATCGAAGGCCTCTCCCAACGTTTACCGACTCTGCGCCTGCAACGACTGCTACGGCCAGCCTATCCGCGCCAACTTCCTACACTCTAAACAAAAAAGGAGTTAAAAGGGAGTAAAGTTATCCTTTAGCACTCACCCTTCTGTCAAAGGGAGTGCGGTAGAGGACAGCTGACTTCCTTCTTACTCCCACATAGGCCTATTTGTGTGTAGAGTGTAATCGGCTCTGCCATTGAGGAATGGAACACTTTAGTAGAGGCCATTCCCTACTGCACCTATTTTGAAGTTCAAGGAGAGGATGCTGTCATACCAGTCGGCCATCAACTCGACCAATGAGGGTGCCAAGAGAAAATGGAGTCTCAATTGCTACAACGGCGCTCGAGCGAGGCAAAACAGTTTATGAACTAAAGTGGCTGTTTGAGCTTGTTGGTCAGTGGTCATGGTTAAAGAACGCAGCGCAAAAAGACAAGGACAAATGAAGAAGTGGAAAGGACTGGCGCTGGCCCAGTCCTGTCCTCTTCTTCGTTTGTCCTTGTCTTTTTACGCTGCATTCTTTAACCATGATTAAAGTAGTTAGTGACCCAGTGTTTAGTCCCATAACTCAGTACACAGTATACATGAGGTTTGCCTCTGCAAGCATGCTTTGGAGCCGTCGATATGAGCGAGGACATTCTGACAATCTTCATGGTACTTAGGCATAAATTAATCTTTTTCCGTACTACGCCATGGTCGTTGGCGTAGAAATCAATTATAATTAGTTTGTTGATTTAAACATCAATTATTACCCTCTCGGAGACGAAGGTCAGACTTCAGTTCATAAAATAGATGCTATTTATATAATTAGTGTTTACAGACTACACTTTACTTCGCCACAAAGGGTTGTCTTCAAACAACCACAACATTCAGAACTGCCACTGTTAGTAAAGTCATACCACGCGTAAAATAGTCCATTTGCTTTTTTGCTGCTGCCGTAAATGGCGCGCTCACACACAAGTCCTTTTCCTTTGCCGCTGCAAAGCGTTTCCAGTATCTCGCTTTTTTGACGCATGTGCAGCACATGACGATGGAAAAAAAGTAACGTTCTTGAGGTATAGGAGCAAATTGTAACGGTAGCGTCAGTCCTGTGCTCTTGCGTTCTGTGCCTTCCCAATGGGCACTGAAACTCCCTTGGACGTCACGTCCCATGGTCGTCCCATGGATGTCTTGGACGTTCACAGGACGTCTAAGGCAGTTTCAGTGCCCATTGGGATGTCTTTAAAATTGTGAATCTCAGTGCAGTTACCTCGCACTGTTTATTCCGCTCCATTTCAGCGCCAGCACGTTCATTACGGCCATTACTGGTCAGCAGGCATCAACACCTACAAATCCCGGGCAGTTCTGCCTAATTGCATGTATCGAGATTTTAAAAACTGCTGCCTTATTATGCGTAAATGGATAGCGACAAGCTAAGTAGAGAGAGCCATTTCAATAAAATCAGCACCAATAAGCTTTTTACATCGTGATATTACAGTAGGAACCCCTTTTTTCGCTATATTACTCAAGTCCGTCTATAGTGTTATGGTGTTCATTACTACAAAGGTAGTATATTTTTTGATTGGCTTTGGGTTTTAATCTACATAACCTTCTGCTTATATATGTTGCGACGGCAGCAAAATGTTTGATCTGTAGCGTATTTTCGTTCTTTGTGTATTGCATACATTTCTTGTAACGGTCAATTCGGAAATTTAAACATTGATATATAAACAAATAAGAACGGAGACGTCAAAAACACTGATATTAAATTACGTTCCATTGAAGGCACTCCTGCCGCATTTCTGTCTAACGCTGTCAAAAGTATTCACTGTAGCTTTTTAAAACATGAACTCAAGGTGCCGGTTTTTTCGGAAGTTAAGAACCTGTATAGTGCAGCTTTTCTGGCATGGGGGGAGACCCTTCCCAATGGACAATGAAACTCCCATGGACGTTCCATGGACATCCAAGACATCCATGGAACCAGATTGTCTCTTGCCTTCAAGATATTTCAAACTGTGGTGACGCATAACGATCCCGAATGCAGGACCTTCAAGTAAAGGCTTTGGATTTAAGGACCTTCAGGAAGGCTGCATCTTCGTCTCTCATTGCAGTCAAACAGCTGGTGTGCACGGTGGGCCATTCTGCCGCGGTGGCCACCGTGTACCCGCCCGATAAGTTCTGCGACTTTCTCTACTACTGCGACGTGGCCATCATCAATAATACGGTGCAAGCCGCCAGAGTGAGCACCAGCTGGAAAGTCTTCCAGAATAAGTCGATGTCATACCAGCGGACGAAGCCCGGAATTTCATTTCACTTTCGGTGAGTGGCGTCAGCTCTGGAACCCTCTAGGATTCGCCTATGCCGCGCAGCACAGCTCAACTGCATAGCTTAGACGTCCACAGGACGTCTATGGCTTTAGTGAAGTTTTTGTGCGTGGAAGCGCGGGTGCTATCGACAGTAGGTGGCATTTGCCGTCGGCATGAAAAGATGTTATGGCAAAACTACCGGGGCAGTTAAGTGTGCTTACGTTCCATAGATGCGAAAGTATTGTGTAATACCGCTGCTTCCGTTGGTGGTTTGTGCATTTGTGTAACTTAGTTCCCTTTGGTCACCAAACCGCACATCGCTCAGAGAACGAGAACTTTTATTTGTCCAACAGAAGCACTATACCGCGTCTCGGCGGTTAGACCCCGGAGGCTGGGACAGTCGCCTTAGTCTCAGGCTGGTAGTTCTTGGACCCCGGCGGCATCTTCGGCCAGTGGAACGATTCCTTGTTAGCCTCTTGGGTCCGAGCTTCTTTCGGAGCTTCGTGGGTTAATGCGCATGTGTACAGAATTGGTCATCCTCTACTTAACATACATAGATCGTGGCGAGTTCTCGTCCAACTATCAGCGCAGTGACATAGCGATTAAGCCATGAACCCCTGCACTGGTAGGTGGTTGTTCCTGTCAGAGCCATCGGTAAGGATTGTGCGACCCATGTTGCTTTTCAAGAGCAATCTCGCATGCAACTGATACAACGCTCCTCCAACCCGAGTTGCAATTCGAGCTCACGCGAACTTCCTCCCATTGGCTGCAGCTTGCGCGGAGCTCATACGAACTAACCCGAGTGATTGCCGAGTAACCGAGTAACTCGGGTAATCTCGGGCAAGTGTCCATCGGAAGTGGGCACTTTTTATACGTACTTTCTGTTAACGTCGCGCATGAACAAATTAAAGCTTGCGCATAAAACAAAAATTCAGAGGGCACTTTGACGATCTAAAGTGCGCAAGGCGAAAGCCGTTCCACGCAACTTTGGCTACTTACGAGACGACGGCCGTAGGCGCACACAAGGCGGCTATGGGGCGGCTTGGATTGGCTTGTCATGACTAATTAGTCACTGCCAATGACTAACTAGCCATGATTGGTTAATGACTAACTAGTCATAACCCTCAACTAGCCATGAATAACCAGTCATGACTAACTAGGCGTGACTGGTTGATGACTCGTTAGTCATGACTAATTAGTTGATGACTAACTAGATATAATTGATTAATGACTAAGATGTAATGGATGGACGGACAGAGCCTTGGCCGCGAGTGCGAGCCATTAAAGGCTTGTGCATAAAAACAGTCGAAATCGATGACAGCAACCACGCCCAGAAGCTCAGAAGTAGTTGAGGGACGGGGACATAGCCGTTCGTGGGAGGCTCGCGTCCTTTTTTCCCGCCGTCTGTGCTGCGACCGACGTAAAATTAGCAGAAGAACGTGGAACGTCTGTTGTGTGGCGCCCTCTTGGGTCGACACACAATTCACTTAGCTGATTTGTAAATCTGGTCTAACAACAATGACTTTGTTTGCTGTGTGAATAAAACCGTGGGGTACGGGCGCAAGCCCGCTTTTTGTTCCGCTCGGAACTGAGTCGTGTGCTTCAGCGGCCCGTTGCATCCCTCCCATTCCCAAACGGATGCACCCGGAACACCATGCCGAGAGACGGGCCGACCGTGCACGTCAATTCGAGAAACGCTTCAGCGGACGTCCGGACGTCACGTATACGGACGCCTCTTACCATCCCTCGAAGCCAGCGACGGTGGCGGTAGCTCTCGCCCCTCACCGCAGCTGGTACACAGCCTGCAGCATTCGCAATGCAGAAACAGTCACCGTAGCAGAGGAGGTTGCCATTGCGCTAGCGCTAGCTGACCCTAATACCAAAGTCGTCATCAGTGATTCTCAACAGGCTATCCGCAACTACGATGCTGGCCGTATCTCTTTCCAGGCGTCACACATTCTCCTTTCTACTGCACCCTCTTCCAACTCTCGCTTACTTCTTTGGGCCCCAGCCCACGAGTCGCTCAGCGGAAACGCCCAGGCGCACACTCTCGCCCGAGATCTCAGCTGCCGAGCAGAGTGTGTGATCGGCCTCCCTGCTTCCTCTGACACTAATATCTCACCCGCTTCTCTACTCACCACTTACACGGACATACTACAGCACTACCGGCTCGAAAGATGTCTCTATCCTTCCGCACACCGTGATCTAACAAGACGCGAGGCCGTCCAATGGCGCAAACTACAAACTGGCAGTTTTCCATACCCCCTCTTATACAGCAAGATCTTTCCGCAACAGATAGACCCCATGTGCAAACACTGCTCAACTCCAGCCACTCTCATACACATGGTGTGGACTTGTACACATCACAACACAAATAACCCAAACACCCCAGAGACGTGGGAGTCTCTCCTGCGTACTTCCGAGCGGCAGACCAACGCCGGCTTATCCAGCGCGCGGTGGAGGCCGCGACATCCCAAGGGATCCCCGCCGACCTCCTCTAAGCCAGCGCAACCGGTCCTTGGACTGGTCCCCCGTTTTGGGAGAATAAAAGAAATCACCACCACCACCACGGCCCGTTGCGGGCCTTTCCGGGGTGTTCATGCAACACCACATTTTGGCGACGAGGATGGGATAAAAGTAAGTGACGTTTGTACGCTTGCCCCGACTGTCGTACCATTTGCTTCGACTGGCCTGTGTTTTGCTGCCCCGCTCCACCTTCTCCTGCAACTTTAGATACTTTGCGTCAGCATGGCGTCAGGCCTCGCTCCCGCGCCGTTTTTGTCTGCGCCCGGTTCGCCTGCAGTGCCGTGGAAGCGTTGGTTCAAACTTTTCGAGGCGTACCTCCTGTCGGCCGGTGGTAGCGACTGGGCACCGGAGCGGAAAGCGGCACTCCTTCTCACGCTGCTCGGAGCGGAGGGACAGCGCCAGCATTTCAACAATGAAGAAACTAGGCAAGCGTCCGCAGTCGCCGGCATAACGGCTGAAGCACTTCCGCAGACGCCGCTTGAGCCTGCCACGGAAGCGACGACCACAGACGAATACACACAGTTAGTCGGGAGCTTGGACCTGCTGTTTGCAGACACAACGAATTTCATCGTTGAGAGACACCGTTTTTTCTGGAGACTTCAACTGCCCGGTGAGCCATTTACCCAGTATGTAGCGGCAGTTAAACAACTTGCGTTCACGTGCGAATTTGGCTCGGCGTTCGACGAGCGCGTCCGAGATCAGATCATCGAAGGCGTCTCAAACCCAGCGTTGCGCGAACGTTTTCTGAACGCTGGCCGAACGCTTACGCTGGCCAAGACAGAAGAAATTGGCAAAGCTTTTGAAGCCGTACAGCGAGCAAATGCAGCTTATGAGGGAACGGCGGTTTATCGCGTCGACGAACCTGTAACGGAAAATCCGACGATCGAACAGGGATGCATTCGTCAAGCAACTTCAGGATTTCGAGCGCCCGCTCGTGCTCGTGAGCAAGAAGGCGGATGGCGCAATTACACAGCGTCGGGTTTCCACCGTAGCGTCCCCGGAACCGAGGAAGGAGGTAGAAGCAGCCAAGATGGAAGAAGGCGCCCGGAGTTCGAACGAGAAAGCCAGGAAGGGAGTCGTCAACCGTCTTGCTATCGTTGTGGCTCTCCGAAACATAATGCAAACGCAAGAAACTGTTCAGCCCGCAATCGTCGTTGCAACAATTGTAGAAAAATTGGACACTTCGCTCTAGTCTGTCGCTCACAGCATCAGTCCGCGATACTTCGCGCGTCGCAGGCGCCGGCCTCTACCGTGGAGGAAGTACACATCCTGAATTCTCCGCATATTCTGGGCATAGAATTGCCACAAAATAAGAAAGAGATAATAGCTACCGTAACGTTTAAAGGAAACCCAGTTCCTCTACTTGTCGACACTGGGGCTGCCGTTTCTCTTGTCAACAATGCTGATTTTCGGAAATATTTTGCACGCGTCTACACTTTGTCGTCGTCAACCCTGGCTCTCCGGGACTACTCCGGCAAGTTGATTCCCACACTGGGCACCTTCGAAGCTGACATACAGTACAACGATACTCAAGCATCGGTAACTTTTCATGTCACTCGACAAGGATCTTCGTTGCTGGGCCTTGACGCCATTCAGAAACTGCACATCAACGTGATGGGGTCAACCCTCACTTGTCTCCAAGCCACTTGTCATCCGTTCGAGGTTCCGGAGAACACACCGCCAGGATTTGAAGCCTTGTTTTCGAGTGAGCTCGGTTTTGTCAAGGACTACGTCCATCAAATCAACCGCCGACCAGATGTTCCTCCCGTCAGTGCGAAGCTGAGACGCCTTCCGCTAGCACTGCGACAACAAGTGTCCGACGAGCTCGCGCGCCTGGAGCGCGAGGGCATCATCGAACGCGTCGACGCATCGGAGTGGGTGTCTCCGCTGGTCGTCGTGAAAAAGAAGGATGGCTCCCTTCGCCTGTGTGTGGACTTGCGGGAGCCCAACAAAGCTATTGTCGTCGACGGCTACCCACTTCCGCACACGGAGGAACTCTTGCAGTTGCTCGCAGGAGCTACGTGGTTCTCAAAGCTGGACTTGGCTTCAGCATACCATCAAGTGGGACTCACGGAAACAAGTCGTGAGTTGACAACGTTCATATCCCATGAAGGACTATTTAGGTTTAAAAGAGTCTGTTTTGGTTTAGCTTCTGCTCCGGCTACATTTCAAAAGCTTATGTCACACGTGTTGAAAGGCTGTACGGGCGTAGTGTGCTATTTGGATGACATTTTGGTGTGGGGACGAACCAAGCCGGAGCACGATCGCAACTTGAAGGAAGTGCTGTCTCGCATTTCCACAACAGGAATGAAATTGAATCAGAAATGTGTTTTTGCAGTAAGGGAACTCACATTCTTGGGGCACAACCTGTCGGCCCAGGGTATTTCTCCCATGGAATCGAAAATCAAAGCTATAGTTAATGCACCTTCCCCTACGAACGTCAAGTCGCTGCAATCATTCCTAGGTCTAGCTGGCTACTACGCCAAGTTCCTGCATCATTATGCAGATTTAGTGCAACCGTTGCGGAAAATGCTCCGACAAGGTCAATCATTTGAATGGACGGTGGAAGCTCAGAATAGTTTTGATCAAGTTAAGGCGCGTTTGGCATGCAAACCTGTTGTGCAAATGTTCACCCCGGAATTGCCTGTCGTAGTCACCACTGACGCCTCAGACGTTGGCTTGGGAGCTGTACTACAGCAGAAAGAAGGGTCGCACCTTCATACCATTGCTTTTGCGTCTCGCGCTCTGTCGCCGGCTGAGAGAAAATACTCAGTTGGTGAACGGGAGGCACTAGCCTGTTTGTTTGCTTGCGAAAAGTGGCATGTATATCTGTGGGGTAGACGTTTTACACTCAGAACCGATCATCAGGCATTGGTTGCTTTGCTTTCCACCGGCGATTCGGGTCGCCGACCACTACGCATCTCTCGCTGGACAGCTCGGTTGCTGAACTACAATTTCCAAGTAGAGCACTGCAAGGGCACACAAAATTATGTGGCAGACGCCTTGTCCAGGCTGCCCGTCGCAGAAAATTCGGACAATCAGGAGGAAGAAATCGTTTCTCTGGTAACACCAGTAGTCGACAAGGCAACTGTACAAAATGCAACAGCTTCTGACGTTACCCTGCAAAAGGTCATCAGTCAGCTCAGCAAGGGCTGGTTGCACAAGAAGGCTCTGTCAGTTGATCTTGTGCCATTCTTTCACATCCAAGAGGAATTATCCTTTGTAGATGGTCTACTAATGCGAGCAGATCGCGTGGTAATTCCTGAAGTACTTCGTCCCACTTTCCTACAGTTGGCCCATGAATCACATCCGGGCATAGGCCGCACAAAAGAACTGCTAAGAGAACGCTACTGGTGGCCACAGCTTGATAGACAGGTAGAGGAATGCATCAAACACTGTCTCATATGTCAAGCAGTTGACAAGTCAGCTAAGCCATCCTTCACACCCCTCCAGCCAGTTCCCTGGCCGGACCGCCCCTGGCAGAAGCTAGCCATGGACATTGTGGGACCTTTGAACATTCCGCCGAGTCCAACGTATGCCATAACGTTAATGGATTATTATTCCAGATGGCCTGAAGTCTACTTCACTCCTTCAGTAACATCCCAGGATGTCACTGACTTTCTGATCTCTGTTTTTAGTAGGGAGGGTTTTCCAGACTCGATAGTTACAGACAATGGGCCACAATTTGTTTCGAGACAATTCAAAGACTTTCTAAAAGAGAGATGCATACAGCATTTGCGGTCATCAAATTACTACCCTCAGGCAAATGGTCTTATTGAAAGATTCAACAGAGTTTTGAAGGAGACCAGTCAAATAGCTCAGCTCCAAGGAGAACCCGTTAAACAAGCTGTCCTGCAACATCTGGGATGGTACCGGCTCACACCCCACTCAACTACGGGCGTGTCACCTGCAGTCCTGCTGCACGGCCGGCAACCGCGCTCGAAACTCGACATGAGCTGTACTTCCTTTCATAATTCGCAGCAAAACACCTGGAACTTGCCTCAAACTTCCGCTACAGCAACGTCTCCAGAACACGCATCTTCGGAGCAAACACAGGTGCGACAAAGGGTTGAAAATAAGCAACAGCAACTGAAAAACTACGTTGATAGACGTAGAGGCGCAAAGCCAACGGCCGTACAAATCGGTGACACAGTGAAGGTGCGGTCATTCAGAGCAGGTCCATCCAAATACATTGGACCTTTCAAAGTCCAGCGACAGCTTGGTCCAAGCACTTTCTTACTCAGTGATGGTAAGGTCTGGAATGCTTCTAAACTGGTCCGGGTACTGCCGGCCCCAGAAAATATTGCAAGCCCGCCAAGCATAGATTATTCCTATGCAGGCTTAGCACACGCTGCTGAGAATGCAATGGCAGCAACTCGAAACAAGCTTCGAGCTGAAACAAGTGCCGAAATGTCCGAAAATGTGTCGCCTCCTGTTGCAGATACCCTGGATAACGCTTTGCGCAACGAGGGGGGGGGGGAGGAATATAGGCCGTCAAGGTCAGCCGAAAGTGGCCGCACCACTGCGCACGAATCCACAGAGGACAGCAGTTGTAGTTTTCTTGAGCAAAGCGACCCAGGGACTTCCAGTTCGCACAGCCGCGGGCGCCCAGTGCGTCAGCGGAAACCACCTTTCTGGGCCGTAGACTACCAGATGTAGTTCTGGAGCGAAGGGTAGCATACCTGTTTTTCTTGGCCTGTAGTCGCGACTGTGCTGTCCGTGGCCAGTGGACCAGTCATGGAGACTTTATAAAGCGGGTAATGAATGAATACTCCTGTATCGCTGTGATTTTTACTCACTTTCCTTTCTTTGCAAGTTCCTCATGTTTTCGCATTCAGCGCACAATGATGTTGTGATAGGTTGTGTATAATGATGAATCTCCTTGTGTGTTCTCTGTTAAGGTGGATGTACAAATCTAGTGTTGTTTCTGGGTGAGGTTGATCGTATGTCGTGCCCATAGTCACTGTATAATGTGTGTGCTTTCTTTTGCCATGTGTAATGACTGCTGAAATGAGACATTTTTGTGCCTTCAACCCGTCATAACAGAAATAGCACAGCCATAAAATCGGATAGTTTGTTTGATTACCATTGTAGAATGTTTGCTGTCTCGCGGCACATGTTAAGAGAGCAGTATTTTTCGCAATATCTTAACATTATTTCCTAGGGGGAGACGATGTTGTGTGGCGCCCTCTTGGGTCGACACACAATTCACTTAGCTGATTTTTAAATCTGGTCTAACAACAATGACTTTGTTTGCTGTGTGAATAAAACCGTGGGGAACGGGCGCAAGCCCGCTTTTTGTTCCGCTCGGAACTGAGTCGTGTCCTTCAGCGGCCCGTTGCGGGCCTTGCCGGGGTGTTCATGCAACACCACAACGTCGTCTTAAAAATTCCTTCATTGCATTGCCGGAAATACTAACCAAAATTGGCAAACAAACGACCAGCACAACTACCCTATCTTCGACTTTACCGGTAAGATACAGCTGTTATACCGGGTGTTTCACCTAAGACTCGAATTAATCATTGTTCAGGGGATCACTGAAGGTAAATCCAACTGTTTTCGGGGAAATGTCGGATAGGATGTCTGATGGTCCCGTAATTCTGTTTCTACGTGTTCCAGATATATTAGTGCCGACAAGCTTACGCAAGCTAGTGGCAATTTGACCAAACTTGCCCAAAACAACATCAAGAACTACGGCGTGCTGAACATCATGACGGAATCATCGAAGCTGCAGCAAACGGTGGAGAAATTGAAAGACGTATTTGAGGTGAGCGCTGCATGGGTCATGTGCCGCCGCCCACCGGCGACCTCTACGCCGCATCCCCCAGACGGCGGCTGCCCTTCCACCCCAACCCTTAAAACCTCATCCCCACACTGTCCACACCCTCCAGAGACTCCACCCAACACCCAACCACCTCCATCCGCCTTCACCCCCCCCCCCCCCCCCCCAGCAAAATTTTGCCACGTGTTTTCAGCTTCAGATTAAATAATTCAGGAGCACTGCAGTCAGCTGCATTAGAAAAATGCGAAAGGATTTGTGCTTGAGCGTCAGCAAATTTTTTTAGTCATCGCTGTCACGTGACACTTATCACGTGACCCTTGGATTACGTCGGCAAATTTTTTTGCAAGTCTTTGCTGTCACGTGACATTTATCATGTTACCTTTGAATTACGTCGGCGACATTCTTCTGCAAGTCATCGCTGTCACGTGACACTTATCACGTGACCCTTGGATTACGTCGGCAACTTTTTTGCAAGTCTTTGATGTCACGTGACATTTATCATGTGACCTTTGAACTACGTTGGCGACATTCTTCTGCAAGTCATCGCTCTCACGTGACACTTATCACGTGACCTTTGGATGACGTCAGCACTTTTTTTTTCATGTAATCATTGTCTAAGATCAGTGCACATCCCCAGCACACTTTACAAACGACGTACACACCACAACGCGTTCACTTCGTGCGCCTCTAACACGCTCGATCCAATGCCCATTTGTGGCGTATGCGCTGCCCGCCCACCCGGCACGTAGGGGGCCTGTGTTCGAAACGCAATGCCGGCGAAGTTCTTTCTTCCAATGGTAATTTCCGTGCGGACACACTCTGCCGACATGTCCTGTGCCCGTAACTCATGAGACAAGAAAGGCTTTCGCACTAAAAGAACCATTACAGTTAAAGCATCGAAGTAATAATCGTTCAGGGAATCAAGGGCAAGTCCAACTGCTCACGTAGAAGTGTCGGAAAGTAGCTGAGCGATCGGTGCATTGGGGCAATGGCATTCGCAAGCATTGAAGTGCAGTCCGCAACCTTGTGTTGCAATTTTTGTTTGTGCTTGTCGGTCGTACATAGAGCAATTAGGTAGCGTGGACAAAAACGACGTCAAACAGAGCAATAGCCGAAAAAAGGACCACTGACCACATCTAAAATTTATTGCGAGCGAAAAGCCTCATTTGTACCAGCTGTGACCCATGTGTCAGCAAGATGCAAGCGTACACAAGAACAAGCTGACACTGGCCTCAGTTCCTGTTGCAGTGCTTTGTGTTATGATGCACTCG
This sequence comes from Amblyomma mixtum, assembly GCF_055824585.1. Taxonomy (NCBI): domain Eukaryota; kingdom Metazoa; phylum Arthropoda; class Arachnida; order Ixodida; family Ixodidae; genus Amblyomma; species Amblyomma mixtum. The sequence continues at coordinate 83,380,943 of NC_143012.1, read as the reverse complement.
AAGATGACCGTGCTTCAGATCCACTGGAGGATCGCGTCTGCCATCTTTAGCTTTCTATCCTCTATTCTTGTTTATGTTTATTCGCTCCTGTAGTGCGGGTAACAGTCGCTCTGCCAATACTACTGTTTATTCGAACTGTACTTATAGTGGTCCGAGCGCACCTCCTCTCTATTGGTTCTCTGTTTGCCCTCGTATGCTGTCGCTCTCTCACATCCGGAGAGTGGCGAATTCGACTCCAACACCGGCGATGCAATGAGTGAAAGTAGTTCAAGAATTCCGCGGGTGCAGCATGACAACAATGATTAGGAACGGAGACGATAAAGCTATTGATAACCAATATAAGCCTTTAAAAGAACAAATAGATGCTCTTCCAAAGCGATTATATAAACTAGATGAAATTTATCATAACATTTTATCATAACACAAGATCACGGCACGCTCTATTAACCGCCCCACTACGAACGTCCTCCCGGCTTAGTCACGGTAACCCGATAGCACGCATCAGTGGCCACACGTCAGCTTACAACAACTCATTTTTCCCCAACGCAATAGCACTATGGAATTCACTGCCTAACGACATCGTTGCATGCACTGATCACAAAACATTCCGCGAGAAAATAAAAATTCACCTCACATAAATCTTGATCACTTCTGCGCTCTTTGTAGCGAGTATTGCTTGACATATCTTTATTAAATGATGTATCACCTGCTGGGAAACCCTGATATGACTGCAACCCCTTTTATGTTTGTTTGTATGTTTGTTCTTTTTATTGTTATGCATGTTCCCATCATCGCCGTTGTAAACCAATATGCCCCCCCTTATGTAATGCCTTCGGGCCTTTAAGGGATCAATAAATGAAATGAAATGTACTAGAGGTTTTTGTTTTCCATCTCACATAAGGTTGTTTTCACGAAGCCTAAAGCGTTGTGTACATATTATGGCATACGGGCTTTGAAAAGCACCTTCTAGGTGAAATGTAGACAGGCTTAACTTCGCTCTCCTCTCAAGCCTCGCGTAAACGAAAAATCTAAGTATCATCAGCGGAGAATAAACATTAAGAAAGAGCGGTAATTGTAGCTAATTGTCCCAGCCGGCTCGAACAGGCAAACAAAGAAAACCGGCAAAAGCTTGCCCAGAAATGATATCACATACTTCAGATGGTGATAATAATTCTCATCGTCTTCTCCTTGCGTGCGCTGTCACTCTTAATCTTTTAATTTGCGTGCAGGCGTTTAAAACCATGCAGAACAATGACCCCGACCTGCAGACAATCATAGCCTTGGGAGTGTACGATTATGGCTCAAGTTTCGATACCTACAAGGAGGTCATCAAGGCAGTGGTCGAGTAAGTTTGGCTCTGTCGCCATGGCGGCGTTTTCTAGGAAGCAGCACTGTATGTACGGTCTTTGAGAAAAATAACCGCGCTGATCTGATCGCGGAAAAAACGCGCTGTTGGCGCAGGAGCAGCACTGTGGTTTGCACGATAAATGTCAGTGCATGATAAAAGAATGTTAGGCAGGGTTTAAGGACGGTTATACCCAAAGGCCAAGCGATAGCATTTTGGCAGTGGCCCGTGCTGAATTCGGAGCGCGTCATCGTGTCGGACACGCGCAATTATGGTTGGACATCGCTTTTGGTTCAAATCGGTCAAGGTCAAATTTCCAGGGCTCCCCGTGGCAAATTTTAGGAGAAGAGCGGGGCCAAATTGGGGGTTGCATCGTATTGACAATTGTCAAATTAGCCTGAGCATCGAATTTAGTCCAATCCAAGGAAGTGAAAATTTGGGGTTGAGATGGGCCAAATTTGTAAACATTGAAGGCCGAATTTGGATGTCATCACCGTGCGGCCCATAGCAAAATTAGCCTAGACATTGATTGTGGCCAAATTGATGGTCAAACTTCGGCGCTTAGGCGGGCCAAATTTGGAGGTCACCATAGTATTGGGCACATTCAAGTAGCCTTGACTTCGAATTCGGCCGAAATCGTAGGTCATTTTAGGGGGTTGGATTGGGGAAATGTTTGTAATGACCATGGGAATCTGGAAGCTTCTGTGTGTTGGCCATAGTCAAAGTATGCTTCGGTATCTGACTTAAGGCTGTTGCTATGCCAAGTCCGAAGGGCATTTGAAGGTAATACGAACACACGAACAATACGAACAATTTGCATTGTTTAGACCTGTCGCTATCATAATCCTACATGGCAGACGCCAGTCGATGGTGTGGTGCCTTAAATATAGAGAAGGCGATGGAACGGTGGAATGATGGAACGAGTGGAAGGCAGACGAAAACGACAACGAAGTGCTGGCGGGGTTCTCGGTGTCGCTCGCAGCTGTTCCCTTCGCTAGTGCAAATTACTGTAAATATATTCTTTCCCGCAACAATACCTATAACAGCTGCACAGCTACCATAGTCCTCCATGAGGTCAACAACAAAATTGCAGTAAGAAAGGGGGGTCAGACAGGGAGATACGATCTTGCCAATGCTATTCACCGCCTGTTTACAGGAGGTGTTCTGAAGCCTGGATTGGGAACAGTTGGGGATAAGAGTTAATGGTTAATGCCTAAGTAATTTGCGATTCACTGATGACATTGCCGTGGTAAGTCCCTCAGGGGATGAGCTGCAAAGCATGATAAATAAGTTATACAGGCAGAGGAGAACGGTAGATCTTAAAATTAACATGCAGAAAACCATAGTAATGTTCAACAGTCTCCAAAAGGAACAGCAGTGCACAGTTGGTAGCGAGGTGCTGGAAGTGATAAGGAAATACGTCTGCTTAGGGCAGGTAGTAGCCGCTTGAGAACAATTGGGGCTAAGAGTTGATGAAGAATACCTTAAAAATCTGCAATTCGCTAATGACATTGTTTGCTAAGTCACTCAAGGGACGAATTGCAAAGCATGATAAATGACTTGAAGGCCGAGCAGAACAGTGGGCTTAAAAAATTAATATCAGGAAAACTAAGGTAATGCTAAGCAGTCTGGCAACGCAACGGCAGTTCACAATTGGTAGGCAGGTACTGACAGTGGTAAGTAAACACGTCTACTGAGGGCAGGTTATGACCGCTGATACGGATCTTGAGAGATGGCAGTTTACCAATATCCCTCAAGAGAAAAGCATGCAACCGCTGTATCTTACCGGTGCTCACCTATGGGGCACACACAGGAGGTTAACGAAAAGGGTTAAACTTGAATTCACGACAACGCAGCGAACTATGGAAAATAAAACGATAGTTGCGAAGTTAAGGGACTGGGACAGGAGAATGCCCAACATGTTCTTACAAAAATTTTGAATATTGAAAAATCGTAAGATAGTGTTATGGAAATAATGCAGGTAGTGGTCCATTCTTCTGATTGGTAACAAATTTTTTTAGCACGTTTCCATCGATCGCATCGAACAGTGAAGACTGACATAGGGAACCAAAAGTGAAAGCTTCTGACGATAGCAAAAACGCTAAAAGTAAAAAAATTCAAGACAGCCGTCAGGTGGTCGGCGAATATATTAAGTGTTATACTGGAATCTTACACTACATGAAAAAAATGCGTTCATCAGCTGTTTCTTTCTTTGAAATGCTTTTGTCCAGAATGTTGGGGTATGAGTGAGTCAGAGAACAGACGCGGGTTGATGACATCTTCGAAATCAAGAAGATGAAATGAGCTTGGACACGCACGTATTTCGAAGGCAATAAACCCATTGTCGTCAAGGGTAACCAACTGGGTGCCAAGGGAAGGCAAGCGTAGCAGGGGGCGGCAGAAAGTTACATGGGTGGATGGTATAAGGAAATTGTGGGAATAAGGTGGCACTATTGTGAGACATTCCAGCGGCTAAAAAGACAGGGACGAAGGTAGACGAGACAGGACGAACGCCGGTAGTCCTGTCTCGTCTACCTTCGTCCCTGTCTTTTTAGCCGCTGGAATGTCTCACAATAGTACTACCAACCAACTAGCCCAACTTTCTACGCTTAAAGAATAAGGTGGCCGCAGCTGGCATAGCACACAGTAAATTGGAGAGCTATGGGATAGGCCGTTGTAATGTAGTGGACGTAGTCAGGCTGATGATGATGATGGTATGCTTTTAGTTTCCGCATTGCTGATTACAAAATTGGCATGAAGCTTTCGAAAGCCTGGTCATGATGACTGAATTTAGGCGCGCAAGCCTTTAACATCTTCAATTTGAACATATTGATAACTATAATTACCATAACAGCCACCCTCTCTTTAATGCTATTGGATTCCTTTATGTTGCCAGCTAAATCCTTCTTTGTCAGGAATTACAAACCTAGCTCTTGTCCGCGTCCTTCGTAGCCTGAGTCGCTCTGGGACGTTAAATCCCCATAAAACTAAAAAAAGATATTTCTCGTCGTGTCTGCTAAACCTAGATAGCGTCGTATGTGCCCGCCTTTCAGCACTCTGCATTCGTCTGTCCTCCTAAGCACACAAGCCTTGTTACATCCTATATAATGACTATTGGTTCCTCTTGCTACCACATTCCGCTATGTGTGCTGGTACTGCACAATTGCGAAACTTTTAGCAAAGTAGAACGTGTTGTCGGGCTAGTTGGTTCAATGTCCAGACGTGGTAGTTGCGCGAAACACACACACACAAGACAGGGTACGGGACGAGCGCAATCATCCCGTACCCTGTCCTGTGTGTGTGTGTGGTGTGTTGCGTGTTGTGTGTTGTTTGTTGTGCGTTGTGCGCGTTTGGCGTGACTACCATGTCTGAAACGTTCAGCTTTGTTCTGCGGTTCCCGACAATTCCCTCTTAATTCACAGTTGTGGTTGTGGACATATAACCCTATTCGGGAAACGCGCGCATCTACTTGCGCACAGCCGTTTAGCTTACTGTCATGGCAACACAATTTTCACATGTATCAGTGAGGTGTAAAAAATGTGTCCACTAAAGACATACACTAGGCCCAGCAGGTTTCTGGTATGCCTTTGTAGCATCGCTGTGTAAGAAAAAAAGCCGACCGGGTGCTTCCCGCCGTAGGAATTTCCAGGTGGACACCGTGATCGCCATCTCCTCGGTGGGTTCCATCCACGATTTGAAAGACTGCTCTGCCGTTGCCCCGATCGCCATAGAGCGCCAGGACGTCATCTTCCCGAAACTGGTACGTGGTAACAGCTTCCGTGCCTACGTATTTCCAGGAAGATTGCGCATCCGCCATGCACGGTTGGGACACACTAATTTCTTTTCTGAAGCGTGGCCAAGCCTTACTGCAGGGAGTGCGCGGTTTTCTCGTCACTTGCGCCTACAAGTTTGGTACCGGTCTCAAGAACGCACGTCAGTTATTTTCGCGATAATTGCGTGCACGACTCGTTTCATACAATCAAAGTGGTAGAAGTTTCTGCAAGACTTGGAAAGCAGTTCATTGTAATTTCAGGAACCAAGCCCGCACGCTCCTCGATGTGTATCGGAGCATAGAGTTTCTTACTATTGCCTAGAGGGAAAGCTGGCGCCGCTGCACTTCAGCCACCATACACGCTCAAAGCACCACGGTCCGGGGAGCTACTTGGTGTGAGACAGTCGTATTTTGTCGGAAACACCTAGTGTCAGTACTGAGAAGCTTCATTCCGAAAACGCTGTTCGTGTGTGCGCAGACGACTTTGGCGCGAGCGCAGTGTGCAAAAGCCATAGTAGCGAAACCGCAACAGCACACTACGCCAATAAAAGTTGTCTCTTTTCCGAAATTCCATTATAAAACCTATTAAAGTGTTAAGCAACTACATTTTTTAAAACATATTTACTTTTAAAAAAGCGCCTGTTAAGCAAGAAATATTAGTTTGCGTAGTGTGCAATACTTGGCCAATAGGAGACCAGGTAATCTGTTATTTTGGGCAGACTCTGCATTTATATGCTTTTCAGCTCGTTTGTTGCAATCATTAGACAGAATATTGAATATTAGGGCAATCTTGATGATCGAGCAGCGTTTATTTTGGCATTATTTTTTGGCCAAACGTTGTGGTTGTGCAGTCGGTAGCTCACCGGCCCATGATGCTTTGAGCGCCCATGGTGGCTGGAGTGGTCTTGAGGAAGCTCCATGCAAACTCTCATAGACGGGGCGCCAGCTTTTCCTCTAGGTATTAGTAAGAAACTCTGTATTGGAAAGATAAGCGTTAGCTGACAAATATATATTTTTACCGCATTTGGCGCCCCAATCGTTGCCTCCTCCCTTCTTATCCTGCAAATGCTCAGTGCTTATCACTTTAACTCAAGCACGAAAACATTGTACTCGGATTGATAGCAACCTCTGGAGTCTAGAAGGCTTTCATGCTACAGGGATCATTCGCATGAACTGCTCGGAACTGCTCAAAGCTTAAACTTATCACTGCAGATTAGAAAAAAAATCTTCTCCGCATTGCCAGTACCGGCATACCTAGCTTGTAGGAGATAAGCAATAAGCACTTATGGCGACCTCCAGTAAGTATTCGTAGGCCACAACCTCACGTCAGAAGATATTCGTGATGGGTACGCTCATGGAGCTCAGAGAAATGCGGCCAAGCCTTCCATTTTGAGAACTGCTGTCGGGTAGATTCTTGACAGAAGAGTCCAAATTAAGTACATAGCAATGCATTTAGGTGTGCACTTCCCGGTAATTACAAACAATGCATCCCACACACATACGGTGAAGGCACTGTTTGTTTTCGTGTGTTTACACAACTTTTTATAGGAATAGAGTCCAGGATTTAGCTACTTATGAATGACCAATTCCTGCAAGATGTTTAGACGAAACTTCCTCGTTGCATTCACTGCTTTACCTACGAACGACACTCTACTACCCATTGAAGCGTGTGTGTCCAGCGCCTAATTGTTCCACAGCGATTGGTGTACAGCCGCCCACAGACTTATCACGAATGACAAAAAGTGTGGCCTGGACTGCCGTCAGTGCCACGAAGCGATAGTCATTGGTGCTAGACAAAGCTCTCTGTTTGTTTGCGGTGGCTGACGATAGCTGGTGCGCAGCTCGCTTTTACTGCTTTTCCGCTTGTGCCTGATCGCCGCGTGGACAGCGCGCTCGTCACGGGGGCGTTCCAGAGCTTTTTGCTCGCCGATGCGGCCTCCACGGCCCCGGCAACGCTCTTTGCAGTTTTCTCATCGCGGCAGCCAGGAACTGCCCGCTAAGATGCCGCGATTCGCACCTTCTGTCGTCAGACACCGCAGACATTCCGAGAGCATTATCTCGCACCCGATGACTATCACTTCATGACACTGACGGCAGTCCAGGCCACGCATTCCTCATTCGTGTTAAGTGTCTGGACGGATGTACACGTCTTCCACACTGATTCAATACTAGAAACGAGGCAGGTATAGAAGTACTGAAATGTACAATAATGGCTTACTTTAAAAGGTCTCCGAGCTTTGGGTAGCGACAAAACCCACAAGCTTCGTTTCTTGCCGCGCTGATCGATGCTGCAAACTAACAGGACAGGGCCAACTGCGCAGGAGGAGCATGCCACGTTGGTGAAAGAAGACGCCGTCTACAGCAACCCGAAAGCGATCGTGGGCCTCTCCTACCAGATGGGAGCGCTCGCCTACGAGCTGCATGATGCACCCAGTGACGCAGCGCACATCCCTAACGCCAAGTGCGACGGAATGGGTCTGACCAGTCTGGATGCAGTAAGTCTCACTCGGCGAGCTTCCCGCACCTCCGCTGCGAGGCGCTGCTGAGGCCAATGAAATACCTCGGGATATGGCTAAACTAAGGGCAGATATACACGGAAAAGCATGAACAGGCTCTTAGGCAAAAGGACGAAGAGACGCCGGGATAATGAAACATGGGGCAATATGGGGGTACAACAAATATGAAGTACTAAGAGCTATATGGAAAGGAATAATGGTGCCGGGACTTACTTTCGGCAATGCGGTTCTGTGCTTCAGTCCAGATTAGACGTAAATCAGAGAGTTGTTGAAAGACTAGCACTAGGTGCCCACGGAAAAACCACAAACGAGGCAGAACAAGGGGATATGGGCTGGGCATCGTTCGAAGCACGGGAAGCTAAGAGTAAAATACTATATGAAGAATGCCTGAGGAAATTGGACGATAACAGGTGGGCAGATAAAGTATTTAAATATTTATACAGAAAGAGCGGTGACTCACAGCGGCGGAAAAGAACCAGAAAACTAACCAGTACAGAAAGAGCGTTGACTCACAGCGGCGGAAAAGAACCAGAAAACTAACCAGTACAGAAAGAGCGTTGACTCACAGCGGCGGAAAAGAACCAGAAAACTAACCAGTACAGAAAGAGCGTTGACTCACAGCAGAGGAAAAGAACCAGAAAACTAACCAGTACAGAAAGAGCGTTGACTCACAGCGGCGGAAAAGAACCAGAAAACTAACCAGTACAGAAAGAGCGTTGACTCACAGCGGCGGAAAAGAACCAGAAAACTAACCAGTAAGTAAGCCGGTCATGAGGACGGAGAAAGAAAGAGCATTAAACGACAGGTTAAAAACGCGGAAGTTAAAAATTGGATGAATTCGATGGAAAAGAAACATTGTGTAGAACTATATCGATACTGGAAAAGGCGGATCAGGAAAGAAGTTTTCTATGATAACTCAAGAGGCAGTGCCCTACTTTTTAAAGCTAGGTCAGGCTGTCTTAGAACGCGCAGCTACAACAATAAATTTAATGAAGAAGATGACACATGTGCAGTGTGTGGTAGATCTGTGGAAACAATTGAACACCTCATAATCAAATGTGATGGTATCCATCCGGATGCCGATGCAGGCACAGTCACTCTTCCTGGGGCCCTAGGGTTCAAAAGTAACAATGGTCATGTAAATAAATCTGCAGTGGTAGTTAGCAAAAAGCGATTGGAGGATTGGTGGCTGAAAAGCAGAGATGTGGCATAAGGTTAGAATTGTATATGGAACCGTAGGTAAAGACGATGGCGAATCTTAATGAGAATTGCCAACACAGTAAACAAAAAAATAATAAAGAAAGAAAAGATGAGCATGGTGGCAATTGCCACCACCCCGTTTCAAAGGGGGCGCTGCTATCCATTCATCCATCCATCCATTAGGCAGTGGCCTACTCATGAGGAAGTGCCCTACTCTTTGAAGCTAGGTCAGGGTGTCTTAGAACGCGCAGCTACAAAAAAAAATTTAACGAAGATGTTGACACATGTGCTGTGTATGGTAGATCTGTAGAAACAATTGAACACCTCATACTCAAATGTGATGGTATCCATCCGGATGTCGATGAGGGCACAGTCACTCTTCCTGAGGTCCTAGGGTTTAAAGATAACAATGGTCATGTAAATGAATCTGCAGTGGAAATCAGCGAAAAGCGATTGGCGGATTGGTGGCTGAAAAGCAGAGAGGTGACATCAGGTTAGAAGTGTAGGAAACCGTAGTGAAAGAAGGTGGCGAATCTTAATGAAAATTAACAACACAGTTGAACAAAAATAAAGGAAAAAAGCTGAGCATGGTGGCAATTCCCACCACCCCGTTTAAAAGGGGGCGCCCTATCATTCCATCCATCCATCCATCTCTCCGTCCGTCCGTCCATTCCGTCCATTCCGTCCGTCCGTCTGTCCATTCCATCCGTCCGTCCGTCCGTCCGTCCGTCCGTCCGTCCGTCCATTCCGTCCGTCCGTCCGTGCGTGCGTGCGTGCGTGCGTGCGTGCGTGCGTGCGTGCGTGCGTGCGTCCGTCCGTCCGTCCGTCCGTCCGTCCGTCCGTCCGTCCATCCATCCATCCATCCATCCATGCATCCATCCATGCATCCGTCCGTCAGTCCGTCCGTCCGTCCGTCCGTCCGTCCGTCCGTCCGTCCGTCCGTCCGTCCGTCCGTCCGTCCGTCCGTCCGTCCGTCCGTCCGTCCATCCATCCATCCATCCATTCCATCCACGACGCCAGCGCCGCCAATTCTCGTTCAAAAGCAAGGGTGTAAATCGAAGGAGTTAAAATGCTCTTCTAGAGCGAAAGTGGCGGCCGTACTCTCATGCACACCCTCTCCATGTTCGTGCTAACCGTGGACTGTGAGCCGCTATGGTAACGCCTCTGAGTAGCCAGCCGTTATTGTGCAGACGAAATACACTGATACGCCGATAATTTTTCATCATGCGATTCCAACCGGTGCTATGACGACCGCTACATTACAATTCTACAACGTTCGTGAGATTATTATGGTAAGCAACAACAAAAAATCCATTAAACAACTTGGAACGCTTGCTGAAGAAATTTTGGCTGGGCCATTAAGGCACCGCAGAAGGTTATCGAAATTGTGCTTTTACCCCCTTAAGTACTGCACGAAGGGAAGGGTGTGCTAATTAGCCTATTAGCCTATAGTATTGAGATACTGCCAAGAATGCCGGTTTAAAAAGAGACCCAATTGAATTATCACTGCCACTACGAACTTCCACTATCTGCACTCAAATTAGCTTTGTGCTAAGGTGAAACCTTTTTGAAAGCTGTCAGTATACGTTCCATCCCTATCACACAGCTGGTTAGAGACAGGTGTTCGGCCAGAATGCCAGACGAGTATTTCATATGTGCCGTCCGCATCACAGGGGCAAGATACCAAGAGGCGTTCCCATTATGGCTGTCACCACCGTTACGAGAAAAAGAGGGGGGGGGAGCGCGGGACTGCTGCCATCGCCTTCGTTAGAGAGTAAGTGTGCAGGGCGATGGGACTGCGCACTGAGGTAAACGAGCGCTAAAAATAACGAGTTAATGCCAGAGGCATTCCTCGTAACGGCGGAGAAAACGAAGGAATGTTACCAGGCCCACGAGACTTTTTGAAGTCATACTTCCAAGTTTTTTTACGTTCGTGAAATAAGAACATCTGACATTGAAGAAGTGTATCCGCTTTCATTAGAGTCAGATTTGAATTTTTATCGGCCTACATTGATTGAAAATAGGCATTAAATGCGCCAATTTCTTTCGATTCTGTGACAACAGAGCCACTAACTGCTAAAGACACATTACGTTGTTTATTATCATTTATGCACCACCGGAGCTTCTCGTGTACTTCATTGAGAAAAACGCCTAGTGTAACCGTAAAAAAGGAGACATTAGCTTAATGGCAATTGGGCTCGAAAAATTGCCTGTTCGATATTATTCCTCGTTATTCAAGTTTCTTTCTACATACGTGGCTGCGGCCTAGTTTCTGGGCTTAGGCAAACCTCATTAAATATCTTGAGGCAAGAATATTCTTCTTGGCGTGTCCCCCTGGTGTCGCCTCATTGTTGCGATGTCTGATACTTTTCCAGTCTGTAGTTTAATCAGTTATTTATATTTCGCATTGAAGGCATAGTGGAGCCACAAACTGGCCGAAACATGTTGTGGGATTAGGACAGAAATGAAAACGTATTGCCTTGTAATAGTTGATAGAATAGGTTATATATAAGGAACCACTGAATATAGGAAACCAAATTTCGACTTTGTTCCTAATATTGCGTAAAATGTTATTCATTATACTTACACGCTGAACTCTTATGTCTGCTCTTCGGAAACCATGATCTTCTACCAAAGCAGAAACTCCATTCCGTTTGCTTGTTTTGAACATGGTGTAAGATGTGCAGGTTCGGGCCTTATTCGGACGCAGTGTTCTGCGCGCAGATAATCGGCACCAATATTGGAGAGGGATCGTTTTCACTCTGGCCCTTTGAAGGACCAGTTTTGCCAATACATTTCCATTATTGCCCAGATTACATGTCGTAGAAATGACTGTTCGCCAAGCGGCCCATTTTCGCTTCTTATTTAAACCTGTTAAACAGCTAGGAATCAGTTCCTAACGGAAAAGCAGGAACTGTTGCCGGACGTACTGTTTGTCACTCGATGTTGGCTCGCTCGTTAGTCGCCGCTGCTTGCGTCCGCCGTGTGCGCCCGGTTTAGGGCCTTCATTCCACACACACACAAACTAAGGCTCACCGCACGTGCAATCCGTGGTTGCACTGAACGGTGGCTGCCTGGCCAAACGCCAAGGAGTGCCACGCGATAGCGTCCCCTTTCTACGCCGAGACAGTGAATGTATATTTTTCTTTTTGCCGGTGAATTTTCACCACTCTGCCGATAGAAGACGCTGTAATCACTGGCTCGGTTTGGAGGCGCGTGAGTGGTACAGTCTTTGTAAAAAATATACAGCCCAGGGGGTTTGCTTCCAAACCATGAAGCGGGCCTCTTTCGCATGTTTGACTATCCTAAGCTTTAAAGGGTTCAGTACGCAAGTTCACTCCGCCTTAGTGAGATTACGGTCCCTGGGTGCGGAAGAGGAACCGCGCTGCGGGGCTCAGAAGTAGACCCCTTGGGCTGTCTACTTTTGACAAAGACTTACATTATCCGGGCGTTGGCATCCAGCGCGTTCTGCGTGTTATGGCCCCGCCTAAAAAGCTTACACCGTGGTTTTGAGGAACCGCGTATATATTCGTAGCTTTTTGTTCTATTACGCTTTTGAAATTAGTTAAGCTATATGTCACTTGCTATTTAGAATAAATGATCAGAGCTACTTAAAGCATAGATATCGTAAATAAAGACGCTGAAAAAATATGCTTTAACAAGAGCTGTTGTCGGGCTAGTAGTGTCTACACCGCTTATGTAGACACTCAAAAAGGAATAGCGTAATCCAGACTAGCTACTGAAGAATGGACAGTGGCGTGGAGTAGCATGGAGATAGCGCGCGTAGATAGCGAACAATTACAGTGGGGTGTCGATACTGATGAACTGTTTCAGCGCATCATCACTTGACGATTAGCTAACTTCATGAAGTAATTCCACTTACTATACATTCCAGGAAGAACCCGCAGGGGGTGCACTGACATTTATTCGTAATAAAATCCCTAGAAGTTGACCCAATTTAAAGTGTGACCCAGTCTACAAAGGCATGTACTTTAATCACGGACAATGTCTTTCGCGTGCACAGAGACCGCAGTCTCTGTATACAGAGGAAGTTTGTAAATTTGAAACGTGTAAAGAGACTCCGCGACATTTGGCGTAGCACCGCTCATAGCTTGCAGCCCAGTACGGAGTATAAAAGATCTCGCTTTCAAAAAACATCACGGTGGCAGCTGACATTGCTTTTATGCCCCATAATAGACACCTTTAGCATACCGTGTACCTTGTTACCGTTACCGGAGTGCCGGGGGCCCGCCTACCACCGGTGAGCACGCGCTGATTGGTCCCGATGCTGGAGGCGCGCGTGCGCGTAGCTGCCGGGTACCTGGCGCCATCTGGCTACGTCAAGGAGATTAGTGCATGCGCATTGGCTGCGCGCGGTCTCCCGCTACTCCGGTACCGGTATCGGTAACACTGTACACGGTATGCTAAAGTGCCCAATAAGTCAGCTGCTCACCGTTAACGGCTGCAACGATGGCCCTTGAGGAACCTTTGGCCACTCTTTAGAAATCGTGCGCCGTTCATGGCCGCAGACTGTCCAAGATGAGCAGAGACCACACACGGGGCTTACGTCGAAGGCAATGTTTTTTTTTTGTCTCTATTCCAGATATGCGAAAAGGGACAGCCTCAGCCCATAGACAGCTCTGCAGCCAAGAAAGCACACGGTGTCACCGGATTCCTTTCAGACGACAAAAAGGTCGCCTACTTAACGGAAGTCATCGGGACCTTCACCTCCATGGTCAGTGGAGCTGCAGTCTGTCACACCATAACGCAAACAGAAAAGGAGTAAAATGGGAGTAAGCTGCCTTCAAGCGAACTCTCTTCTATAAAAGGGAATGCACAGCTCACTCCCCTTCTGTAGCTTGAGCTACACTGGCCGAGGCTGAGCAGTTTCGCGTGGCTCCTGGAGAGCCGTGCTGCACATGAGCGAGGAGCAGTGACGTCACACGGCGCACAGCTGTCGTGCCTCGCCACGCGCGCTCGCCTTCCTTTCCTTAAAATGATCGGAGTGTAAAATGTTGACAACGCCAACGCCAATGAACACAAGGAACGCCGACGGCCTATGGCTTCAGCGCCGCGTTTCTGGCACAACCTTCTCAATGCCTGCAGCCCACATCTCTCTCTCATCACCCCACGTACCTACAAGCACGCTTCGGGCGTCCACTGACCCAGGGAGCCATTATGCGCACTTCATTTCCTTAGAATGATCGGAGTGGAAAAAGTTGTCAACGCCAACGCCAATGAACACAACGAGCACTGACGGCCCATGGCTTTAGCACCGTTTTTCTGGCACAACGTTGTCAATGCCAACGCATACAGCGCCTACCTGTCACTACCGCCACTTAGCTTAAGGTATGTCACCACCTTTGAAAAAGCGTTTTTTTTGGAAAAATGACATTTTTTCTTTTTTATATTTTGGGAATCCCAAAACATTCAAAAATGTTTTGCAGCAAGAATAATGTTCGTATCTTATTTTGTTAAAAAGTTATAGCCAACTTTCGAACAGGTGGTGAACAGTTCTGAAACCGAAACTAATGTGGTTTGGTAACAGAAAATGATAACTCGGCAATAATCAGCGGCGTATATTGAAAATTTTTTGTTTTGTTTGAGTCTGATATGTAAAAGATTACTCAAAGGCAATTTGTAAGGCTTCTTTTGTTTTTTAAACATTGCTTTAAATTTCCGCAAGGTTGATGCATGACGCTACAAGCGTCTCAGTTGTTTTCTTCGCGCTATCGCTTTGAATGCTACCGAATTCGTCCTTCAATGATGGCAGCAGAAGTAGAGCAGATATTTTGAGGGAAGCAGGCATAGAATCTGGCCACCACACTCTCGTAGCATGTTGCACCTGTGACCATTACCGTGTGGTGAAGGCCCAACGTCAATCAACGGGTCGGGCAAAACATCTCCGCAAAAAAGAACGGGCAGCAACAAATGCCAAAAGAGAGCTCACATCAGCTAAGGAGGGCCCTGGCTATGAACATGGAGGATTTTAACTTCCTAGGGCATGATGATCTTTTTTCTACAAGGATTGAAAAACTTTAATCTTGTTTTTCTCAAAACTTTATTTCTTGCACTTTCGTGTTGCGCAAGCAGTCATAACTTCGAAATAAATAGATATTTTTCAATGAAACTTTGCACGCTCTTTCCTTTGTTATTAACCTGTGCAATGAACTAGGATAAATTAAATCGAATGGTTAGTTTTGATATAATCATGTTTTATGTCAAGGAATGCAGGCAAAAATGACACATTTTTTTGTCTTCTTTGGCATTTTTGCTATAACTTTTTTCCCAATTATCGGATGGCAAAGATCCTAGTTGGTTGCACAGTATGGTTAGTTGCCTAAGTCTGTGCCAAAAAATTTAAAATTCCTGCTGTCCATTCGCTAGTTATGAATGTTTGCATAACAACCAAGTTTGGGCATTTTTTTGTGAATAATTAATACCAGCATGGCTTTTCTCACTCTTTCTTGCTTTTCAATAACATATAAAACGGTGCTTTATAAGGTGAATGTGAAATAAAAATTTAATAGTCAAAATTAAAAATTTTTTTGAAAAAGGTGGTGACATACCTTAAAGCACGGTTGAGGTGTCCAGTGTTCCAAGGGGGCAGTTATGCTCATTCTCTCTGATTCAGGTTTCGCCGTGATGTGTACACCTCGCCCGCACCTCACGCTGAGTATATCCTGGCATAGCAGAGCTAAGCAACAGCCAATCGCATGGCGTCACATCAGGCGATGCGAATCTCTAAAGGTCAAAGGGCAAACGTCATGGGCCACGTGGATGCCGGCCTGACCATACCATTCCGGCATATCTAAGCTACACGCAGCAATACACATTCAAACATTGTTAGTTTTGGGGGGTGTGTGCTTGGTTTGACCTTGGTCGGGCTTCAAGGTCAAACGCGCGAAGCCAGGCAAAATCTGAGTTGTACCTCGAGTATCAGAGCTTTCGCTCTATAATCAGGCGTTCTGTTGTGGTCCAAAAACAGGTTTATTTGACTGGAAGGATATGTCAGTTCGAATGAACGGGCAGTTATAATGCAATAACGTTAAGACTCCCGTTAAGCAGAAGATCCGACCTGGCGTCGTTGTCGCTGGCGTTCTGAGCGAAAAAATCCGGATTGTGTCACCTACCAATAAGATTGTGAGCAACCTGCCCACAGTAGGAGGTGGCAGTTAATTTAATAATTGTGCTCGAGAGGTTGTTGGGGAGAGCTACCTTGGTCTCACAAGCTCTAATGATGGCTGTGTTTGAAACAGCCACCTGGTGGAGCGGTGGCGCATCACTCTTACAGTTGCACCCCTGCGCCGGAAGTGGTGTGAGGACTTCCTGTTATCTATGGATATTTTGCAGCGAATCACCTTTGCCGTATATATAGGCATGTAGGCAGAACCGTGACCACATAGAAGACATACTTGCACGGGAGGAATCTCTATTGCTATCGCTGCGTACTCATAAGGGTAGACCAGCATTATGTGGCGGTGAAAGAAGGAACACTATTCGTATCTGCAAACTGATGCGCAAAGATAACCCCACGTTGCTGGAGAGACCCATTAACGATATCGCGTCTAAGCCTTGAGACTTAACTGAAGTGGCCCCCCAGGTTTTTTTTTCAATTTTTTTAATTAAGGTACTCCCAGGACCCGCCAAGGGTCTCGCCAGAACCGAGGAGTGCCACAATATACGGCTCCAAACCGGGTCTTTCTAAAATCCCGCCGTACTAAAACACGTGGACCCGACATTCACGGGCAGGTGCGAATTGTGCGAGCAGTATGCTGACCTATACCACGTGGTGTGGGCCTGCTAGTACAGTACATATATAGCCGTTATAAGTCAGCCAACTAGGGAGGGCTGGGAGTCGACCCTGTCGAGCTCGGACTTGGAGGCCCAGCAGGTCCTGGTCTAGGGAGCACGGACAGCGGCGGCGACCAATGGCGTCCCGGAATAGGGACTGCCACCCAGCTCCGCGACCATCCCCACCTCCCTTTCAAAATTTAGTACAGTGTTGCAATAAGTGTTTTCTCCTCCTCCTGGAAGAATTAAAAATTTGTCTGGAGCTGACCTAGTTTCCCTGAGTCAGAATATCTGCCCCGCTATTTTCGCTTGTTCGCGAAGGCTGAAGAGAATACAAAACAATTAGCCTGCCATAGCCATCTCTGAAAAGACGCTGTTGTGTGCGACGGCTTGGACCGGGCTGAGAGAACGATGTGGTAGAAATCAATAAGAGGTGGATAGCGGTGGTAGCGCAGATGACGAGGATTTGAGGCTTAAGGCAAACAAGGAAAAATTAAATGTCAAACTCTTTAAGTGTGGCTTGAGCTCCAGTACCCTGCCACTTAAATCTAAAATATTCACCTCGGAGCGTGTGGGACTGTGCCGGTGTTACATATTGAGTACTTGTATACCCAGAAGCAAATGTCTCGTTTTGCGACAGCCTGTAAAAAAAAAAAAACTTACGGTTTAGAATTGCTAGAACGAGATATTGTGCGAAGGCAGGGTTGTTCACAGGTGGACACCACCGCTACGTGCCCGAAGGCGCGATTGAGGTGTCCACTGACCCAGCGATCCAGTTATGCGCGTCTTCAACTTTTTCGTCGTCAATGCCAATTTACTCAATGTACACTGGTGGCCCGTGCTCCAGTGCCGTGTTTCTGCCACAACCTTATCTACGCCAACGCATGCAGCGCACATCTCTCTCTCACTTCCGCACCATAGCTCAAAGCGTATTAATTTGATAGTGGTGTTAGTTGATGAAGAAGACAATGCGCAATGAACAGAGCGCGAGAGTGCGTCGCAGTTTAACACGAGACGTGATTTGCTGCGGCGGTAGCCTAGTGCTCTCATGCAGTGGACAGCGAAGCTGATCTGTTTTCGGCGCCGCGGGTTCGAATCCCAGTCACGGCGATGTTAATTTTATTTATTTACGGTTTGTCCAAGGTCACCCTCAAGCTCAGGTTTCACACAAACCGGTGAGCTGCTTTGACCTCGTGAAGTAGTGTTTTCAAACAAAATTTATTACCGACATGTGAGTGTTTGTGTTCTTGTGTCTTCGTGCGCGTGTGGGTATGTGCTGGGCTGACACGATGGGCTTGCCTTTGACCGCTGTCGCTGAAGTTTGCGGGGATACGGTGGCCGCAACTGGCAAAGGACAGGGTTAATTAGAGAGACATGGGAGAGACCTTTGCCCTGCAGTGGGCGTAGTCAGGCTGATGATGATGATGACGCTGTTCGCACACTTCCATGCAGCTCACCGACCTGGAAGGCAGGAACATCAAATTTCGAGGTCGAACTGCATGGCTGGTGTTTGATGTTCACCTGGATGACCACCTCAGCAAATGCGTGAACAAGACTAAGGTGTTGGAAGGCATCTGTAAGGGCTTCAAGGGTGCGTCCAGCAACGAGTGCTGAGCGTCGTCGGGCTTCTACCAACGGAAGTCGCGTGTTCGCCGAAGGCGTACTGAAGAAAGTCCCCCTCCCCACTTTCCTGCCTCGAAATTAAAAAAAAAAACCAGACGCTGAGGCAGCGTATGATCGAGCGCTAGCTGTAAGTTTTGTTTTTGTTTCGCACGAACTATTTTATACCAACATATACAGCATAAGAAGACAAATCGTTTGACACCACTTGCAATGACCTACGTCTAGTAGTTTCGCCGTAATGGACGCCTCAAGATTCAAGGAATTGTGGTTTGGACACCAAAGGGCGTCAGTAAGAATCTCTGTATTGCTCTGAGCTTTGATTCGACTAGTAATATTATGCTCCATTACACGCTGAATTGTTCGATACCAATAAATATTCTACGCCAGTCAGTCAATCTTTTTATCAATGATACCACACATTAGTCCAATTGGCCTGGTTGCACACTGGAGTATATATAGGGAAACTAAGCCATAGCGGCATATGCAGCACTTTGGTGCTCTTTAAAACTATACGTTTTTGCTATACAACCAGTTGGGTCACATGGTATGGTACTATTGAATGGTGCCACTTGGTTGCCATGTGGGTACCACCTGTTTACTTATTACTGTGGCCGTATGGTCACGTGGTATGTATACACTTTTGCTATGTGACGAATGCCGTTGCAGTGGCCGCCATGTTGAAACAATGGCTTGGATTTCAGGATAATGAGACCTCGAGTAACGCAAGTAGTAGAGCTAGCGCTACGAAAACACTAGGTGGTATACACTCCGTACCACGGTGGTGTGGTCGTCTGGGGTGGTGAGGACAAGTTGCACCTACAGAAAACTAGGTGTCACATATTGCTAGCAATCAGTTTATGCTGTCGAGTTAGTAGGAGCTCAAGTGAGACCCAATACGTTCAAGACGATTGTCATCATTTTTATCGTCATATTCGCCTCTAGCACACAGAAGAGCAATCTTTCAGTCCACTCTAGCAAGCACTGCGCATGTCAACGAGGATATGTTCGCCCGACTCAGCGCGAACATGTTGATAGTCATGACCTATCAACATGTTCGCATCAATTAACTCAAATGAACGGGGCGTGCCAAACATTCTAAATTCCCTCGATAATTTTGGATCTTCGAAGCCATGTAACACGCGCATGGTGCAGTAGATTTCAAGGGCATCCCCCGTTTTCGCACCGTTTACTGCCGGTCGCCGGCTTCACAAAAGCCGTACACATTACCCCAGCAAAGCAGCTGGTTTGCTGTACCTGCACTTCAGACAAGGTGAGACGCGCTAAGCTTTTTACCATTATCCGCTGTTATCGCTGGTAAATTGAACAGTTCATGGTGAACACATTGTTGTCGGCAACACGTGTTTCCGGGGTGAACGAGGGCCAACCGAACCGTATCACCAAAGTCCTAAGGTAGCATCCTGGCCGTGAAGCTTCCGCGTAAGGTTATGGCAAAGCTTTGTGAGCTGTCTGAAGTGGCCGCGCCGCGGTGCTAGCGGCAGTCGTGGAAGGCGCCCGCCATTGGCAGGGTTGTGATGCCCCGGCACCGTTACAAACTGAGAAAATCTTGTTGATTCTGTAGTGCGTGGGAGATGCTGTATATATAGCGGTGACGATTGCAGAAGATGCGCAGTGCGATGCGCTGCTGCCGGTTCAGCTGCGAGAGAAGGCATGAAAATGCGTTATAGTCCGCCTCTCCTTCTCTTTCTGCCGCCCCCTGCTAAGCTTGCCTTCTCTTGGGCCACTTCCGTTACCTCATCCGTTACCCCCTTAAGGACCAGCGGTAAAGGCAAGAGCCTTTGCATTACGTGCCCTGCCCAAGCCCCATTTCTTCCTCTTGATTTCGACCAGGATCTCACGAATCCGCGTATACTGCTTCACTCACTCTGCCTCTTCCGATCTCTTAACGTTGCACCTATCATTTTTCTTTCCATGGCTCGCTGCGTTGTCCTTAACTTAAGCTGAACCCTTTTCGTTAGCCTCCACGTTTCAGCCCCGTAGCTGACCGCCAAGGTTTTAAAAGCACGCCTCAGTAAACAACTGCAGAGTTGTTCAAAAAGTGCAAGATAACGCGTACACCCTTACGCACCTTTGCACCCGAAGAAGCTGAAACGCCTTTGCATCCGGGCACCTTTGAAGGGTGCACTGGTGCATTAAGGTGCTAATGTCCTCTGCGCACACATAGTAAAAAAGTAAACAAGGGTGTGGAAAGGGTGCCGTCATTAGATTTACGCCTTTAAAAGTGCAGATTTAAAAAGAAACGTGTACGCAGTAGGGCAGTGGTTGCTGCGCGTTTCGTTTCCTGCTCGATTTCATTCCTAGGATTTCACCGTGGACACACAAGCTCGCCTGAGCTTCCATTAAAATTGCTGCGAAGTTTTCAAGCGGCTGGAAATAGAAACAAGGGTGCGGTGTGCTTCAGCGTTGCATAAATGGGTAATGGAGATTAATCCGCGTTTGTTACCTCACCCACCCAGCAAGCGGGCAAACTTGTTGAGGGAACAAACGCGGGTTGATGACATCCTAGCCGAAATCCAAGAGGAAATGGGCTTGAGTAGGGCATGTAATGCGAAATCAAGATAACCGATGGTCGTTAAGGGCAACGGAGAGGATTCCAGGAGAAGGTTAAGCGTAGCAGGGGGCGGCAGAAAGTTAGATGGACGGATGAGATTAAAAAGTTTGCGGGGATACGGTGGCCGCAGCGGACAAAGGAAAGGGTTAATTAGAGAGACATGAGAGGGGCCTTTGCCCTACAGTGGGCATAGTCACGCCGAAGGTGATGATGATGATGACTGCGTAAACGCCGATTTCACCCCTGTCAAGTGCAATGTGAAAAATAACTGTGCGACAATGCTAGCACTCGAAAAGAGCATACCTATAGCTGTCACTTCCTCGCCATGGCAGAAGATAGATTTAACTTAACGTTTAGAAAGATGCTGTGGAGTTCCGAATACCAGTGCGCTTCGAAGATAATTATCTCTAATCATATAAAACTTGATACTCTCTAAACTTCTCGAAAGCGCATGTATTTGGGAGCGATTTAACTATAATGTGATGGCGTCAAAAGGTCACGTGACCCAGTTGTCCCACCTGACACCTTGGCAGACTACTCAGGTTGCCTCCCTGGTGAAATTTTTTTCCAGCGCAACGACCATCCCCATCTCCGTTTCCCAATTCAGTATAGCGCTGAAATAAATGTTTTCTCCTCCTCATCCTCCTACCCGATGGGCACTTAATTCATCCTCCTATCCAACGGGCACTGAATATCTCTTGAATGTTCTGCAGACATACTGAACGTCCGTCGGACGTCCAGGGGAGTTTCAATGCCCATCGGGCCATAGATTCTTCGCTCATGCCCAACTACGCCGACGACAGCGCCTGCTTTTCAGCGAAGCGGAACCCTTAACCCTGCCCCGTTAAAGGTTACGGTGCCCAAAGTACCAAAATGTTTTTTGCGAGTGCTGTATTAACATTCAAAATATGCCAGCCATTGGCAAGGCTTATGCAAGCAGGCAAAACATTCCCAGATTGTCCGTGAAACGAAGTGGAAAGACACCAAGGTGGACGTTATTATTGTGCATGTGAACATGATTTCCATGCCAAACCAAATCCTCATCACTCCGCGAATTTCGTTCATTTTATCGTGACTAAAGTAAGAAAAAATACCTCTACATTGGAAATGTTCGTAAGGTATCAACGTGAACCACTCCTTGATCATGGCTGCACGCATTGGCGAAATAAAATGGAATATTTCTCGGTGCAGCCACCAGTTTTTAAAATGTTGGTTGCTTCCTAGAAAAGGCAATCCATGCCGCTTTTCATAGCGCGCAGTATCAAATCGCGCCCGCCTGCAAGCACGACGTTGCTCTCGTTCGTGTCCGCATGTGGGGACGTTAGTGACGTTTCTCCACAGCTACATCCCGCAGCAAGTGGAAAGTGGGAGGCTGTGCATCGGGTGATATTGGAATTAAAGAAGTCATCTTCGTCGCTTCGGCGCACATGGTGGCTCTGAAGCGTACCTATTCAATCTGCATTTCTCTTTATTATCAGCATCTTTAACCTTCCTTCACGTTCCTTCATTTCGCACGCTGCAGTAATAGTGGCACAGTTGGTGCAAGTCGACAGGTCCGTGCGCAATACGTTCTTCATTAGGCCACTTGCAACACACACGCACACACACAAACACGCACGCACGCTCGCAGCAATAGGAATCCTCGTCGATCCTGTAGAACTTTCGGGAACTGCAGTCGGAAGGCAGTCTGGAAAATGACAGCTCACCATATGCACTGGTAGTTCGCACTCAGTACACCTGCTTGGGACAAGCAGTTCCTGCAGGTTCGGATCACTAGGGTAAAGTATCTATGAGAATAAGAATCTACGAGGGCTCATTTGACACGCTCTCTCGGGCCATAAATTGCAGCCTACCCGCACAGTTCATGTGAAAAGATAAGTGTAAGTTTCATCCTTGTAGTCCTCACTTAAAGTAATCAGCTCAAAAGCAAACTAAATTAGATACAAAACAGCGAGCAGTGAAAAGGAAGGTGATTGGTATAATGTTAACAGCGAGGATTTTAACAGAATTGGATAGGGAATAAAAGGGATTTAGATTTCCTATCTAGAATCAGAAAAATTCTTCACTGGCAGGCCGCCCAAGGGGAGGTAGCCGATGCTGCAATAGGACATAGAGGAGTGAAAGCGAAAAGCACAGCATAAGTGGATGAGGCGTGGCTCGGAGTGGCGTTGGCATATAAGGGAGTTTACAGAGACAAGGCAGCCACAACTGGCTCAAAAAAGGTTAATTCAAGGTCAGTGGAAGATGCCTTAGTCCTATAGCGTCCGTACTTAGGCCCATGGCGATGTGTCGGAGAACGGAGCCCCTGAGGCTGCGAAACTTGTAGGCGCTCTGAGACACTGACTGTCCTGCCGGAGGCAACCACCTTGCACTAACCGGAACTCCCAAGAGGCTTCTGTACGATTCAACGTTCTGCTATGCACGTCATCTTAATACAAGTCACATAGGGTAAATATTAATTATTGAACGAATCGCATCACAAAAAGAAAAGCTAGGAAATATTCAGGAATGAAAAAATCCAGGTCTGCGGAAACACTAGTAAAAAAACTAAGGTTCAGGTTTGAAAAGATATGACGCATAAAAGAAAAAGGTTTGGCAATAGCGAAGCAGTCCCGAAGCACTATGTCCCCCCACGATGCCGGTGTCTTCCTCATGACACGCGCGGCCGCAGTTAGGAGAACAGTTCGCAGAACTCGTTGGCGTGCATACGGCTGCCCTGGGGACACGAGAAGGCTTCGCTGAAGAACCTCTGCACCCGCAGGACTTCGTGCCCCTTGCGCTGCCAGTAGGATCCGCAGTGGCGGTACATGGCGGCCACGTAGAAGAGCTGCCGGGAGCGCAGGCCCTCCAGACCGACGAGGTGCCTGTCGGGGTCGGAGCCCCGCTTGACGAGGAAGGCCTTGAAGGAGGCCTCCATGCCGGCCACCTCCTCCACGTGCTCCTTGCCGATGTTGCCGGCCACGCACTTGCTGAACTTCTCGGCCGCCGGGGGTAGATCTGTGCGCGTGCCCAAGAAGTAGAAGGCTTGGGCAGTCAGGACCGCCAGCGAGGAACCCAGGGCGCCGTACCTGCCGCACAGCGAGTCGAGTCGAGTCAAGTCGTCTTTACGCTCTAAACACAAATACACCGAGATGACGGTGGGGCTCTGAACGCTCCCGCGTTTACAGCTTCGCCCCACTTCCCATAGCCGCTAAGGGGAGACCAGCGAAAACCTGGCGGTAAGTAGAAACAGGCGCCCATGTAACACAAGCAGATCGCCCCCCTCTAGGTCGGAGGTCATACGCTCTCGATAACGATTTAGACATAAACGATGGGCACCCGGGACATCCCGTACGCGTACGGTCCAGATAGTGACATTACACACGAAATCAGGAGGATCAGAGGAAGACAGGTGCAGAGAATTGTAGGAATACACAACTGACAGGGAACATTAGAGTAGAGTAGTGGAGTAGCGGATCAGGAGGTGGAACACAGTGGGATAAGCACATTAGATAAAGAATTTGCGTGGTTAAGATGGCTGCAATTGGCCAAGAACAGTGTTACACTGCAGATTAATCCGAGAGGCATTCAACTTGCAGTACACGTAGACAGCCTGATGATGACGACGCAATCAGGCTGCACTGTCAAAATGAACTTTAAGGCGCTGCAACTACACATTCGTATCCTCCGGGCCATTCATTGTGGCAAATGGCACAGAAGACAACGGGCTAGGAAACCAAGTACATAGTACACGTGCTTACCCTACATTGAGGCTTTATTCACAACACGTATAGTTTAAATAAAAAAAAAACACGGAAGATATATGAGATGACAAGCGATAAGGACAAAAACAAAAAAAAAGGTTATGCGCAGTCATCAAGTAGCTGCCATATAGTTCGCCGCAACCACCTAAGACTTTCTGCATTTTTTAAAAATAAGCTATTTGAATTAAATGCGCGCTTTTTCTGGCATAGCATTGTCAGTGGTGTAGTACATCATAATGCAGCTAAGACGTGCTAACTAGCAGGTTTTTTAACCAATATTTAATAGCTAACTTCTAAACTATTACCGTTGGGCTCCTTGATTATTGAGAGGCATGTAGTCCACCATAAGTAATGTCCATATCCGTTTTTAGAATTTCGAGAACGCGATTATCCTCGGCGCTGTGGCCCAACAAATTTTGGCTATCTCGACGAGTTAGGTTCACTGGAGAGGTTGCTTTGCCTGCAATCTTCTCAAACCGCATGTATTTTGGCGCGATGTAGGCGAAATTTGTTGGGCCACAGCGCCAAGGGTAAAAATTGATATGGGTATTACTTACGGTGGGCTACATGCCTCTCAATAATTAAGGAGCGCAACGGTAATAGTTTAAAAGTTAACTATTAAAAATTCAAGGGGCACTTTGACTGTGTAAAGTGGGTAGAGGCGGAAGCCTTATCCGCACCACCTTCGCTGTTTCTGTGGCACCGGTGGCGTCACATATAATTGAGTACTAATTACTAAGTGATGACAGATAACTAATTAATGGTTAATTACTGATTAATGCCTGAATACTAATTAACTGCTAATTAATGGGGCTTAAGCTTCGCCTTTAGGAGTGGAACGCGACAGCGCGTTGTAGCGCTGCCAGGGAGTCCACGGAACGCCACCCGTTCAGCGCGATGCCTTGCCCTTTGAACGCAACGCTTTTTGAGGAAAGGAAATGGCGCAGTAATTCTCTGTCATCTCGGTGGACACCTGAACCGCACCGTAGAGGAAGGGAGGAAGTGGGAGTGAAAGAAGATAGATAAGGAGCCGTAATGAAGAAAATGAAAATTGTATTTGAGGAAAGGAAATTACGCAGTAACTGTCTCACAAAATTCAGGGGGGCACTTTTTTGACCTAAAGTGTGGTCACTGATGCCCCTAAGAGTGGAACGCGACAGCGTCTTGCAACGCTGCCAAGGAGTCCATAGAACGCCATCGCCCATTCGGTTCTACGCCTCGCTCGTCAGTAAATTGGTTTTTGAGGAAAGGAAATGTATCTGTCTCTCATTTGTCGGTGGACACCTAAACCTCGCGGGAAGGGAATGGAGGAGGATGAGAGTGGGTGAAGACACCGTATTCACTAGACGCACCTTTGTTCATTCCAAACCATCGAGCAGCCATGGCGGAATGGGTAGCATGCTCGTCTCTCACGCCGAAGACCGGGGTTCGATTCCTGAGCTCGACCAATTTCTTAATCGGTTTTATTTATTTATATGGCCTGACTAGTAAGGCTAATTGGGTAATTAAGCAATTAACTAAGCTCAGTCTCACTTACTTGGAGCATCACTATACGACCCCTTTGAAATTCGCGCACTGTGACGTCACGACCGTTTCCACCAATTGAAAAGCGTGACATTTTCTGTCGACAACTGCTGCTTACAACGATGAGACATTAAAGGCTTCCGCCTTAATATTGGTCAACAAGCCCGCTAGTTAGCACGTCTTAGCTGCATTCTGATGTACTACACCACTGACAATGCTATGCCAGAAAAAGCGCGCATCTCTTTCAAATAGCTTATTTTTAAAAATTGCAGAAAGTCTTAGATGAAACACCCTGTATATGCATAAAGAGTTAATGTGTGCGGTCAAGCTATACGGTGCAGTTGACCTCGCAACTTCCAGTGATCAGTTAGATGAGAGTGTAGGTTACCATCTGCTCGCTTCTTGATAGCCGCACATAACCCATAAGGTTTTCCTTTAGCAGGATCCCTTGTCATGCACTTTATCATGTGTGTTTTTTTCCTATTTAAAAGACATAAGCAAATAAGCCCCAGCTGAGAGTCCACGGTCGGCCTGTATACTTCTTGTTTCCTATTCCATCGTCTCCTGGCTCTGGCGCTGGGTGGAGGGGGGGGGGGGGGGGGGTGCCCTAGCGAATCTATATCAACTCTCCGACTCCGGCAGCGCTAAGCGGCATTCTCAGTGTATTAGCTTTAAAAGCAATAATACCGGCGCATCTGCCCAGACTCACCTAATGGACAGCGGCACGTCGGGCTCGTAGAAGGGGAATCTGAGGGCCAGCGGAAGCATGGAGTAAGCCATGGTGGCGGTTTGATTGTCCATGTGCGTATAGTAGAGGCTCGACTCGTAGAGATGCGCGGACAGCCTGTGCGCCTTGATCTGCTCGGCGAAGCTTGGATATTCGAGCAGTAAGACTTGCACCTTGCGCAGGTCCTCCGGGAAATTGCGGCCGATCTCCGGGGCCAGAGCAAACTTGCTGTTCAGGTCGGTGGACTGCGATCCGTCCAGAAACTCGAAGAGAAGACTTGTGTTGCTCCAATCGTAAGTGCTGTGGGTCAGCGTCTGGAAGTAGGCCAGGCGGATGGACCGAGCCATATCGGCCACGTCGGAGCGGGTCTCCTGCACAGCGAGCATGGAGCGAGTGGGTGAAGTGTGCAGAGTTGGACAGACGCAATGAAAGTCAGTTAGTTTGCACAAGCCTCCCCATTCTTCGACGCATCGACACCGCATGCAACTCCCACATGACGCGTAACCAATAAGGAACCCAAGCTGGAGTTTGTACCACCGCGACGCTAGCGCCAAATTTCTCCTCTGGTGCAGCGAGCCGAAAGGCTGCTGGCAACAACACAACAGTCTCGAAGAACTCCAAGAAGCGCCAATATTAGCGCAAATCCAAAGACTAACACTGTCGGCAACGGGCAGAAGACCCCTGAGCAGATACGGCGGTGAAACTACGATAAAGGAGACACAAAGCACGGAGACGATACCAGACGAATACAAAAAAGACCATCAAAGTAGCACTGATACCAAGGAATATGGACCCGAACCTGCACATGGTGCGAAGAGAAGCAAGAACAGAGTATGTACCAAGAACACTGGCAACTAGAAACGACACAGTGGCTGCATACACTGGTAACAGAAACCACAAGAAAAGCAAACTGGTAACGGTGATCAACTCGGTCCTAAAAAAAATCACCAGCGCATCAATTCGGAACTGTACGGTAGTCGAGGCTGAAGAGGCAGCCGTGGCTCTAGCAGCAGCGGAGGGCTACCGATCCAAAAGGTCCATAACCATACTCACAGACTCACAAGCTGCATGCCGCAACTACCTAAACGGCAGAATCAGCCACAGCACGCTCCGAATTCTCCGCTCAAGTGGCAAAACCGAAAACAACCAAGCCAAACACGCCATAGTTTGGGTGCCGGGACATACCGACATTACAGGAAATCAGGAGGTGGATAGGATAGCTCTGAGGGTACGCAACAAACCGAGCATCCAACAATCCCGACCCAGCTGAAGAACCCGAGCCGGTAGCCCAAAGCTATGACTGAACTACTACAGAGGGATCATACGAAAATACCGCCCCCACACAAACAACTAAATAAAGAAGACGCCGTAGCATGGCGACAGTTACAAATGGGAACATTCCCGTGCCTAAACATGCTAAGCAAAATCTACCCCTCGCAGTACGAGAGCGAGTGCCCGTGGTGTGGAGACAAACCAACCCTATAATGCCACCTAGCATTGCCAGGTGGCGCATAGCTGCTGACGACGACGAAGAAGGGGCTCGCGCTGTGTGGAATCTGTCGATCCCCCAGAGTGGGTATGTGCCATTCTGTCGTAGGCTACAACAACAACAACAACATCTGTCGCCCTTGCTGCCCCAGCTTGCGTGGCCTTGTCTGTCTTCGCACTTGTTATTAAAGCCCCCCTTCGTCAACAAGTACGTTACAGTTTGGTGGAGTGTGCCGGGTACCCGTGAGTCCATGCAAGAGACCCCTCCAGGCAGCCGTCGCGCCAGCCCTGTACCACTCGACACCCCGGTACACCGCTTCAGTCGGAGGATCCAGGGACTGCCTTCGGAGGTAGGACTAGTAGAGAGCGGCGCCATGGAGACAGCCGCTCCTTCTCCTCTGCAAACTGCCGCTGCCGCGCCATCTCACTACACCCTGCAGACTCCGCGGATTCCCAAGACGTTCCGTGGGGAACTTCTTCAGGATGTGGAGGACTGGCTCCTTCATTTTGAGCGCGTAGCTGCGTTTAACCAATGGGACCACGCAGCCAAACTCCGGAACGTTTACTTCAGCCTCGAGGATGGTGCTCGCACCTGGTTTGAGAACCGAGAGGACGTTTTAATCTCGTGGCATGAGTTCCGTCGTCGGCTGCTGGAGGCCTACACAAGCGCTGATCGTCGTGAACGAGCTGAGCGTGCACTACAATCTCGCGTCCAGCTGCCGAACGAAAGTGTCCAGATGTACGTCGAGGACATGACGCGCCTTTTCAGAAGAGCTGACCCGGCCATGCCGGAAGACAAGAAACTCCGGCATTTGATGCGTGGCGTCAAAGAGCAGCTTTTCGCAGGCCTCGTGCGCAGCCCACCATCGACCGTTGCTGCATTCCTTACAGAGGCCACAACGATGGAAAAGGTGCTGCAACAACGTTCTGCGACCTACGACCGGCCCGTGCATGCTGCTGCTGTCACCGCATCGTTTGCTACCTCCGGGAGCCACCCTGACGATCTGCGTGAACTTATTCGCACCATCGTGCGTGAAGAGGTCCTGAAATTTTGCAGCCCTTCGCAGCCAGCACTAGGTTCGATTTCTGCTCTTGTTCGCGAGGAAGTGCAACAGGCGTTCAGGGCTCCTGCTGTCGAAACACCTCCCCCACCAGGAGAATGCCACCGCCCCACCTATGCTGAAATTGCGAGGCGCCCGGCTGCGGTTTCGCCACCACCGTTTCCGGTAACGCCTCCTGAGCCGCGGTCCTCAGTGCCACCAGTGCAGTATTTCGACGATCGCCGAGCGCCCTTGCGGAAGGCCGATGTCTGGCGCACACCTGATAACCGGCCACTCTGCTTTCACTGCGGAGAACCAGGACATCTCTACCGTAACTGCTCTTATCGACGTCTCGGTCTGCAGGGCTTTCGAGCCGATTCACCCAGACCCCGGTTTGGCCATCGGCCCCCTGCCATTGAAGATTTCTTGCGGAACAGCGAATTTCAGCCCGCACACCGCATCAGCCGCGCTCATCGTCTCCGAGGCGCTCTTCCCCGAACCCCCACAGCTCCTCGCGAGCACCACAGGGTCGCTCGCCCAGCCCTCGTCGGGAAAACTGAGACCGGCGACCTTCGGGGGCGAGGTCGCTGGGAGTCGCTGCGCTGAAGACCTCCCGTCGCCGCCGCTACGTTCCGACCGTGAACAGATGGCACCGTCATCCGACCTAGACAGCCCCGTTTCTTTGGACATACCTGTTCTTCTCGACGGTCACAGAGTCAGTGCATTAGTGGACACCGGGGCCGACTATTCAATTATCAGTGATAAATTGGCGACTCTTCTGAAAAAAGTGCTTACTCCATGTTCTGTGGTGCATCTTCGTACAGCCGGTGGTCATCTCGTTACCCCAAAGGGCATTTGCACGGCTCGCGTTCAGATTCGTGGATCTACGTTCGTCATCAGTTGTGTAGTTCTGTGCAATTGCTCCCGCGATCTCATTATCGGCATTGACTTTCTGCGGGAGTATGGTGCTGTGATCGACCTCCGCCACCGAATCATCAGCTTTTCGACCAGTCAAGCCACCCACCTCGCCGACTCTTGCCACCGCAGTGCCGCCCTTCGAGTTTCTGCTGACAGTGTCACGTTGCCGCCACGGAGCAGTGTTTTGGTTGAAGTCGCCTGCAACGACTTGCATGACGCAGAAGCAGTCGCCGAGGCTAACTGTTCACTCCTGCTTACTCAAGGCATCTGTGCCGCTCGCAGTCTACTAACGCTTCGTAGTGGCCGATCTGCGGTGCTGGTCACAAATTTTTCTAATGAATACCGACATCTTTTTGCAGGAACCGCTATTGCTTCTGCCGAACCTTTTATCGATACTCCTGTTTGTTTTGCTTCCGCGGCAGCCGGCACTGACGAGCCCTCCCTTGAAAACGTCGACATAAACTGCCACCTGCCTCGGGAACAACGACTGGCTTTGGAGCTTCTGCTGAAGGAATACAAGCCGTGCTTCGCTTCTTCCTCGAAGGTTCGTCAAACACCCATCACGCAGCACCGCATCATCACCTATGACGACGCTCGCCCTATACGACAGCAGCCTTACCGTGTTTCTGCTAAAGAACGGGCAGTTATTCAAACCCAGGTTCAGGAAATGCTTGATGATGGCGTTGTTCAACCTTCCCAAAGCCCGTGGTCTTCGCCTGTCGTCCTCGTTCGGAAGAAGGACGGCACTCTCCGGTTTTGTGTCGACTATCGCAAACTGAACAGTGTGACCAAAAAGGACGTCTACCCGTTGCCGCGCATTGACGATTCGCTGGATAGATTACGGCGCGCTAAGTACTTCTCATCTATTGACTTGAAGAGCGGCTATTGGCAAATTGAAGTAGATGAACGGGACCGCGAAAAAACCGCTTTTGTGACTCCAGATGGCCTCTATGAATTCAAAGTGCTTCCTTTCGGTTTGTGCTCCGCCCCGGCTACGTTTCAACGGATGATGGACACCGTCCTCACAGGCCTCAAATGGCAAAGCTGTCTTGTCTACTTGGACGACGTCGTCGTTTTTTCGGAAACGTTTGATCAACATCTCCAGCGCCTGCGGGCTGTCCTCGACGCTCTCCGCTCGGCTGGCCTTACCCTGAAGCCCCAGAAGTGTCATTTCGGTTACGAAGAGCTCAAATTTCTGGGTCACGTTGTGAGCGCTGAGGGAGTGCGGCCGGACCCCGAAAAGACTGCCGCCGTCGCGCGCTTTCCCGTTCCAACCGACAAGAAAGCTGTCCAGCGCTTCCTGGGTCTCTGTGCGTACTATCGGCGCTTTATTGCGGACTTTTCCACGATTGCCGAGCCGTTGACGCGTCTCACCAGGAATACCACCTCCTTTGTCTGGACCTCTGAGCAACAGACCGCTTTCTCTACGCTCCGCCAGCGCCTTCAAACATCTCCCGTTCTTGCGCACTTCGACGAAGATGCCGATACCGAGGTTCACACCGACGCCAGTAACATCGGTCTTGGAGCTGTCCTTGTTCAACACCAAGAGGGCCTTGAGAGGGTTATCGCCTATGCTAGCCGTACTCTCTCCCGCGCCGAGAGCAATTACTCCACGTCTGAAAAAGAATGTCTTGCGGTCGTGTGGGCCACCATGAAGTTTCGCCCTTATCTATACGGCCGCCCATTCAAAGTCGTAACCGATCACCACTGCCTATGCTGGCTGGCAAATTTGCGAGACCCATCTGGACGCCTGGCACGCTGGAGCTTACGGCTCCAGGAATTTGACATCACTATTGTCTACAAGTCCGGCCGCAGACACGAAGATGCCGACACACTGTCGCGTGCACCAGTTGATCCTGGCGACGCAGCGCCCGATGACGACAGCGGATTCCTTGGTACGCTCACCGCCTCCGACCTGCTGACCCGGCAGAGGGCGGACTCGGAACTTCGCCCTCTCATTGACGGCCTTGAAGGTAGCGATACGGCTATACCTCGCCACTTCTCTCGACGTCTTGGCTCCTTCTGTTTGCGGCAAGGCCTCTTGTACAAGAAGAACTCGAGAGGCAACGATAGACCTTACCTTCTGGTCATTCCAGCCGATCTCCGAGGTGACGTTCTTTTCGCCTGCCACGATGAGCCCACATCTGGCCACTTGGGTTTTTCACGTACGCTCGCCAGAGTGCGGAACATGTACTACTGGCCTGGACTTTCTGATGATGTCAAACGCTACGTTAAAAGCTGCCGAGAATGCCAGCGCCGGAAAACGCCACCACTTAAGCCGGCGGGTTTTCTCAAGCCCGTTACAGCCCCTCGCGCTCCGTTCGACCAGATCGGTATGGACCTCCTCGGCCCTTTCCCTTTGTCGCAGGCCGGCAATAAGTGGATCATAGTTGCTACCGACTATTTGACTCGCTACGCCGAGACCAAGGCGATCCCTCGTGGCACAGCTTCCGAAGTCGCGGAGTTTTTCATGCACAACATCGTCTTGCGACACGGCGCCCCATCGCACGTCATTACAGACAGGGGGACGGCGTTTACAGCGCAGCTAATCGACCACATCTTTCGGCTGAGCTGCACAACGCACCGCAAGACCACAGCCTACCATCCGCAGAGCAATGGCTTGACCGAAAGATTGAACAGGACCCTTTCGGACATGTTGTCCATGTACGTAGATGTCCAGCACAAAACTTGGGATGAGGTCCTGCCGTATGTCACCTTCGCCTATAACACCGCCCTGCAGGAAACTACGCGCTTTACACCGTTCCGCCTTGTGTACGGACGTGAAGTTCAGAGCATGCTTGATGCCATGCTCCCGTGCCCAGAGGATGACCAACTCGACCCAGACGCCCAACAATTTGCCCAACGTGCTGAAGAAGCCCGTCAGCTGGCCCGCGTGCACATCGGGCAACAGCAGAGCACCGACGCGCGCCGTTACAACCTTCGCCACCGACAGGTTGACTACAAACCCGGTGACCAAGTCTGGGTATGGACTCCTGTCCGTCGCCAAGGCTTGTGCGAGAAACTGCTCTGCCGCTATTTTGGCCCTTACAGAGTGATCCGGCGTGTGAGTGACGTAAACTATGAAGTGGTTCCGGACGGTGTTGCGCAACCCCGACGCCGACAGCCCAGCTCTGACATTGTGCACGTTGTACGGCTTAAACCGTACTATACTCGGTGACGCACACGTGTTGATGTCTTGGAACGGTTCACTTGCGGAACTTTGCTCGTTTTTTGTTTATTTTTTTTTGTTACGTCGACAGCGCTCTTTTTTCATAAGGGGGGGAATAATGCCACCTAGCATTGCCAGGTGGCGCATAGCTGCTGACGACGACGAAGAAGGGGCTCGCGCTGTGTGGAATCTGTCGCCCTTGCTGCCCCAGCTTGCGTGGCCTTGTCTGTCTTCGCACTTGTTATTAAAGCCCCCCTTCGTCAACAAGTACGTTACAATATGGAGATATATGGAGATAACAGCCAACTAGCGCGACAACACGCTCTTCTGAACTATACCATACCACATGGGCTTGCCAGAAAATAGACGAGCTAGCCATAATAGAAAACCTGAGTACGGAATAGTGGGAGAGGATGCTATCCAGCGACATCCTGAAAGTTCAACAAGGACTAGTAAGGCGTGCACGCAGGGCAGCTACCCTCAGCGGAGCCCTGGACTAGGGGAACCGACCCTGAAGAGAAGAGGGAAGACTCCATCTGAAGCCGCGATAACCACTGTAAAATAGAGCAAATAAACGTATTCCACCACCTCCACCACCAACACCCTCCGAACTGGCGCAGCAGCCTGTCTCTTCAAACACGCGCACGCGCAGCGGAGCGTTTCCGCTGGGAGAGAGAGGAAGGCACGTAAGGAGGTGGCGCTTTTCACCAACGTAGTGGGGCCTCTCATTTTATCGCGCTAGCACCAGGCAGAGTTGCACGTAACGCGTTACAAGTAATTCATAACTTGTAATCAAGTACATTTTCTCGTAATTCTGTAATTAATCGACTACTTTTTCAAACACTAACGCTCCGGGTATTTCAATTCCTTTATTGTTGTAACTGGTTACTGGTAATAAGTTGCTTATTTGAAAAACAAATTTTAACCAACAGTACAGATTTGAGAACCTCAACCTGAGGCAGACACTGATGCTAGCGGGGATATTTACTTCGTGACTGAACGACGACGTACCGGAAACGTCGAGAAACATCGCACGTGATCAAGTCTGGGCCACAAACGGGTCTTTACTACTACAGCTTGGGCCATACCACCATGCAGTTAAGTTCGGTTTGACCTTGTGACGCACTGAAGGTCATTGTCGATGCGATGCCCACTGTCTCAAATCAAATGTGAAGGTCAAGGTCAGGTACCAGATAATCATAGTCATTATCACGTGGTCATATTACAACAGCTTGGGCCATAAGACCACGCAGTTAATTTCGGTTTGACCTTGTCAAACATTGAAGGTCATTGCCTCATTCACGTCGAAATCAAAAGTTGTACCCCGGGGAGCAGAGCCCTCGCTACAAAACTGATACGGCTATTATTAACTGCCGGCTACAAGTCTCTAATTTCATTCTGGTAGATATCGGTAATAGTTACAAAGCTAGCTATTATAAATTAGTTAATCTTTCCCTAGTTCACATGACTGTTTGTGACGCCCGGCAGCACTGGTATTACTACGCCGCAAAAGTCTTCTCTTGGTCAGATGTTGAGGGCAATCCCCCAAGGCGTAGTACATTTGCAATAACAGAGTAATTACTCATGGACATCCATCCGAGCACTGCCATACGGCTACAAAGGAAAGCTATACAGCTTTCTCAGGGGTGGTCCCGGGTTCAAACCCCGGACAAGGGCCAATTTTTTTTTAACTACGAAGTTTCTGAGAAAGCTGTATAGCTTTCCTTTGCAGCCGTTCGCTGCGCTCGGGTGGATGTCAGTGAGTAATTACTCCGTTATTACATTAAGTCTTCCCTTTTACCTGAAAAACCGTATTTTTAAAAATTAGTGGTTTGGTTTGGTTTATGGGGTTTAACGTCCCAAAGCGACTGCGGCTATGAGAGACGCCGTTGTGAAGGGCTCCGGAAATTTCGACCACCTAGGGTTCTTTAACGTGCACTGACATCGCACAGTACCCGGGCCTCTAGAATTTCTCCTCCAAAGAAATTCCAGCCGCCGCGGCCGGGATCGAACCCGCGTCTTTTGGGACAGCAGCCGAGCACCATAGCCACTGAGCCACCGCGGCGGCATAATTAGTGGTAGGCTGCCCTGTAAGACCTGTACTCACACATACTTGCACGGACATTTTTACAGAGAGAGTACCTTGTTGAAGTGAGCATCCACGTAGTGCGTGATGGAGGCGAGGCCCATGAGACCCGAGAAGAGGTCGAAGCACTGACGCACGTAACTATCCAAGGGCCTGTTGCTGTAGGAGTAGTAGAGTATGGCAAATTCGCGGTTGGCGTACCGCGACACTTCCTGCACGGCCCGCCACCCCAGCATCAGCACCACGTCCGACTCGTTGGCCGCGATCTGCTCGTGCAGACGCTCCAGCTCCGCCTTGTTGGTCGTGGCGAATCCAATCTCGGGGAGGCCTTGCAAGAGGTTGGTCGCCACCTCCCTCAGAGTGGTTCGCCAGCGCTCGGCGGTGTGCTTCCAGTTGTCGGAGAAGGTGTGGTCCGCAGTCTCCGTCGTGTTGGGCTGGCCCCCGAGTCCCCTGAGGTGCTGGTCCTCGAGCCACATGGTGGCCTCGAAGCCGTCCGCGGGACTCGAGCTGTTGCCGAAGGCTCTCACCAGGGCGGCGAAGAACTCTGCGTGCCTCTTCCTGTTGGTCAGTCTGGACGAACGGATGTTCTTGTAGTTCCGGAGGCTGTCCGAGGGCGAGAACACCACCTCCACCACTCCTGGACTGAGCTCCTCCACCGCGAACTGGATCGGGGCCGGCCACGCGAGTTTTTCCTGCCGGCAAAAGTGTTCTCCTGTTGCTTCCTCTGTTCGGCTATTTCATGCAGCGCAGTACAAGTGTCACTAATTAAACACAGCCTCCAAATGCATTCTCAACTGAAACACGTCGCTCACAGCGGCCGAATTTTTACGGAGAAGAAATGGAGAAACATCCGTGTTCTCTTGGCCCGTTCAGAATACCAGGAGGCCGAAATTATTCTGAAGCGCTCCCCCTAAGGTATCTATAGCGTACCCTACCTAGTCAAGAAACACAACAGAAAAGATTCTGTCGTTGTTATTTGTGGCTATTTAGTACCAATAAAAATTGGCGGGGTTTGGTTAAGCCTGGTAGGTTGCGAAAGCAAAAGCGCAGCGCCTCCAACTGAAGGAACGCAGCGCGCCGCGTCTACAGGTCACGCGTGGCTACCGGCCGCCGCTGCGCGACGACTGAAACCGTCTACAGGTCACGCGTAGCTACCGGCCGCCGCTGCGCAACGACTCAAAGCGTCTTTGCCAATTTTTTTATATTTTGTTTTTGATGTTGTTGCGACTGAGAGAAAGAAAACATAATCTGCACCTGGTATGACGTCACAGCGGCAGTAGCGCCACAGGTGCGCGGCGCGGCGTAACTGCAGCCGGGCTATCTGAAGAAGCGAGTTGGTCGTCCATATTCACTCCGCTAAAGGTCAAATGTAACCGCGGCCGGGTCACGCGAAGGCTTGAAAGTGCGAGTAGCATTGCTTTCGCAATAAAAATCAGGGGGGCACTTTGTTGACCTAAAGTGCGGTCAGGCGAAAGCCTTTGTCAAAAGGCTGCTATTGTCACTGATGTGTAGTTAACATGTTAAGCTTCTCCTCTAAGAGGTGAACGCGACTGCGTCTTGCAACGCTGCCAGGCAGTCCACAGAACGCCATCGCCCGTTCGGCTGTACGCCTTGCTCGTCGGTAAACTGGTTATTGAGGAAAGGAAATGTATGTCTCGCATATTTCGGCGAACACCTGAACCTCGCCGTAACGGGAAGGGAGGAGGATTTGAGTGAACGAGGACACCGTATTCACTAGACGCGCCTTTGTTCATTCCAAACCATCCAGCTGGCATGGCGGAGTGGTTAACGTGCTCGTCTCGCACTCCGGAGACCCTGGTTCGATTCCCACCCTCGACCAATTTCGTACTGTTTTATTTACTTATCTGGTCTTACTACAAAGGTTAATTAGTCTGATTGGTTAATCAAACAATTAACTAAACTGAGTCCCACTTATTTGGAGCACCACTATACGATCCCTTTAATTCGTTGCATGGCTACTAGCCAAAGTACAATTGGCCCCGTTTGAAATTCGCGCACTGTGAGGTTACGACCATTTCGACCAATTGAAAAGCGTGACATTTCTGTCGACAACTAGTGGTTACAACGAGGCATTAAAGACTGCCGCCTTAATAAATACGTGTTCCTTGTCATCGAAATGAGCGTGCACCTGCAATCGAGAGCCGGGGTCTCATTGAAGGCCAGCCGCTCACCTGCAGGAACGTTATGCTGAAGACAGCGTCCACCTCCGTGTTCCTATCGGGCCAGTCGAGCTTCGCTTCCTTCAACATGAGCCCGACGCTCTGCGTGTGGTCGACGTTCCCCTCGGAAACTTCCTCGCAGGACCTGTAGAAGGCCCAGGCCTTCTGTAGCATGTTCTTGGCGACGGCCGTCACGATGGACTCGTTGCGCGACGGGTTCACCAGGTCCTGCCTGAAGGTCTCGTAGGCCGCTTCCCGGACGGACATGTTGTGAGGGTCGCTGTACCCGCCGCACACGAACTTGCTGAAGTCGACGCAAGGCTGCTCGTCGGGGCGCATGCTCCGCTTCAGGGCAGCGGCGAAGGTCCGGCACCCGGGAGTGTCGCACACCACGGAGTCGTCGCCGACTCGTCGCACCCAGAACACAACGGCGCCCATGCTGACGACGACGAGTAGCGCTATGGCGGCGACCGCGGCTACGGCGAAGGCGTGGCCGTGGAAGCGTGCGAGTAAAGAGTGGTGGTGGGGGCTTAGAGGACTGCCGCTGAATGAGCCGCTCCGCACGCCTCCAGGACCAGACGGGGAGACGGGACCCTGGATCGCGCGTTTTCAGTGCGGCTATAGAGTAACGTTGGCACGCAGTGGATGAAATAAACTCCAAGACTTATCTCCTTTTCTGTCTGGTTAAAACGATAGCTTTAGGTCACGTCATACAAGGACGTTTGTAGCGAAAGCAACATTGACCATGAAGTTGCGATTTCGCTGTGGCGGTGCTCCGAGGAGGCACAGAGAGCGACCAAGAGATGGCTCGCCGCGCCATCTGGCATGACGTCACACCGCGCGCCTCGTCGCGGAGCCACCGTTTGGTATGACGTCACATCGCTTGTCTCATCGCTGAGCTTGCTTTCGCTACGTATATCCTTTCATAGCCGAGCTAAGCCACTGCCAGTTCTACCCCTGGTAAAGAAACCTGTACGGCTAAACTAAATTTCCGACGATGGCCGTCGACCAAAAGAACGTGGTTAATGTTTTTTTCGAACAGAGCTGTAGCACTGAAAAGCATGCGGCATGGCGCAGTGGCTCCAACTGTTCATGCCAGCCTACTCCGTACAAGACGGTCGTGTGCGTACAGTCGCGGACATAATAATGTGGACCACGCTTCGGTCATCAAACTCTTTTGATGCTTAGCTAAAATGTATGTGCCTGCAAATGCCCCTTGTGTGCTTGAGCATAAAGATAGCAAACATTTACATTCGTGTACTCAACGCCAGGGGAAGACCTAGAACGCCAAGCTTTGGCCCTGTATTTTACCCTCCCATGAGAACACAGCATCCGCAGGAATTTGCTCTTCACGAACTTCTCACGACTACCAATCATTAAATTAACTGCCGCCTTCCGCGGTGGTCAGTTTGCCAATAATCTAGAGGACAGGTTGTGACGACCACACAAGGTCAAATTATAGTCGGAGTAAAATGTTTTCGGAGCATCGTATTCCTTTTCTGGGTGCCGCCATCCAAGAATGATACGGCGATCATCATTCAAGTTTCCAGCGCAACAATCGTCAAAATTTCCACTAAATTTTGTGTTAGCGGACTTCTACTTTTCTCTAGAACGAGCTTTGGTGCCGAAGTTGCTCATTGCGGGATTCGGAAAAATTATCCCCTCATTTCTCTCTCAAGGCAAATTCGCATTATCAGTGAAGTTCATTGAAACTCTACGACCAGTCTTAATGGCGCTGTGAGTTTGGAAGGATGCAGTGCCGTTAAGATTGATGTTTTCTCAGTAACACTGCCTTAAAGCCCCGTTATTCCTTCGAATTCTGACAGCATGGAGTCTAAGTTTGTAGCATAAAGCAGATGTCTGGTGGCCGTATGTCGAACAGCGTCGGTACGTCGCCTGACAGTGAGGCACCTTCGACCCTCCAAGTGGAGTAAATTTGAAATAAAGCATTAATAATTAAGTACGCCCAAATAAGCACTGAATTTATCAGTGCTTGGTTAATTCGAGCTGGTTTTTTTTATTTAGTTTCGAATGGCAGCGTTCTCGGATCCTTGGGATATATCAAACAAAAATAGCGCAGCGGAAGAACAGGGACAAGAAAGGACACAGACGAGCGCTAACTTCCTTGTGTCTTCTTGCCTGTCCCTGTTCTGCCCCTGCGCTATTTTTGTTTGACATGTGTTACCAACACGCCCAAACTACCACCTTAATAGATTCCATCGGATATATTTAAGAGCGGTGCCGATTTTGCCTCTGAACTGGGATTCGCGGCAAGATAAAGCGCTTATATAAGGTTAACCCTTTAATAAACCGGTGCGGAATAGACATAAAGAGAAGGGCAAAACATCCGAAGCGAGAGAACACGGTCGATAGGAGAAAAAAAAATAAAAATGCAGCACTTTTTGTTTTGACCACAAACTGTCTGCCTCTGTTAGGTCAGCCAGAACCACTACTTTAGTGAGAGCCTCACTCACATCATACTAATTTATTCTAGCAAATCATGGCACCACATTCAAAGCGCGCATAAAGCTGTTAATCAGACTGTCGCCAATAATAACATTTTCACCTGTCACAGAGCCACTTTTATGCATATTGGTCCATACCTTTTATCTGTTGTAACACAAGATGATGACCCAGGCTTCACATGTAAATGCTCTGATATTGCTGATTTAGTATCTCACGCGGATGTATTCGAAATATCATTAAGACTGGATGCAAACCGCTCGGAAGGTCCTGCGGCATACCAGATGTTTTTAGAGCACAGCTCTTTGGCGCCCGTTCCTGCGTTATAAAACAAACTTATCAAACACCTTGTAGCCGCCTATATAATTCATATTCTAAACACTGTAAGCCCTAACTAACATGGTTTAAGGAATTATTTTCTAGAGTTACGAAAATAGTTTCGGCAATTCACATATGTAGTAAGACATTAGATAAAACCGAAAAAAAAAACGATGTGTTGTTCAAAAATTTTACTAAAGCGTTTTATAATGTTCCCCACAATAACCTTCTTTGAAACTAAGTAGAGCTGTCCCTTCGGCATCAGTTAACTGGACCCGTTCATAACTAAATAGCAAACACAGTCTGTTCCACCCTACTACGGGCAGCATACTAGGACGTCTCCTTCTTTGGTCTATACAAATGATCTTGTACTGCTACTGACCGTAATAGTAAAATTCGCATGTTTGATGACGACTTTACGCTATTCAAACCTCTATTTTTACCTTCTGACCAAACTGTACTTAAAAAGTCGCCATATAGCGTTCAAGTTTGGTGTGACAAATGGAAATCAGTGACCACAAAGCCTGTCTTGTGAAGGGCCAGAAATAGTAAACCTTTTTTGTTTACTTAACTCATAAATGACAGTCCTCTAACCGACATTTCATAGTACAAATACCTTGGTTCTGTTATAAACTCGCACCTAACTTGGACTAATCATATACAACACATACATCATTGGCATTTCGAAAATATGGTCTTCTGCGCCATAAAAGGAAACGTACAAATAGCTATGTAAAGTTATACAACTCTCTGCTAAGACCAAAGTGAGAGTGCGCATCGATAGTTTCAAGTAAAAGCTAGATGTGAAAAAGTGCAGCGGCGCGGATGAAAACTTGTGCATAGGAGATGCACTTTCCGTGGTGGGGGCCCGGAAGGAGGACCTTCCGCACCTGTGCGAAATGTGAAGATTGCACACACGCGCGAACGCATACACACACAGAGAGACCTTGTATTTTTCGTCGAAAGAGGACTATATTGCTAATGTGGTAAAAAGATAAACATGGCGG
Organism: Amblyomma mixtum; assembly: GCF_055824585.1. Lineage (NCBI taxonomy): Eukaryota > Metazoa > Arthropoda > Arachnida > Ixodida > Ixodidae > Amblyomma > Amblyomma mixtum. The sequence continues at coordinate 83,339,461 of NC_143012.1, read as the reverse complement.
CGCCCGCCTCAACCCTTTTAAATGGGACGCTCTTGTCATTCATCCACCCATCGTCACGAAACTGGCCGCTCCGGTTTCGACCGAGTTTCGTAGCTGGAAGCATCTCCAACTGCGGACTGCTGACCATGCGGTCCAACCCACCTGTCCGGACGCGGCTGCCAGCATCCGGGTGGCGGCCGCCTCGGATCTGGCCAAGATGGCGGCAGAGGTCGGCGGGGGCGAGGCAAGCTTGGCCGCGGCTGCCTTGGTGTCGTACCGCGGGACGGCAATGCTTTGCTGGTGGTGGTGCTCGGATTCCTGGTGCGCACGTTTGACCTCGGGTCGAGACCGGCTCACGTGCGACTGCGTGCCATGTGGGTAACACCAGATTTCGTCACGTGCTATGGCGTCATAGGCTGTAAGTGCTGTGTCGACCCTCTTTTTACGTCTTGCTCATCTTTTTTCATTGTTTTGGTCATCATCGTTTTGCTCATACCTTACAAAAATTTTTAGACAGTCTATAAACTGTCCATAGACTTCTGTCTGTAAAGTGTATAGACTGTCTGTAGACGAAGCCTAAAGAACAGCCTATAGGCAATACAAATGCTATAGAAAATGTACAGGTTCATAGCCTTAGAATTTTAGTAGACTTTTGGTAGAGATAGTCTATAGAGAATCTATAGATTCATGGCCATGTTCTTTCAGTAGACGTTTTACAATAGAAATTCTATAGCCTATCAATAGACAAAAAGAAATATCTACAGGAAGGCAGTATAAAGTCTATAAGAATTCTATAGACTGTTTATAAACAGTTTTTATACGGGCCTAACTTAGCAGCTGGGATGAGCTGGTTACGGGCAACGCTGGCAACGTGGTCGCGACCGAGTCAGCAGTCGGCGCATGCGCCGGCAGCTTTTGAAAGGCCGCCACGACCCGCTCGACCAATCAGGAAATTTTGTTAAGGAGAAACCCGATGCTTTTTGCAAGGCGACGAAATAAATGCCATCTCAAAAAAAATATTGGCGCCTTAAAGGTGTCCTTCATGACGGCCACCTAAACTCGCCACTGGTCAAGCAGGGGCCGCCATATAGCTACAAAGGAAAGCTATACAGTTTCCACAGTAACTTCGTAGTTGAATAAAACTTCTCCATGATCCGGGGTTCAAACCCGGGACCACCGCCTCATCGGGGCAGTCGCTCTACCAACTGAGCTAACCGGGACAGCTAGCGTGTGGTGTGGGCATAGGATGATGGTTTGTGGTGCATTGGGGTTTATAGTCCCACCGAGTCTATGAGGGACGCCGTAGTGAAGGGCTTCGGAAATTTCGACCACCTGGGGTTCTTTAACGTGCACCGAAATCGCACAGTACACGGGCCTCTAGAATTTCGCCTAAATCGAAATTCAACCACCGCAGCCGGGACCGAACCCGTGTCTTGCGGTTCTGCAGCCGAGCGCCGTAACACACTGAGCCACCACGGCGGCAACAGAGAGGTTACGGTTGATGAATATGGGAACATTTTTTTTGTTTGAGGTTTTCGCGTAACTACTGCAAGGTCTACGCTGCCATCGGTGCGTTCCCTAGCCGCGCACATTAGACATGAGAAAACGTCTTCGAGAAGTTTCCGTCGGGCGTGTGTACGTACCTTCCTGCGTGATGCCTGCAGCATGTCGGCAGGTCAAGTTGACGATGTTCTCGACGTTCGAAGGCGAGTTCCGAAGGCACAGCTAAGGACCAGTCCAGCGGTTGTTGCTGCTGATGTCCTCGGAGGATAAATGGCGCATACACACTGCGGGGGACTGGCCAAGAAACGTGCGGCGACTGACCAACGCAGCTACCGTCTTCTTCTTAATCTTCTGTTCGAGCCCGCTTCAGCGCGCGAGGTCTCTTCCTTCCTTTTCTTCTAATGCTCCCGCGGTAAAGCGCGCTCGTGTCGGTGTGTTTTAAAGCAGCACAGGATACTATTGGCTGCTACCATGCTAAAATACACGAAGCGTTAATGACAAAGCTAAAGTTACAAATACGTATGTAAGGCCACATTACCGATTTTTTCTAGAATTATGACGGAACGGTGCTGAAGGCTAAGTCAGTGCTTCTCTCTTCCCTGGCGAAGCCCCCCTCCCCCCTGTCATCTGATAACAAATATTGCTACTGATTTAACTTGCTTAATTGGCCAAATGCGAGGCAAGTGCGCTGGCAGGTCACGTCTCATTTCGCTTTCTGCTCGAGGCTACGCTTTCAAGGCCAGGCGTCAGGCAAAGATCGGAGAAATCTGTGACTCGTGACTTTAGTGGTACCGCACGATGTACTGGATACGAACTTCGCGCACCGTTACCTTATATGGGCCCCTGGTCATCAGGGGTTGACAGAAAACGAGGCAGCAGACGCAGCCGCCCGCGCGCTCTCTCACCGGGCTGTTTTCTCCTCCCCACCCGGTTAGGAACCCCATCCTAATCCGGTCTATATACCTTCAAAGATATTACAAAGTATTATTAAGACAGTTATCGCCTTTACCCTCGCCCATAAAAGCCCTGAAGAAGGCGGATGAGCGGCTCCTTCTCCGCCTTCTCACCAATACACTGCTGTGCCCGGCAGCACTAAAACATTTTGACCCCTCCTTTAGCGGCAGCTTTTTTTTTTTTCGTGAAGTCTGCCTTGAGGCATAAGTTGAGAAAAGGGGGAGTGGAATGTAGGTTACAGAAAGTTAAAAGAAGGAGTGTAGAACAGTTTCGGCGAGGTACTCGCATAGGCTGCTGGTGAAGTGATTGTCCATAGTCCACTTCACATAGTCCCCGTCGCGGTTCCACCACAGGCCGACCCCCCTGAGGAGCCGTTTTCTAATAGGGGCCGTCGCTGGGCAAGTCCACAACAGGTGCCGCACATCACAAATGTCCGGTGCAGCGCCGCAGTGAGGGCACCTGTCAGTTGCTGGCAGATATTTATCACCCCACCGATAACCCGATAACGGACAGATGGGGTCAGGGCCGCCCCTGCCCGAATCCGGCGCACTGATACCTCCTCCTGCCGAGTTAGACTACGGGGGAGAGGGTGCGAACACGGAGGAATTAGAGCGCGTGTTCGCTGGCGCAGAGCTTGTGAATCGGAGACATGGGACAGGAACGGATCTGGGGGAAGAGGGGAAGGTGGCGGGTCGTCTGATGTGTCAATGTGAGTCATAGCATCTGCTTGAATGTTATGTGGATCGTGAGCATGACCGCGAATCCAGTGTATGCGTACAGGACATGGGTATTTTGCGCAGAGTAGGTGAATTGATTGTGTAATCTGGAATGTGCGTCGAACAGCCTTGAGCTGTTTAAGGGCGGCGAGGGAGTCTGTATAAATATGAACTGCATTGAATGTGGGAACGAGCGGAAGGGAAGCAATGGCATTGTAAATGGCTTGAAGTTCCAATGCCAGGGGGGTACATGTATCTGCGGTGTACGTCGCACGAGAGTTGAGATGCGGATGGGAGGGACTATATACAGCAGTAACTCCCCGCTCCGCAGTATGTGATGCATCGGTGTACAATATGCACCCTTCAGGCAGATGCGCGGCTGATACCGACGGGGAAACAGTGGGGCGATTGTCTGTGAGCTGACAATACGACCACGGAGGGAGCGTCTTTAAACGATGAAGTTGTAGAGACTGTTTGCGAGCTCTGTTTGCCACCCGCTGGTCGATGAGTTCACTGAGAGTATTAATTTGGGCGAACTCCTGAAGCACGGGTATGGGTGTCAAACGAGGCAAAAATGTTATTGCGCGCATAGCCTCACGATTGATAGCTTCAAGGGAGTCCCACTGTCTGCGGGTGAGACGTTGAAATTGTGCCTGATATATTATCCGTGGCTGAAGGATAGAGCGCACAAGCTGGCGGGCCGTATGAGCACGTGCGCCACCAGATCGCATAGCTATGCGACGAATCAGACCTATAGTAGCGTGAGCTGATTTACGTGTGGCTGTCAGCCAAGGGGTGCCAGTCCCAGAGGTATGAAGGAGGAGGCCAAGAATACGAACGGTTTCTACCTGAGGAATCGGAGAACTATCTACTTTAAAGTTTAAAGGGACTGCTTTCCGTAAGCCGGCTTTGTTTCCAATGCGAATGAAACATGACTTAGTAGGCGAGAGGGTTAGACCCAGAGGTTGGAGGCGAGATGTCAAGACATCTAGCGCATGTTGGAGGGCCGACTGATGGATAGACGCATCTGGGTGACAGCACCACAAGGTTATGTCATCGGCGTACGCAAGCACACGGATAGAAGGGATGGTTTCTAGGGCTCTAACAAGAGGAATAAAAGCCACATTGAATAATGTGGGGGCGAGAACGGAGCCCTGGGGCACTCCTCTATTGGAAGTGAAGTTACCAAAGGGCTTTCCATGGACCCGTACACTGAAGGTTCGATTTGTTAAAAAGGCGTGAATGGATAGGAGAAACCGGTGAGGGAGACCAAGAGTTTGAAGGGAGGCAAGAATGGCAGAGTGAAGGATGTTATCATATGCCTTTGTTATGTCTGTCGCGATCACCGTTCGAACGAGGTGACTCTGCGGAGAGTGGTGAAGCACGTCAGTAGCCAAAGTAGCAAGACCATCCTCCGTTCCAATTTGGGGACGGAAACCTATTTGGGAATCTGGGTAACAATCGTGTGATTCTAGCCACCACGACAAGCGTGCAGCGAGAATGCTTTCGTAAAGCTTGCAGATGGTAGGCGTGAGAGAAATTGGACGAAGGGCCGAAAGAGATACTGGAGGCTGACCTGACTTGGGTATTGGGACCACAATAGAATGCTTCCACTCTCCAGGGATGACACCAGAACGCCACACTTGGTTGAAAGTATCCAGTAGGGTTTGCAAAGCAGACCCATCCAAGTTACGGAATAAAGAGTTTGGTATGCCGTCGTGCCCGGGAGAAGTGGTAGTCTTGAGGCGTTCAATGGAGGCTAGCAATTCTGCCATAGATCAGAAGTAACCTCATCGGAAGGCTCTGTAACCGATAAGACTGGAGGAGATGTAGGGGTGCAGTCATGGTGTGGAAAAAACTGACGGGCCGCTTGTTGTGCAAATGAATCTTCGTCCACATTCAGCGCGAGGCGAATGCTTCCAGTGTAATCTGCAACCTGAGAAGGGCGCTCCATGGCGTGAAACACTCTCCAAAGATGTCGATTGCCCTGCGTAGAGGACAGGCGGGCACACCATGCAGCCCAGCGTTTCCTGCTTAGTTGCTTTGCATAACGCCGCGCTCGGGCGGTAGCGCGGTGAAGAGAGGGAAGAGCCAAGGGGTCTTCAGGGTTGCGAGAAGCATAATGATCGGCCTGGCGACGAAGAGCCCACAGATTCAGGAGGTGTATGTCCGGGTTTGGGTCGCCTTCATTTACAGTACTGGTAATAGTATGAGTTGCAAGAACATCAGAGAAGGTAGACACTGCTGAAGACGGGTTGAATTTTGATAAACGATTGTCAGCGCGTACAGAGTCCCATGGTGTTATGCGTACGCTGCGGCGTACTTTCCGTAGACGCGAAGGAGTGAGGGAGATAAAAATAGGGCAGTGATCACTACCCCAAGAATCTGATTCAACATCCCAACGAGGGTTACCGGGCCCTAACCACCAAGTCAAGTCAGGTGAATACGGGCCACCTCTTGGGCGGGTAGAAGTATTCGGGTGGTTTAAAAGTTGAAAGGAATTATCTGAAAAGCTTCCTTGGATGTGCGCACCCCTTGAGGAATCTGCTGGGTAACCCCACGAAGTGTGTGCGCCATTGAAGTCTCCACCAACTAGAATAGGGATACCCGGGTTGGTACAACGAAGGAAACGTACCCATCCAAGATTGGGAGATGCGGAGCTAGGACGGCCATAAAAAGAAACTGGAATAAGAGGGGTGCGTGCTGGTTTAACAAGAAGGGCGACGACCTCTTGACGTGTGTTGCACCACCGTGAAAGGTCTAGCGGAGTATGGGGAATAAAGCTGTGAATATAAATTGCAGATTTACCTGGGGTGAGGGAGGAGGCGATGCAACGGCGATCAGGGATCGAGGGTGAATTGTATGCGCAGAATCCCGAAAGGCGTGGTAGTGAATTATGCTCTTGATACAGGAACGCCCATGCCTTCAACTTTCCGTCACGAAGGCGGATATTCACCTCAGTGGCCTTATTAGCAAAGCCTCGACAGTTCCACTGCACCACCATAGATGATGCACTATCCATGGCGAGGCCGAAGAGCTTCTATGATGAGGGAGGTCAACTGCTTCATGAGCGCCAATATTTTATCCACTGTCGGGGTAGTCACGGTTAACGGGTGGTCGGCACATGACTGTGGTCCAGTGGTTATTGGGGGTGATTCCTGTGAAGATTGCTCCCGAGTGATTAATGTTCTTCTAGAGGAGTGACAACGACGCTGTTCCCGGCGCTGGGTGAGTTCGTCTAGTCGACGGCGAGCCTCCACGATAGCATTTTCTAAAGCTGCGTCTTCATCTGTGGAATCCACTTGTGAGGGATGCACTGGTCGTGTTGGTGTATCATTTGATCCACGAAGGCGAGCCGCTTGTGCGTATGAACGCGGCCGAGAAGACGGGTGCTGAGAAGACGGGTGCTGCGCAGCGGGGTCAGTTGAAGGAAGCTCAGGGAAGTCGTCATCATCACATGCGAGGACAGCAAAACGATTACTTGTAGGAATATCCTGTTTAACAGATGGCTTGTGCAGCTTCTTCGCTCGTTTCTTCTTTGGACAAGCGGGAGAGCGTATATCGTGGTCCGGCGATTTGCATAAGGCGCAAAGAACTGATGGTTCATTCATGTCGACCACAGCAGCAGGATTAGGGCAGGTGGTTTGCATATGGCCTTCTTTGTGGCAATGATAGCAAAAAATACGACGTGGTCGGAAGGGCTGCGGTTTGATAATCGCACCGTAGTAAGTAAGGTACTCCGGCAGAGTCAAAGGGCCTTGCAGAACGAGCAGGCATGAGCCCCGGCGTCCCATAGGCCGTGCTTGCAGTACTACGTGAGACTTGCAGCGTATGTTAGCCCGCACTTCCTCCGGAGGACTTGTGCTGTCAACATGATAAACCATGCAGCGGAGGGTGTCAGGACTAGATGCAAAATATATTTGCACCGGGACATGCTTGCTATTGTCCAGGGGGATCTGAGTAACTACGCACATTTTCTGGGCGTCCACCAAGGATGGCAAGTTTACCGTGATGGTGTTAGATTGGCGATGAACGACGAATCCGCAGTAGTTCGAAGAGCCAAGAGCGTGGTCAATTGTGGCTTGAACATACCGGGCAGGAATTGCAGTTATATCAAAGCGCAGTGTGGGCTTGATGGTGACGCGGAGTGAGCAGCAGGTGGAAGCGAGGCTCGACTCACGGGAGGCATCAGTGGAGGCGGCAGGGGCTCAGACGCTGGTGTCGACCCTTGATGGGAGTGCTGAACAGGTGTGACGGGCACTGTTTCTTGAGGGAGTGCCACAGGCACGGAGGCGGTGGAGCAGTCCGTGGCACAGACCAGTGTCGTGGCATCAGGAGACTGAGCAGGTTGGAGACCCGTAGGCGCTGAAGGTAGCGTAGACGTGGAGGCCGCGTCAGGTGGTAACACAGCGGGCGCCCGCGTAGCTGTCGTCGACAACGCAGAATCCATGCAGGCGCGTAGCGCGGCCTCGCTCGGCAGCGCCGAGCTAAGCCTAGCTTGCGCCTTCTGGTTCCGGCTGAGTTTTTTCACTTGAGAGTCTGCCCACCTGGCCGGGAATCTCTCCGCAGGGGCGTCTTCGGCATTCGTTCTCACGGAGGGCACTGTCCCACCCACGCAAGACTCGAGAAAGCAGGCAAAACAACTCGAAAACAAAGAGCTAGAAGTGGACACGTATGCACCCACCAGATGCAGTATGCACTGTAGAGAGGTGTCTTCAGATACCTACCACATGGTGTGGGCCTGCCCCTCCAACCCGGCCATTCACCCTATCCCCAACTCAGGAGGACTGGGAGGCGACCCTTCTCGGCTGCCACGACTTAGAGGCCCAACGAGCCTTAATCGGGCGCGCTCGGGTGGCGGCCACTGCCACTGGGGTCCCAAACTAGGGACCCCCACCTAGTGCTTGTGAGGATCGGTCCCTTACGGGCGGATGTATACATACCTCCTGTCCCTCCCTAATAAATGTTTTGACCACCAGCCCACTATCAAATTTTGGGGCCGCTTATCCCACCTGATTTGGGCACTGTGATAGCGGTGTGGTCTGGATTCACAGCGCACGGATGGAAGTTGATGAAGATGACGATATGCAATGCACAGAGCGAGAGTGTGGCAGTTAAACACGAGGTGTGATCGGTTACGGCAGGTGATCGGGTGGCCGTTGTTGCAACTTCTGGCTGCATGGCGAATCGTGGAGGTTCATCAATACGTATGCTTCCAATAATCGGGTGAACGAACAGTTTTCTTTCAGGACATTGCAACCAGTGGCGTATCCAGAAATATTTTGAAGCGATAGCTTCACTACGCATAGCCACTTCGCCTCGTCGAGCGTGGTCGCACCTCGGCCGTATGCCCGTGGCTGCAGTCGACACCCGTCATCCGTTTGTAGAGAAAGGGTGGAAGTGGGAGTTAAAGAAGAAACAGAGAGAGAGCCGTAATGAAGAAAATGAATTTGAGGAAAGGAAATCACGCAGTAACTGCCTCGCCTGTCTCGGTGGACGCCCCATATATAAAATGGCCTATAGACAGCTGAGTATCTGTCCTCGCTTCGGCGAGCGCGGCTTCGGCCGCTTATCTGATTTTTGAGCAGCGTCCGCTCCGGCGGACGCAGTTGTTGCTGCGACGCGCGTCTTTTATCTCCTTTTTTCTTTCCTCTGCTCTTTTAACTCTCCTCTATCTGCACGTGGCAGCGGTGGTGGCTTGGCTCGAGCCAGTAGCAGACCCGTGTTATTTTCTTTTCATCCTTCTCTCAGTCAGTCACAACACACAAGAGGGGTATCTGTCCTCGCTTCGGCGAGCGCGGCTTCGGCCGCTTATCTGTTGTTGTTTTTTTCAGCAGCGTCCGCTCCGGCGGACGCAAATGTTGCTGCGCCGCGCGTCTTTTCTTACCTTTTTCTGTTTCCTCTGATCTTTTAACTATCCTCTATCTGCACGTGGCAGCGGTGGTGGCTCGGCTGGAGCCAGTTGGCAGGCCCGTGCAATTTCCGTTTCATTCCTCTCTCAGCCACAACAACAACAACAACAACAACATAGGCTTCGTGTACTTTATAGCCTTCCTATAGATATTTCTTTTCGTCTATTCATAGTCTACAAAAGTCTACTAAAAGTGTATGGCCATAAATCTATACATAGTCTATAGACTGCCTATGGCACTTGTATTGCCTATAGACTGTTGTCTAGGATTAGTCTATAGACAGTATATAGACTTTATAGAAAGAAGTCTATAGACACTCTATAGACTGTCTAAAACTTTTTTTTTGTAAGGGTATACGTCGGGTTTTAAACCCTGCGTCCTCCCGGGGGCTCCAGGAAAATCACCTGCATGCCAGGGGATCGGAAAACCTCACTGGCACGGCCTAATCGAAGAACCGTACAAACTGGCACGCCAGTTTCGCGCCATCCTGACTTCGACAATGCCAACGTGGAGGCGGCGCACAGCAATAGGGCTGAGAAGGACGGTAGTTGAATAATCGTGGACCACCTTTCCACAGCGCGGCTATAATTCGTAACAGCTCACCGGTGTCAGCCCGCGTACGCGAAAACGTGGTTTTGAGAGCAGCTATACACCGGGAGGCAATTTTCAATCAAGACAGCATAATGTCGGCTAAGAATTCTGCTCCTAAACCAAGCTATAGCGGAGAAAGAAATGCTGGTTCACAAATCAATGCCCGTAACACGAAAGACGTCTGATATTGTATTAACTAAACTTTACCCGTTCCGTGCACCTCACTAAAGAGACCGCAACCCCGCTCTCTTTTGGTACATGTGACCTTATTCTCGCCAGTTTCGCCCCTAATGCTCCGCGCAACCCTGGCATGATTTCCCGCACAGATGGAAAGCAGGAAAATTGTTGCTTTTGGTGTTTTTTTATACCTTCTGTTTTATTTTTCTTCGTGCTTATTCCCTCCCGGAGGGAAGTGGCTCCGCCATGTATTTAAATAAGCAAATAACTGCGCGATATAATTAACACTGCTCTTTCTTTCCAGAGAAGCCAAGGACTCTAACGTCAAGTGTCGCGAAACGTAGCAACCGTGTTACACTTTCGGCAGCTGCTGCCTCTCCGCACCGTTCTCAGTCCGCCTGCCTGGTTTTCTCTTGAACGCAAAGCAGTGTACTGTTCCCTTAAACCAGGGCTGCAGCCAGGGGAAAGATGCAGGCGCAGGTCTTTGTCCTCGTTCTCTCCATCCTGCTTCCAGCGATCACTACAAGAACGTGGTGTGCACGTAAGACATATTCTCTTTTCTTACTTCTGGTTTGGTTTGGTGGGGTTTAACGCCCCAAAGCGACTCAGGCTATGAGGGACGCCGTAGTGGAGGGCTCCGGAAATTTCGACCACCTGGGGTTCCTTAACGTGCACTGACATCGCACAGTACTAGAGCACTATCGGCGACGCGCTTGAGTAGCGTGCCCAACAGACGACAAAATGCGGCATTGTTAAAGGTGCACTGAAGAGGCATCTGAACCGTACTTATAACGCCGGAACTCGATCTACACCTTCCGAGCGTTCTTAGAAACTTCGAATTTGCCCTGTGCGGCCAATTTCCCTAATTTAAATCCAGTTAAATGTCCCGGATTCACACTATCAATCAGGTGATAGAGAAATGCGCAGAATATAAACAACCCCTATATATAGCCTTCATTGATTACGAGAAAGTATTCGACTCAGTGGAAACCTCAGCTGTCATGCAGGCATTGCGGAATCAGGGTGTGGAAGAGTGCTATGTGAAAATATAGGAAGATATTTATAACGATTGCACAGCTACTATAGTTCTCCATAAAGTCAGCAATAAAATTCCAATACGGAAAGGTGTCAGGCAGGGAGACACGATCTCGCCAATGCTCTTCACTGCCTGCTTACAAGAAGTATTCCGGGGACTGGAATGGGAAGAGTTGGGGATAAGAGTTAATGGAGAATACCTGAGTAATTTGCGATTCGCTGATGACATTGCCTTGCTAAGCAACTCAGGACAAGAACTGCAAAGCATGATCAATCAGCTAGACAGGCAGAGTAGAGCGGTGGGGCTAAGAATTAACATGCAGAAAACCAAAGTAATGTTCAATAGCCTTGCAAGGGAACAGCAGTTCGCAATTGGTAGCGAGGTGCTGGAAGTAGTAAGAGAATATGTCTACTTAGGGCAGGTAGTGACCGCAGATCCGGATCATGAGAGGGAAATAACTAGAAGAATAAGAATGGTGTGGAGCGCGTATGGCAGGTTCTCCAAGGTCATGAATGGTAGCTTACCAATATCCCTGAAGAGAAAAGTATATAACAGCTGTATCCTACCGGTACTCACCTATGGGCAGAAACGTGGAGGCTAACAAAGAGGGTTCAGCTTAAGTTAAGAACAACGCAGCGAGCTATGGAAAGGAAAATTATAGGTGTAACGTTAAGAGATCGGAAGAGGGCGGAGTGGGTGAGGGAACAAACGCGGGTTAATGACATCTTAGTTAAAATCAAGAGGAAGAAATGGGCTTGGGCAGGGCATGTAATGCGAAGGCAAGATAACCACTGGTCCTTAAGGGTAACGGAGTGGATTCCAAGAGAAAGCAAACGTAGCAGGGGACGGCAGAAAGTTAGTTGGGCGGATGAGATTAAGAAGTTTGCGGAGATACAGTGGCGGCAACTAGCAAAGGACAGGGTTAATGGAGAGACATGGGAGAAGCCTTTGCCCTGCAGTGGGTGTAGTCAGGCTGATGATGATGATGATGATGATGATGATGATGATGAAACGTCCCGGCTCCCACCTTTTCTTCTTAATTCCCCGCAGGCGGTGGGAGGAGTCAGCCAACTTTTCGACCAGTTCCATGGCGGTTTGCCGCTCTGCCATCGGCGGAGTGATACGTAGTGATCGGCGAAAGCAAAGAGTCCACGCGTATTTTTATTTCCATGCTCCTAACTTGCAGCTATGTAGTGTCTGACTAGATCTATTTATTCACGGAAACCTAAACGAAACAAAATAAAAGCGAAAGCAAAGGAGCCACGCGACTGCCTGAAAGGCACTCCATGCGTTGGTCGACTACTCCCACCGTCTACGGGGAATTAAAGAAAAAAGGGCGGGATCCGGACGCTACTCCGATTTAAATTAGGGAAATCGGCCGCACAAGGCAATAGTTCGAAGTTTATAAGAATGCTCGGAACGTGTAGATCGAGTTCCCGCGGAAAGAAGACGAGTTCAGATTCCTCTTCAGCGCACCTTTAAAGCTGCTAAAGGCTTTGGCCTTTACCGCATCGATTTCTATTGCTAGGTGTTCCAATATAAAAAGGATGATTGCATTATAGCCATGAATCTAATGATTATTTCATGCTGTTCGGGTGAAAAAGTACAATTGTTTTCTAAGAAGGCTTTCATGTGCTTAATAATTTTCAAAAGTGGTTTCCAACTTTAGCGCCCGAATAACTACTGCAGTCATCAATCTGTGCAAGCTTGTTCTCTTTCGTATTGGAGCTACATACAGGTGTGGATTTGTTTTCGCTCAGTCGTTGCTTCTGCAGCCTCGTTGCTTTTGGAAGACAGCTCGCAGAAAGAGCGATCTTGCCCAGGCGGCCCGTTTGGCCGGAAACACGACCCCAACTCCAGCTTCAGGGCGAAGATGTTTGCGTCCTTTTGCAAGAGTAGATTGGAACAGAGATTTTCCTCTAGTAAGGAATGAGATTCTCGGTGTGAGTAGCTATAGGAACGGTCGACCACTAAGAAATATCATCGTCTAAGAAGCACGTCGCGCTTTTAAGGGACCCTTCGACACGCACATATTTCAACTGTTGCAGTGTGCAGTGCGACTTTGATCAACCTAAAAAACCTGAATGACCAATCTCGGAAAGGTTGGTTGGTTTGGTTGGTTTATGGGGTTTAACGTCCCAAAGCGACTAAGGCTATGAGAGACGCCGTAGTGGAGGGCTCCGGAAACTTCGACCACCTGGGGTTCTTTAACGTGCACTGACATCGTACAGTACACGGGCCTCTACAATCTCGGAAAGACCTCCATCGCAAAGCTATGATTTGCAATTCATCGTTTACAATAGAGGTGGATGTTACGCTGAGCCGCTTCACAGGCGTATAACACCCTCGCCGGTTTTCCTGACAGTTCAGAGCATACTTCGATCGATGGTTTATGGTTTATAGGGGTTTCACGTCCCAGACAGACTCAGCCTATGAGGGACGCCGTAGTGAAGGGCTCCAGAAATTTCGACCACTTGGGGTTCTTCAACGTGCACTGACATCGCACAGTAGACGGGCCTCTAGAATTTCGCCTCCATCGAAATACGGCCGCCGCGGCCGGGATCGGACCCGCGTCTGTCGGATCAGCAGCCGAGCGCCGTAACCATTGAGCCACCGCCGCGGCCGCAGGCTTCGATTTAAACAAAAGAATATATACATGTCTTTACTGAAAACAGTAAAACCATGTCTACTTATCCTCGTCATCTGCTCGTTGCAGAAAGAAAGGAATGCGCGCTAAGCGTAATGAAAGCACCCTGCACAAACTATGGAAGCTATTCTAACGCAGCCACGAAGCATGAGCACCTGTAGTTCATGAAAGGCTCAGCACACGCCCTGCTGGGCGTCAACAGAATTAAAAAGACAAAATAAGAACAAGATGGACGAGCACTGAAGTCATATCCTTAACATCTTCGGAGCCGCCGCTGCGCCACGCGTTTCTACAAAGTGATCTTGTATTCCGTTCTTCACAGCTCTCAGGCCTAGTGCCACTGTCCATCCGGTGGTACTTTCTCGGGGATTTCTCGCCCAAAACAACAAAAGCGCACTACTTGTGATTAAGCGCGGAGCACACCTTCCTGGAACGCAGCCATCCTTTTTTCCGCAACGCGACTCCCGACATGCAAAAAGCGTCACTTTGCAGAGCAAGAGTCTGAGAAACACAGCTTCGAAAACACGCTTTCTTGCGCTGATCCCGCTGAGAAGTTTCAAGACAAGAACATTATTTCAATGACGTCACGTTCCGAATGAACGCTGGAATAAAAAATTATTCTTCGTCTCTTGAAGTCTTGCTTCTTTTCCTAGGCGCGAGAAAACTGTAAATTAGTAGGATACTCGGAGAACTTCAGAACGGGCTCAGAAGTGGTAGGCGCTTAGACGATAGCCTGTTCGTGCTTGCCCGATGCATAGAAATAGCTAAGATGGGAAACACACATCTGTATTTAGCCTTCAAGGACATAAGTGGTGCATACAACGTGAACAAGGAACTCGTGTCGAACGTAAGGCGAAAGTATCGACCATGAGACAATTGCTGGTAGGAAATATACCGAGATGGTAAAGTTCAAACTACATTGGAAGGTGGGAAGTGCAACTGCTGAGGTACGCAAGGGTTAATGCGAGGTTCTCCTCTATTACCGCTGCTGTTCATGCATTATGTGATAAATCTGGAAAGTAGGTTACAAGAATAGTTGATTGCATCTTCGTCGACTTTGCAAAAAGCTTTCGAAAAAAGTGCCCCATAACCTGCTTCCGCTAAAATCAAGTATTTTAAACGTTGACCCCTGCATCATAAAATAGATAGAGTGTTTCCTCTTTATCTGCTCACAGTTTCTCACAGCTAATAACTTCACCTCATCTACTTCTGTAAAATCCGGTGTTCCACGTGCCTCTGTTATGGCCCCGTTATTATTCCTGGCATCTATTCATGACCTTCCTGACTGTATTTTTTCATCCATAAAGCTTTACGCCAAAGACTGAGCTCTTAATCGTGAAATAGAAAACGCTCATGACAACATGCTCGTGCGTATCGACCTTCACGCTACCTACATTTGGTCTAACGAATGGGTAATGACCTTAAATGCAAGTAAATGCAAAAGTATGGAAACCTCCCACCGTACCAACACGCGTATATCTTACTGCAACAGAACTATACATATCGAAAATGTCACTTCCTACAAATGTCTCGGAGTTCACCTAACAAAGAACTTTTCATGGCATGCTCATGTGAATATATCACTAGCAACGCTGATCGCACACTCCGTTATCTGCGTAGGAGTTTCTATCAATTTGACGTAAACAATAATATGCCTCCGGAATATGGGACCCAGCTCTTTCTATATTACGTGAAGACATCGAAGCAATTGAGCACCGATCACTGCGCTTCATTCTAATTAGGCCCATACTGCAAGTGTTTCCCTAATGAGTCACAACTAGGTCCACCGAACTTACACATTCGAAGGAAGGTCTCCTGTTTCTGCCTGTTTCACAAAATTTGTTTCACTAACCCCTTACGAAAAAGTGAATTCATATCTGACCCAACTTACTCATCCACACGTGTCGATCGCGCACATGAAGTTCGCCCCCCAAATTGCCGCACATATCTGTTTCTTGGTTCTTTCTCGCCGAACACTATAATAAATTGTAACCACCTGCCCCCTTCCATTGTCTGCATTCAAGACGTTGTGGCACTCAAAGATGCAATAAAAAAAATTCATTTCGGCCTAGCACAATCATTTCTTAGATTGTTTTTTGATACTGTGCCCACGACATTTTTTCAAAGCTTCGCTTCATATTGCTACGACGAAGAGGAAGTGGAAGTCGAAGTGGCCTCCCGCGTGAAAGGGGCGCACGAAGAAGAGGTTGTTGGTGCTTCCTGCTGGCGTTGGTGCTTCCTGATGCTCGCCGCTAGGAACTATTCACCTACTGCTTGTAAATAAATGTAAATAGTATTTCCCCGTAACAATATGTTCAGCGTACGCGTGTGCTTTGTTACCTCCCATGTTTACTTTCCATCTTCAGATTTTCTTTCCGTCCAGTCCCTGTACTCATCCTCTCTGTAACGCCTCATAGGCTCTTCAGTTATCATTCCATAACTCAAGAGGCAGTGCCCTATTCATTGAAGCTAGACCAAGGTGTCTTAGAACGCGCAGCTACAAAAAGAAATTTAACCAAGAAGGCACATGTCCAGTGGGTGGTAAATCTGTAGAAAAAATTTAACATCTTATATTCGAATGTGATGTATCGATTCGGATGTCGATGCAGGTACAATTACTCTCTATGAGACCATAGGGTTCAGAGATAACAATGGTCATGCGAATGCATCTACGATGACAGTAAGCAAAATGCGATTGGGAAATTGATGGTCAAAAGCAGAGAGGGACATAAGGTTAGAAGTGTAGGATTAACACCGGTATAAGAATGTAAAGAAAAAAGCCGAGCACGGTGGTAACTTCCATCACCCTGTTTCAAAAGGGTTGCCTGTCTTCCGTCCGCCCGCCCGCTCGCCCGCCCACTTACTCGTTCGTCCGTCCGTCCGTCCATCCATCCAACTAGGACCGCGTTTTTTTTTTTTTGCACATGAACTTCTCCATGTCACCGGCCAGAACCACTGAGGTCTTGTACTGAAGTCTCCACCCGATTTACTTCAAACCACGCTCTTCTTCCCTCTCAATAAATATTCCCTCCTTCATATACGGCCGACTTAGCGGGCGCAGCACGCATCTAAGACCATAGAAGTCCTGTACTAAGGCCACCCCCAAGTTCGCGGGGCGCAAAGATCTTTACTGAACAAAGTTTAATACCACGACCATTTATGAGAATTTCGCGAACGGTAATATATAGAGCTCTGCCATCACACATGCCGTTAAAACGCACTCTGGCAATGAAGAAAAGATTCATGACTTCTTATTTACCCCGCCAAAGGGTCGGATCTTTTATCTTAAAGTAATGCATGAAGTTTTACCCGACAACACCTGAATCCAAACGTACTATCCTCAGTATTGAATCTCCCTAGCTTCTGGTAATGAGCCAAACCAAAGTCATAAGCAGCCTCGTGCGTTGACACCACACATGCGCAGTCACGGCCGCTTGATGCAAAGCGCAAAGCGTACCTCGCTTTGCGTTTTGTATCTAGCGGCCGTGGCGCAGTCATTTGTTGCATTGCTGAAATAAAACAGAGCAAGAAGTTTTCGACTGAGAACTAATTACTTTACTTTTATACTTCAGCCCGGTGCAAGCAGTTCAAGCTCCCGGGTTTCCTGAACATGGAAGAGGTGAGCGATGCATAGGTTGAACTGAAGGCGCAGTGGGCAGGTCTGGGCAAATAAAAATCGCTGTCGTTTTGTCCATTCCGCTCACCTGCCCCGAGTGCTCTCTGACGTTTTCTGCACCTTGTATAGTTGCTACACGATCACTCCCACTCACTTCCCCTTCGCTGCACCGCTGCTTGCCTCAGTGCAGCACACGCCGGAGACAAATACGCTTGCGCGCGCCGTCTTTCTCATTTTTAAGGCGAAAGCCTTTAATGCCTCATCGTTGTCGACAGAAGGTTGTCAGCAGAGGTGCCACGTTTTTCGGTTGGTCGAAATGGCTATGACGTCAGAGTGCGCGGATTCGCAGTAATGAGGTCACCCACGGATGCCTGACGCTCCCTTTTTAGAGCAGACGACAACTAACAAAATAGTTGTCGTCCGCTCCAACAGGGGGCGCAAGGCGTCCGTGGGTGACCCCATTAGATACCTCATTACTGCGAAGAGAGCCATGGATACAACCGAACTCATCGAAGCAGAGAGTCTTCTAAAGAAGCAGTCAAAGTTGTTGTTGCGACTGAGAGAAGAACGAAAAGGAAATTGCACGGGCCTGCCAACTGGCGCCAGCCGAGCCACCACCGCTGCCACGTGCAGATAGAGGAGAGTTAATAGATGAGAGGAAAGATAAAAAGAAAAGAAAAGACGCGCGTCGCAGCAACAACCGCGACCGCCGAAGCGGACGCAGGGCGAAAAAAACAGATAAGCGGCCGAAGCCGCGATTCGTCAGCAAAGTCGGCAGTCAAAGTGTGTAGTTGTAATGCGTAGTCGAATAAAGCACTAGTACAGCACAAACAGTCTCGCAGTCGATGCTAAACAGTGCGCCAGAAAAGGCTTTCGCCTTGCAGCACTTTAGAGAGCCAAAGTGCCCCCTGAAGTTTTTAAAACAATGTTTTTGCGTGTCTCAAATCTGTCTGCGTTACCTTACGTACGCATGAAAATTCCAACTCTGTATCACAAAGTTCGACAAAAGCATTTGTTGGGCGAGTTGGTGTTTTTGATGATCCATAACTACAGCGCAAACGACAGGACAGAGATGAAGAAGGGACACCACACAGCGCTGTGTGGTGTCCCTTCTTCATCTCTGTCCTGTCGTTTGCGCTGTAGTTATGGATCATCACAAAGTTGCACTGATCGTCTGCGCACGTTGCGAAAGCTTTAAACGCAGCTAGAAAATGCTAAATACGTTTTGACATCGTTATTAACATCCGGATAATAACGCAAAGCGCGTTTATTAGAGCCACCTAGAATAACAAAATATTGTGACGTAGTGGTGACTGCAGTCCAGAGGGTAGGAAGACGGCGAAAATGGCGCCTAAACAAAACTCTTTTATTTGGGCTGACTTGCGGCCGCAAAGAACTGAATGAGCTGGCGGCGCATGCTAGGTGAAAATGCCGGTCGCTGGCCCCTACCAACCCCTGGAGAGTTCAATACCGGTGGTTGAGCAGAATGAACTGGAATACCTGTTGCTGCAAATGTACCCCGTACTCGTAACATTATCACACGTTACTAGGCACTATAACGTTCCTCCAGTGGTGATAAGAATATAATACCTCTTGTACCAGCCGGGTAGCGATAGCAACAATGCCGTGAAAATGTACATACAAAGCGGAGCCGCCAGCTCAAGAAACGGGTCTGCCTGAGACGCAGGCTTTTGAAACGTATAACAGAAAGCACAGTGTACTCAGATGCGAATGTTCGTTGGCAGCACCGCGACCATGAAATAATCGTAGACAAAGCAGCTGTCGTTGACGAAGTCTCGTAAGTAATGTCTGGTTTATAATTTGTGTTTTTTTTTCTTTTGCAGTGCATAGGCACAGATGGAAATCTTTGTGGAACTACCGGTGTAAGTGTCTGCTTTTTTTCGCTGCACGCCAGAATTGTACTGTACTCTTTGAAGACGCCAGTTGACTTGGACAGCATGCAATTCTCTACATTAGCGCCGCGCGCTTCCACGATGGCACCATCTTTGAGGCCCAGTACAAATCAGACTCGTGTCGCGTCTCGATGTTTGCTGATAAAGATGTTAGATATCAGAACTTAACCATTCATGTTGCGCCCCTCGGCGGTTCGAAATACTGAGGAATATTTGCTAGCGGATAAAAAGATACGAAAAGAAGGACGGTAAGTAACCCTGACCTGTAGTTAACACCATGACGCTTTAATATTGAATCTAAGTACACTCACGTGTACGCACGCACAAACACACAAGTACATACAGTACAGGCGCGGACAAAAGTAAATGGAGTACGCAACTGTCTTGGAATATTTTTCATGCGTCACCTAATGGAAATTTCCAGCAGAGGTGCTCGCATGCTGGTAGAGGAGGTTGGTGGGCTTTCTTGCAGACAAACAACGCTTCCTCATTACCAATGGAGAAAGCGTGATTGCACTTCGAACGCAATAGTGTTCTCAGTTTACTTATGGCCGCGCCTGTACATACCAACAAGCAATCTTGAATTGCTTTTGCGTGCTGGTTTCACCTCTCAGCGGCTGTCACGTCACAACATCGAATTTCTTATTTAATCTTCGACGCAACAGCAGCTTACAGGTTGAGCTTGGCGCATGGTAGCCTTGGCCGCTTATGCGCCATTAAACCCAACACAACACAAGACAGCTTACAGGAGGTATCGGCATGGCCTGATGACATACTTGCATATTATTTATTTATTTATTTATTTATTTATTTATTTATTTATTTATTTATTTATTTATTTATTTATTTATTTATTTCTGCCCTCGTATTAAGGTGTCATTTCCAAGTCTAGGGTATATCCTGCCCGCGTTTCTTATGAATTATTTTTGCACTAAGTAATATTCCTTTACTCCGCTTCACTAAGGACTGAGTGTGCAGACTGGAAACGTGCAGAGAACACATATGAACGAGATAAAGCTACCGCTTTCACTTTCGAAAACTGTTCTCGGTAAATTTTTTTATTTATTTATTTATTTATTTCCAAATACTGTTAGCCCTTGCGGGCTGTTACAGGGTGGGAATGGTAAAGTCATCAGTACAGCACAGTTCCAGCTCTTCTACAAAAGCTTCAAGTGAACAAGTTTTGTTGAATACGTGTCGGTCATGGTTATTCCATTCTATAATTGTTTTAGGCAGAAACGAAAACTTATAGACATCAACTCACGGCACGTATGACATAACTGCGAAGGGATGGTTAGTACGCGATGACAGTCTTCCGGGTGGTCGCAAGTACAAGCTGGAATCCAGATTGAACATATTGTGATAAAGCTTGTGATGACAGTTATTGTGATGAGAGTTAAATTACGTCATAAACAAATTACGCTGCGTAATCGTAAATGGCGACATCCGTGTTTGAAACAGAAAGGCGCAAACGGGACGAGGAAGACAAAAAGGACCGCGAAGCAACAGGACAGGCACCAACTCTAAACTGAGGTTAATTGCACCACACCCTGCATTTATACGTAACACCCAGCCGTATCGCAGAATCCAAACACCAGGAAAGAACTAAAGAACAAAAACTATCATCCACAATCAGCACACAGATTACAGGCGAACAAGGTCACTGGCAGGAAAACACCTCAGAACAATAGACACGTCACCTAAGAAACCAAAATGCACCTAACGTGAAAAGCTACCTCACAAAGCAGAAGCGCACGCGTCAAAAGAAAACACAGCACACACTTTCGAGTTACGTTTCTGAACTTCGCGCGTAAACAAACACCTAACAACCTCAACCTCAACTAACAACCTCAGTTGATAGTTGGAGCCTGTCCTGTTGCTTCACGTTCCTTTCTGTACTCGTCCCATTAGCGCCTTTCTGTTTCAAACATATCCCCGAACCAACTAGCTTAAACCAAAGTACTTCTAGGCTACGTCCATTTTGAGTTCTTCCGAAGGGTAGTTATTCAAAGCTGACCTGTGTATCATTAATGACGTGCAACAAACTGCTTCACTATTTCCCGGTCGTTTCTCTTGCTCCTTCACTACGCAGGAACTGGCGACTGCCTTCATGCTAAAATCCGGACTGGTAAGTGAAGGCATCGATTCTTGCTACGGATGATATGAGATACCGCGTCACGTGTACGCCTGGCTGACATTGGTATGTTATACAGCCCTAGATGTAAGCGTCTCGTTAGTTGCGCAGGCATAACGTGACCACAAGGCATAGATTCGTGCACTGCTGACGAGGAGGTAGCCAGGGATAGCATACGCCCTAAAACATCCCTATTTTGCCCTTTTTTTTTCTAAGACAGATTTGAAAATGCCATTTTCTCCTTCACACCTTCGTAACGTTTTTTGTTTACTATCAATGCTTGCTGTTACTCGCAAATCACTGAAGGATTTAGCGGTGGAATATGCAAACAACTACTCGTTCTGCGAGCTTGTATTTTATTTTTTGCGCTCCACCAGGAATTGCAAGCAGGGGCGAACCGAGAAAAAGCTTGCTGCCATCAACATCTAAATCTGCACGATAAAACGTCAAGTTAGAACCAAATTTCATGCTCTATTCAGAAAGCAAAGGAAACAAGTACGAAAATGACTAGCATGAACGCTCACCTCTAGCATGAATATTCATCATCATCATCAGCCTGACTACGCCCACTGCAAGGCAAAGGCCTCTCCCATGTCTCTCCAATCAACCCTGTCCTGCGCCAGCCGCGGCCACCATATTCCCGAAAATTCCTTAATCTCATCCGGCCACCTAATTTTCTGCCGCCCCCTGCTACGTTTGCCTTCTCTTGGAATCCACTCCGTTACCCTTAAAGGGAAGCTGAAGAGTTTTTCGAATTCATTAAAATGCTCACGTGTGGATGTGGGAACTTTATGAATCATGCGGGTGAATTTTTTTTACAGATTCATACCTTAGGAGCGACGTAATCGCCGTTTAATATTACGCGGTAGCTCCACCCCCCGCGGTCCGCCGAGCGCTGCTGATGACCTTGACGATGCGAGCCAAAACCGGAAACCGCGGAGTGGTGACGTAAACACCGGTGCTCCGTCGCTTCACAGCCTCCGCGGCCGTGCTTGTTTCTGCGTGCGTGCCATCATAAGCTGCTTCGAGCTGCCGTGTGTTTATTTATTTGTGCGTTTTTATGTTTGTGGTGAGGTACAGAAAGGTGTGCAGCATCGAATGAAGCGGTGGACCGATCACTCCGGCGTTCTGCGCAGCCCTCGGCAGCACGAACATCCGCGGCTGCGACGATGTGGTCTTTCATTATTCCCCTCAAAAAAAGAAGCTCTCCGCGAAGTGAGTCGCTGCTGTGAAGCGAAGGGATTTCAAGCCGTCAAAGGCATCAGTGCTATGCTCTGGCTACTTTCGTGATTAGAACTATCACCAGAGCCTGTCGACAATGCATTCACTATGCCTGTCAACAGTCAGCTCGACTGAAACCCGGTGAAATACCATTTGTTTTCTGATAATTTCATAAATTTCTTGGCAGCATCAGCAGTCTTCTTAATTCCCCTCAGGAATGCAGCGCACGGAGGAACACCTGTTTTGGAAGAAGAATGTTTACAATGACATCACTCAACTGCCAGGAATACATTTCTAATAACGCATGCAGTCGTAAAGAATTGCCGACTGCAGCATGTCTTCATACATTAATAATAATATTATATAATTGTGCGCCAAGTGTGCTACAGCCAGCCTTGCGATTCGTCCTGCTCGGTTGCAGCACGAGTCCATCTAGTTAGTGAAAAAATCCCTGGCCGCTAGATCTGAGAACAAGCACGATAAAGGCGGCGCAAACGGATGGAAGTATTCTTACAAGGACTTGTAATATGAACCAACTCGCCTAAACAAGGATTTTAATTTACTGCTAGCTCCCATCTTGGCACGCAAAACGGAAGGCGCACGTTTGTCACCTAGACGAGTTTTGTCGCAAAACGCTACGAACTTGTATGTTATGAATCGAGCCGGCATGCAGCTACTACGAAGTGGTGCAAGCATAAAATTTGCGTACAAAAAGAGCCTGATAACTTCTTGCGCATGCCAATGATCTTTGTGGATTACAAGCAGATTTGCGGCAGCACTGACAAGCGGCAAGACAAAAATGCCGACGATCGCATCCCGCTTACATTGTATTAGGAAAATTACGTCGGGCAGTGCTATACTGCATTTGCTAGCCTCAAAATTCATCCACTGTATCTGTGAATGTAGTTTGGCAAGCAAAGTATACTTACCAAAGTCATTTCCAACACGTGGAGATGCTGACACTTCGCTTTCGTTCGAGTCAAAATCACGGCTTGCGCCAGCATCGTTTCTTTCTTGGAGAGGTTTGCTCTTTGCAATCGGTTCTAACATGTGGGGGATGACGCCAAGATACTCCGGGTAATGTTCAATGTGTTCCATCGTCGTATACGCAAAATAACAACCTCGAACCGCCGAGCGCCGCGGTTCATGTGCAGCGGCGGCGGCCGAGCCGACCGAGCCAGCGCCATTGTTGACGTCACGAGGCGCCCAACCAATCACAGGCGGCAACGAGGCGCGCGAGCTCGCCCGAGGCTGCTGCTGCACTTCTCGCCAAAATAAAATAGGTTTGCGCTTCCCTTTGCCTAATTTCGACGAGAAATTCGAATTCCGAGGGTGGAAAACTGTAAAGCGCATCTCTCCACTCAATTTTTCTGGGAAACCTTTCAGCATCCCTTTAAGGACCAGCTGTTATCTTGCCTTCGCATTACATGCCCTGCCCAAGCCCACTTCTTCCTCTTGATTTCAACTAGAATATCATTAACGCGCGTTTGTTCCCTCACCCACTCCGCCCGCTTCCGATCTCTTAACGTTACACCAATCATTTGTCTTTCCATAGCTCGCTGCGTTGTCCTTAACTTAAGCTGAACCCTCTTGGTTAGCCTCCACGTTTCTGCCCCATAGGTGAGTACCGGTAAGATACACCTGTTGTATAGTTTTCTCTTGAGGGATATTGGTATTCATGATCTGAGATAACCTGCCATATGCGCTCCACCCCATTTTTATTCTTCTAGTTATTTCCCTCTCATGATCTGGATCAGCTGTCACTAGCGTCAGTTGAGCATGGCGGTCTTATATAGTCACAAAAATTGCTCGCTCTACTCGTACAATGGACGCCCAACGCAAATCGCTGCCGGGCGATATACTTGAAGGTAATTTCTCCAAGTGACTGCAGTTGACTCCAAGTCCTCGATGAGGACATGTGCACAATAATGCATGTGAACATCCATTATTACATATTTAGTCTTACAAAAGTGCTATGAAAGTTTGTGCGCGCTGTTTACAGCATACACTTCCTAGCACATCCTCCGTTGCCTCTACCAAAAACATGGGACAGCTTCTAATCGGTTCATTAGCAAGCATTTAGTGAGGCAGCCTTGTCTAGTTTCAGCGTCTTGCACAGAGGCACAGGTAAGTAGGAGGTTTGATATACAGGTAAGCTACACTTCATTAAAAACCACCCTTGCGGGATATGAAGAAAATAATAAAAAAATTCGCTGTGGCTCAGCTTGGTTAAGCCCGGTAATTGCGAAAGCAATATCCGTACCTACGCCATGGTTCAGCTGGTAGTGTAGCTGGCGGTGGTGCTTGTGGTTAGGCTTGTGGCGACGCATCTGTTATACAATCCAATCCAATGCAATCTAATCTAATCTAATCTATTCTAATCCAGTCCAATCCAATCCAGTCCAGTACAATCCAGTCCAGTCAGGCCGCCGTTCATGTGCACCGCCGTCGCACACGGACGGCGCGAGATCGCGACGCAATGTTAAGCCGCTGGTGGTTGGCACAGCTACTGCTTTCTAGCGACGTGAGTCGAGCCTAATCTCTTCAGCGTAACGCCACAATCGCGCTCCTAGCGGAGAGCGCAGGAGTTAGGCGGCGGTGGTGGCACCGCCGCGACTTGCGACGGCGCGAGTCGGTCGCCCTTCTCTTCAGCGTCACGTCACAAATAGAGTCGCTGGAAAAAATTTCAGAGTACCGCATTTCTTTTCCCCGCGCCGCCGACGCGGTCATTGGCCCAACCGTATACACGTGATCTTGGGGTGCCATATACCTTCCAAGCGCCGGTCGGGCCGGCTGAGAAGAGCGCAGGTTCCCGACGTTTCTCGTGTTGCAACTGTCGCTCTCGTGTTTGATACTGATGAAATCATGCCTGGCTGCTGCGCCTTCGGATGCAGCAACCGAACCGAGTCCGGAAAGACTTTTTTTCTCGATTCCGACCGGGAAAAATGACAGAGAGCGTCGTTCTGCGTAGTTGCACAGAATCGGCCGGGAGAACTTCAAGCCTTCAAAAAACACACGCTTGTGCGAGGTAAGCGCACCTTGCTTGTGCTTTTTGGTGCTGTTTTAGAAGGTATGCAAGCGCAGTGCACGCGGTGTTAGCGACAGGATGCTAAGAAAATAGGAGTTCACAGCAAGACCGTCGCGCATGTCGCGCAGGGATCGTTCACGGCTTGCCCGCTTGACGCGGGTACACGTGTACGCGCTGGTTACTCAACACACGCGGCTCTTCCGACTATTCCGTGCTTGTGGCACGCGAATGCACATTTGTCGTGCGTGAATTCCGCGTCCTAACGTGCACCAAACACTCGCACGATCTTTCCGCGCCTCGAGTCATTCTACCCATGGCACTTGTTTTTCGCGGGCCGTGACGATCGCAGTCAATAAAAGCATGGTCGGTCATGTCTTACGTTCACATAACGGCCGCTTTCTGTTCATGTGTGTTGGGACTGGTAGAAAAATAGAAATGGGTCAAATGTTAGCAATCCTTGAAGCTGCGTGTTTGCGGCGACATGCGTGTTTACATCCCAAATGAGCTATTTTAAGTGTCACTGCGTAAACTTAGACACCTTTATAACGTATTCTTTTTCTTCGCCTTTTTATTTGCGTGTTTCAGCTTATTATTACAGCTATCTTCCATGTTTTTCTAGTTCCACATATTTGAAACAGGGCTTCACTCGAAAAAGCCCTGGGAGCCTCCTTGGGCAGCCCATCATTGGGGTGACCAGCATCACTCTTCTAACTGTTCAGCAAACATTTGCAGGACCACTTTTGTGCTGAAGACTTCGAGAAGCCTAGAGTGGATGGGAAGAAGAAGCTAATGTCAAGTAGTTTCGTCCTGCTTGAACGAGACGGCGGTCCCATGGCGGTCCACGATGCTCACTGCCCAAAAGCACGAGCTTCTCTCTTTGCTGCTCGGAGTGGCGAAATGTTTCCTTCGTAGCTTGCTCCGCGGAAGGGGAAAAAAGGCGTGCACAAGCTCCCGATAGCAGCGCTAAGATGCTGCTCACAATCATAGCACAGTTCCCGCAGTAAACTCAACCGCGGAGCAAAACAACCGCCGGCTGCATTAGTTCGCACAAAATAACAATATTTTTTCTCTTCTGAGTAACCATTGTCTCCGAGCACCAAGTATTTGCGCTTCAGTGAACACTCAACCCGATATGTCACCGAATATCAAGCTCTTCCAACACGGCGACCTTCCTGCGACGCAGTCGGCTTGGAAGGTAAATGGCAGCGGCCGCTCAGTGTTGCCAGTCAAATTCCGACCTTTGCGGTACTCTGAAATTTTTTCCAGTGACTCTAGTCACAAAGCACCTTTAGCGCTCCTAGCGGAGAGCGCAGGAGTTAGGCGCCGGTGGTGGCACCGCCGCGGCTTGCGTCTGCGCGAGTCGGTCGCCCTTCTCTTCGGCGTGATGTCACACATGACGTCACACAGAGGTCAACTAAAGGTCAATGGTGGCACCGCCGCGCCACGGCAAAGGCTGAAAGTGCAAATAGTAAAGCTTTCGCTTTTAAAAAAGCAGAACAGGAAAACTGCCAAATTTATTGCGCAATCGATTGGTTGATGTCTGCACTATGCAGCTGAACACTGCAGGCGCATTTATAATCTGAATAAGGGTGAGGACTGGAAGCATGAGGAGCCAAAGTGGAGGACTGTTGGCGCGTAGTAGGCACTAAGGCTCAAGACGAAAAGCATAAAAGGTTGGGAAATATAAGGAAGAAGCCAGCCTGGTAAAATTAAATTGGAGAGGACAGTTGAGCTCCGCCTTAACGGTATGACGGGATAGCGTAGTGGGTTAGGCTTCCCATTCTGAGCAGTTTAACATTCGAACGCATTTTTCACTTTAGTTCTTTGAAGTTTTTATTGATCAATTACACACTCTAAATTTTCTCATTTAGCAAGTGTGGGCTTTTTCGTCCTTTTACCCCATTTTGCTTACTCAATTAGTTACAGTGATTTCATTAACTTGTCGCCTATCACGCACGAATCAATCATCAATCACTAGAACCACAAACTGCCATGATACGATTTTTTTACGCAGTCCCCCCATTATTTACCACGCGCGGTGCCGACTAACACTACGCCGACAGCTTTTCGACCGAAAGAGTTGTATATGCTGTCACGTAATATGCACCCTATCCCGTAGCTACTACGGACATGCCGGGCTGCTACTCCGTCCAATGGCAGCCGAGTCTTCACTTCCATTCTACACGAGCCCGGCCAAGATGGCGGCCAACATGCTAACCCGTCCGAGCACCGCTAATACTTTCTGGCGTATATAAATGCCCTCAACGTGTCATTCAGGCCCGCCAGCGCTTCGTTTTTTTCGCTCGCACGTCGGGAGTCACGATAATCAGATTGAAGTATACAATTCGGTAGTAAAGCTACGCTCTTCTTATTCTATTATGTCTTGAAAAAGTCTTTTGCGCACATCCCTAATCTGCACACTTGATGCACTTTGCAGTGCATTTTCCTCCGTGCCATCCAGCTGGACTCGGGATCCATGATTCTTCTAACCTCGCAGTTCGTCCAGTACTCCTTCAGAGGATTCGCATTCAGTAAGAAGGTTTGGGTACATTGTCATTTTAATTTGGGTACCAAACACGGTGCCTGTTTGTGCTGCTTGCACTAGCATGACATGAGTTAAAGTACTTTGCTCTGTGATTATATTATCAGTGCGCTAGGAAACTGATTGCGATGATTATGGTGATCATGGTGATGTTCGTATGATTTCTGATGTTCGTATGATCGTATGCTTTCTATCTGTAGCACCAATGGAAATAAAGATTTCATTTTATTTGATTTGATTTCAATGGCGCAAGGGAAAGCATGGCTAAGGAGCGCCATAGTCTGGTTTGGTTTGTTAGGGTTTAACGTCCTGAAGCGGCTCAGGCTATGAGGGACGCCGTAGTGGAGGGCTCCGGAAATTTCGACCACCTGGGGTTCTCTATCGTGCACTGACATCGCACAGTACACGAGCCTCTAGAATTTCGCATCCATCCAAATTCGGCCGCCGCGGCCGGGATCGAACCCGCGTCTTTCGGGTCAGCAGCCGAGCGTCGTAACCACTGAGCCACCGCGTCGGGTGGAACACCATAATCAATCTAAGTTGTTTGGCAATTTGGTGACAGTAATCTATAAATACAGTACAACGAGTGGGACATAGCTTGTTTAAGCCTGCACGTGGTGTCTACCGTAATGCCTAATCGTTGCACGCCATGTTTCCAGACCCAGACTCCAGAGAGTCCAGAGCTTGTGCCCACTGGAGAACCGCTATTAAGCCGACGGCACAGGAGGTCGAGCCCCGCACAAAACGCATGCGCGACCTAGGTCACCCTACGAAAGAATAAGTGCTGTATTTACTACATCCCCGAAAGCGACATCTTAACATGCACTTTTTAGTAGGACACAGTTGCCCATATCACAATTCGGTGGACACACGAACTGCACCGTAAGGGAAGGGAGGAGGGCGGGAGTGAAAGAAGAGGGAAGGAGGTGCCGTAGTGGACGGACGGACGGACGGACGGACGGACGGACGGATGGATGGTTGGATGGATGGATGGATGGATGGATGGACGGACGGACGGACGGACGGACGGAAAACCTTATTATGCAAGCGAGCTCTGACCGTGCAAGGTCACAGGACCACTGCACAGCCCTCACACTACGCGCATGTGTCCAGGCCACGTAGGGCCATGGCACTGGCACCGGTTCAGGCCTTCAGATTAATTTAGACCACCTAAACATAGCACTGACATACCACAGCACACGGGTACCTTTTTCGTTTTGCATCCATCGAAAAGTGGCCTCCGGGGCCGGATACTCCGGCTCTGTAGCCGAGCGCTCTAACCATTGCGCCACCACGGCAGGTGGCGTGGTATAGCAGGAAGGAGCACAACAGAATGGACGAAAAGAGGAATTCATCTTTTCTATGTCATATGTGCGCAGCGGAATCAGGGTGAAGAAGAGAGCTATGTGAAAATATTGGAAGACAGTTATAACGATTGCACAGCTACTATAGTTCTCCATAAAGTCAGCAATAAAATTCCAATACGGAAAGGTGTCAGGCAGGGAGACACGATCTCGCCAATGCTCTTCACTGCCTGCTTACAGGAGGTATTCCGGGGTCTGGAATGGGAACAGTTGGGGATAGGAGTTAATGGAGAATACCTGAGTAATTTGCGATTCGCTGATGACATTGCCTTGCTAAGCCACTCAGGACAAGAACTGCAAAGCATGATCAATCAGTTAGGCAGAGCAGAACGGTGGGGCTAAGAATTAACATGCAGAAAACCAAAGTAATGTTCAACAGCCTAGCAAGGGAACAGCAGTTCGCCATTGGTAGCGAGGTGCTGGATGTAGTAAGAGAATATGTCTACTTAGGGCAGGTAGTGACCGCAGATCCGGATCATGAGAAGGAAATAACAAGAAGAATAAGAATGGGGTGGAGCGCATATGGCAGGTTTTCTCGGATCATGAATGGTAGCTTACCAATATCCCTGAAGAGAAAAGTATACAACAGCTGTATCCTACCGGTACTCACCTATGGGGCAGAAACGTGGAGGCTAACAAAGAGGGTTCAGCTTAAGTTAAGAACAACGCAGCGAGCTATGGAAAGGAAAATGATAGGTGTAACGTTAAGAGATCGAAAGCGGGCGGAGTGGGTGAGGGAACAAACGCGGGTTAATGGCATCTTAGTTGAAATCAAGAGGAAGAAATGGGCTTGGGCAGGGCATGTAATGCGAAGGCAAGATAACCGCTGGTCCTTAAGGGTAACGGAGTGGATTCCAAGAGAAAGCAAACGTAGCAGGGGACGGCAGAAAGTTAGGTGGGCGGATGACATTAAGAAGTTTGCGGAGATACAGTGGCGGCAACTGGCAAAGGACGGGGTTAATTACATGGTAGAGGCCTTTGCCGTGCAGTGGGTGTAGTCAGGCTGATGATGATGATGATGATGATGATGATGATGATGTGCGCAGCACCATGCAGCTCGTATCTAGCCTTTCTGCATGCTGTTAGAAACCTTATGCTGTAGTCCTCGCCTCAGAGATGAGTAATTCTAAGGAGGTATCGGTTCCTGCTTTGGGCTTCTGTTTCTGCTTCACAAGAGTAGTGCACTAAAGGGGCGGATTGCTTGCGTTGTTAATATCTTCCGCAGGCGCGCCTTGTCAATTCATGTTCATGTCGCAGACACCACGAAGCCCCTTCTCATCAGCTTCTGCAAGACCACTGCGGAATTCATCGGCAGAGCAACGGGTAAATTGGTCACCGTCAACTGCGAGCTGCTCCAGCTGAACTCTTCCCTGCTGTGTGAGAAGCCGATGCAGCTGACTGTTCCCGAGGAGATGGAGGTCGACAAGGTAAGAGGAGCAAGCGTGTGTGCTACTTGTTTTAAAGGGGCTGCGAAACACTGCTTGGCGGGATACCGGCTATACTTCAGGTGGTATCCCGCCAACATATTTTATTTTTAAGTCAGTCACATAGATGCTGACTTAAAAATAGTTACAGGAATCGATGCACAGGAACGGGAGTTATTCAATGAAGAAATTTCAAAATACAAGCAAACAAAACGCTGCCCTCAACTAGATTTTAGCGCGGCTTCCCACTCCTGTTTCGCTCTCCCAATGACGGCACCTGGCGCAACCAATCAAAACAGCCTGCCAGAGCACGTCGCGGAAGTTTGCACTCCATGGTTGCCTGCTTTCTGTAACTCGTTCTTGCTGAGACTGGCAGCGTCGTTTCCAGGGCAGAGCCCCTGGTGGTGTATTTTTATTTTACATGCTTTGCAGGGCTTTTATCTAAGGCGAACAAGTTGTTTTTCTTGATCTAATATAAAACATCGACAGGTGACAAAATGCGTCTCTATTTATTCACACAATTCGCAGTACATTTACTGTTTGTCCAATCATCAAGCTTCCGCCAGGTGATGTCATATCCGCTGCTAAAACCCGCCACTGTGTGGGGACACCATCAGAGCCATGAATTTGTTTTTGGGAGTACATTAAAATATTAAAAAACGAAATATACGCGGTATTACCGACGCTAATAGCACCACTGTAACTCACTGTATGCCATCAACAGGCAGAACAGTCAACTAAGATTGTGTTTCTGGGCCCCTTTAACAGTCGAATCTCTAGAGGTATGTCCTGTTCGTTCCCTCCCTAAATGCCACTCCTAGCCAGCGCCATTATCCTCCCGGCTGACTGCATTTCGATACTAAAAGTCATTTTTCCGCAGTGACTAATCGTAAAAGCAACGGATCAGATTTTACACACAGTATAGGGTACTAGCTCATCCCCCGCAGCCCAGCCACAATGTCTAGTCAGACACGCTGTCTAAAAAAACACACTGTAGTCTCTACAGAATGGGGAGAATTTGAGTGTTCCTCTCCCCTTCCGTCAAATCAACAGATCTAGTCGACGGTCGCTTTCTTTTTGAAAGCTTGAAAACAACACACGGGCACAGCTTCCCTTTTGGTCTAGGCAACGTCTGTAGAGAGAAACGGAAGTTTGTCCAGAATTGATATCACAAGGATATGGTCATTATCGCATACATTAAAGTTATAATGCAGTTCGTCTGCTTCACTTTGTTGTGCCACGGCGCCTGCACAGACCAGTTAGAAATAGTGTTGGCAAATTAGCCTTCAGGCTGTCATCCTGATAGGCGGGCTTTTCTAACCTTAACCTGAAGCTTGATAATCCATTTTGCTGACTTCGCGTGTCAAGCCGGACATTAGGGATAGAAAAAAAAAGTAAGGTTTCGTTCCGACAGAGTGGTCTGAAGCTAAGCCATACGGTTTAAGAGGTGCTGATGCCGGACGTTAGCCAATGCTGCATCATTTCTCGTAATAAGGGAGTAATTACTCCCTTATTACAAATTTACTCCACCTTGGGGGCTTCCCCTAAACATTTGACAAACACTGTTCCCACTTCGAGTTATTGATCAATTC
This sequence comes from Amblyomma mixtum, assembly GCF_055824585.1. Lineage (NCBI taxonomy): Eukaryota > Metazoa > Arthropoda > Arachnida > Ixodida > Ixodidae > Amblyomma > Amblyomma mixtum. Next base: position 83,307,112 of record NC_143012.1, on the reverse strand, counting down.
GCTCTCGCCCTACCATAAGCTTGCCGTCCCGGTTAGCTCGTGTCACGTTTGATGTTTTTCCGTGACACTACACACCCAATAGTACGTTCATTCCTGCAAACAAATTTAGTTCATGTTTTACCCAACCTCATTGTGTCTTCCAATGTTTGTGACCGTCCGTGTTTGTGGGGCATAATGCAAGAGGTGTATTTGGCTGTCCGTTTCCTACTTGTTCGTTTTTCTCCTGAGTTCCTTTTTTTAGTGTCGAGGAAAAAGTTGTATAAGGATTTGATTAGTATGCTCTTTCCTCCGCCCATGTACCGCTCTCTGTATTTTGGTTTACCTGGGCATGACGTACTCAAAAGAGTACGTAAGATGCCAGTCTCGCCGTGTACAAAGACCTTTTTCTTTAAGTTACACACCGGTACGTTGCCCGTTAGAACATGGTTAGATAAAAAGGGCATTTTGTGCCTACCGTTAATTGCCGCCTTTGTGATGAACCAGAAACAATTGAGCATTGTTTCATCAGTTGCAAAGATGCAGTACTCTTCTGGGATATCCTGCAACGCACATTTAAAAAAAGAATTCATCTGACTCCGCATTCTGTGCGCTATCTCACTGCGCTGCCATTTGTTGATGAACCCCTGGACATGTTCTTTCTGATTGGACTGCACAGCCTCTGGAAAACCCGCATGATGGACAGACACTGTGAACCTGTTGTGTCTACAAAGGATCACTTCAGTCGAATGGTTGTTCATCTAAGAGACGTGTATGCCCAGACTGAGTACGAACTGGAGTGGCACTCACTATTAGTGATGTGCTCTGCATTGCCCCTTTTCTAGTGCGTGGTCTTTTCAATATGTATTGTTTAACACTGTTTTCATAATGGCTTGTATATAGTTCATGTACATAGAACATTACACCACTGTAATAAATATCATGTTGAAGAAAAAAAAAAGTCCCGGTTAGCTCAGTTGGTAGAGCGACTGCTCCGGTGAAGCGGTGGTCCCGGGTTCGAACCCCGGACCAGGACGAATTTTTCTTTAACTACGAAGTTTCTGAGAAAGCTGTATAGCTTTCCTTTGTAGCCGTATGGCTGCGCTTGGGTGGATGCCAATGAGTAATTACTCCCTTATTACAAAATTACTCCACCTTGGTGGCTTCCCCTAAACATTTGACAATCATTTCTCGTGTGCAGAAAAAATGGCATATCTTGCGTGACAGCAAGGGGGTGCTTAGAGCGCAGCTCTTAAGCGCTCGTTCCCGCATTCCGCGCCGCAGTCGTGAGCGTAGTCGACGTAACGCCATTTGGCAGGTCACAGGTCACCCTGTCACCTGACAGGGGGCAATAGGCATGTAGTAACAGAGCGCAACGCCACCTGCCAGTCGTAACGTGAAAATACGTGACGAGCTACACTCGGATGTTGCATTACCGCCTATCGTAATTGTCTGTCAATTTTGTTGTTGTTGCGAAAGCAACACTACGCGAGTCGCCGAGCCATTTCGCGGAGCTGGCGCAAGGCCATACTGCGCATGCGCGAGGAGGAGTGACGTCACACGGCGTACAGCTGGCGCGCCGCCGCCGTCGCTGCGCAGGTGACTCAGAGGTGCCGCCGCCACGCTCGCCAGTTGCTCATGCGCAGTTGCGGCGCATAGCTAGCGTGCTGGGGCCACCGCCGCTGCCGCGCGCTCTCCATCGCTTCCTTCTCTCTCTCTCTCTCTCTCTCTCTCTCCTCTCGTTGCTTTCGCAATCCTCCAGGTTTAACCAGAGCTCAACCACTGCCAATTTGTTTTTGTCACCGAGCAAGATTTCGGTTATATACGTTCATTTCATCTCGGATGTCGCTAGACAACTATAGCACAATGGCTTAGTACCATTCCAGTATGTACAAACAAGGATACTGTTGCTTCTAAGGCTACCAAGTTGCAATGAAATGCCGACGCAATTTCGGGACTGTGCAGAAATACTTCCAGGTTATTGAAACATTTTTATCGCCATTAAAAAAAAGCGTACCCTTGCGGCGTAGAAGGCAGCTAGAAATCCTGCGACCGCTCTTTAAATAGTGAGCCGTCGCGGTGGCTCAGCGCTTATGGCGCTCGGCTTCTGACCCGAAAGACGCGGGTTCGATCCCGGCCGCGGAAGTGGAATCTCTTTGGAGGCGAAATTCTAGAAGCCCATGAACTGTGCAATGTCAGTGCACATTAAAGAACCCCCAGGTGGTCGAAATTTCTGGAGCCCTTCACTACGGCGTCCCTCATAGCCTGAGTCTCTTTGGGACCCCCACAAACCAAACCAATCTTTAAATAGTAGGCGCTTCAGGTGTGAACAGTTCGCTCGTGAAATGACTAAGTACATGCTTTTGAGACCCATCTTTAAAGTATTGTCACGACCAGAGGAGCCGCGAAGGTAGGCGTCGGCAAGAACCCAAGACTGGGAGCGGGAGCCTTCTTTTAATTATAGAGCCAGCTTCCACGACACCAAACAGAACAAGCGCGCCGCGAGAGTCCACCGCCGCTTCGTCGTCCTCTTCGATTCAGCGCGGAGGCCGCGCGGCTCGTTAGGCGCGTGGCATTATTCCCCCCCCCCTCCCCCCCCCCCGCGAAAGGAAACATCGTCTCGATGTGGAATGGGGTATGTACAGTGAGAGGAGGAGGAGCAAAAACAAGAAGAATAGGGGTGAGATGAACTATACAACTTGCGCTAAATGAAATGCGGCGAGAGTCAAGGTCACACGTGGGGTAAGGGGAAAAAGGTAAGAAACACAGCGTGAACGCAGCGCTCAGTCACGCGAAAAGTACGGCTTTAAGCGCACTACATGCACAATTTCAGGCCGTTGACGCTGAGGGCCGACGATCACAGTTCCATGGGGTACAACTTCGTAGTTGACGCTGTTCAAACGGCGCAGGACTCTGTACGGGCCAAAGTACCTATTTATAAACTTTTCGCACAATCCCTTGCGGCGCACGGGTGTCCACACCCACACGTGGTCGCCGGGCTCGTAGTGCACGTCCCTGTGCCGAAGGTTATAGTGTCGGGCATCGGCGGATTGCTGGTCCTTGATGTGCAAGCGGGCCAGCTGACGGGCCTGCTCTGCTTGCTCCACGAAGTGGCCAGCTTCAGGGGGAAGCTCTGTGTCGCCGTACGGCAGCATGGCGTCTAGCATCATGCGGACCTCTCTGCCATACACGAGACGAAACGGGGTGAACTGGGTGGTTTCCAGCGTCGCGGTATTATATGCGAAGGTGACGTACGGCAAGACCTCATCCCAGGTTTTGTGTTCAACGTCGACGTACATCGAGATCATGTCCGCCAATGTTTTGTTGAGCCGTTCCGTTAGACCATTGGTTTGGGGATGATACGCTGTTGTTGGTCGACGAGCAGTATGGCTAAGCGCTAAGATGTCACGTAGTAGTCGGGCTGTAAACGCCTTGCCTCGGTCAGTAATGATGGCCGATGGGGCGCCGTGTCTAAGCACGATGTCGTGCATAAAGAAGTGGGCAACTTCGGCGGCAGTACCTCGCGCAAGGGCCTTCGTTTCAGCGTAGCGGGTCAAGTAGTCTGTGGCGACTACGATCCACTTGTGGCCGGTAGACGAGAGAGGAAATGGCCCCAGAAGGTCCATGCCGACTTTGTCGAATGGTATTTGTGGCGGCTCGATGCACTGAAGCAGTCCAGGAGGCTTGAGCGCGGGTTTTTTTCGCCGCTGGCATTGCCGGCATGTCCGGACATAATGCTTGACACTTGAAGTTAGGTTGGGCCAGTAATAGTTCTGCCGGATTCGGGATAAGGTGCGGGTAACTCCAAGGTGGCCGGAAGTCGGTTCATCATGGCAGGCAAGGAGGACTTCATCCCGCAGATCAGACGGTATGACGAGCAGGTAAGTTGTCGGACTTGAAGTAGAGTTCTTTTTATAAAGCACCCCTCTCCGCAGGCAAAACGACGATAGTCCACGAGCTAGGTATCGTGGTATTTCAGGGCAACCACCTTCGAGATGTTCGATGAGCAGACGGAGCTCAGTGTCGGCACGCTGTCTGGAAACGAGCTCAGATGTGCTGACCGCTCCAAGGAAGCTATCATCGTCGGTGGTGTCTTGCGTAGGAGGTTCGACGGGAGCGCGTGACAAGGTATCAGCGTCGGTGTGTTTCCGGCCTGACTTGTAGGTGACGGTGAAATCGAATTCCTGTAGGCGTAATGCCCAACGTGCTAGGCGGCCGCAAGGGTCCTTTAAATTTTTCAGCCAGCACAGCGAGTGGTGGTCGGTGACGATACAAAACGGTCTGCCATAGAGGTATGGGCGGAACTTGGCGGCGGCCCAGACTACCGCTAAACATTCTTTTTCCGTGGTAGAGTAGTTCAACTCAGCACGCGACAGTGCGCGGCTGGCGTAGGCAATTACTTTGTCGACACCGTTTTGCCGCTGAACTAGAACGGCGCCAAGACCGACGTTGCTCGCATCCGTGTGCACCTCCGTGTCGGCATCTTCGTCGAAATGTGCCAGGATGGGCGGTGATTGGAGTAGGCGTCGTAACTCGTCGAAGGCAGTCTGTTGATCGTTTCCCCAGGAAAATGACGTGTCATCACGGGTTAGGAGCGTCAGAGGGCTGGCGAGCTGGGCGAAGTTTCTAATGAAGCGGCGATAATAGGAGCACAGGCCCAGAAAACGTCGGACTGCTTTTTTGTGGCAGGGGACCGGAAAGGCAGCAACGGCAGCAAGCTTCTCTGGGTCAGCGCGGATTCCGTCAGCGCTAATGACGTGCCCGAGGAACTTCAATTCGGTGAACCCAAAGTGGCATTTTTCTGGTTTGAGGGAGAGGTTGGCGGATCGAACGGCTTTGAGGACAGTCCTGAGGCGGTGCAGATGTTCCGTGAACGTTGCGGAAAAAATGATGACATCGTCAAGATAAACAAGACAGGTCTGCCACTTCAAACCGGTGAGAACGGTGTCCATCATTCTTTGGAACGTGGCAGGAGCACAGCAGAGCCCGAAAGGGAGGACGCGAAATTCATACAGCCCGTCCGGTGTAATGAAGGCGGTTTTCTCACGGTCCCTCTCATCAACTTCTATCTGCCAATAACCACTTCTGAGGTCGACCGAAGAGAAGTACTTGGCTTGACGAAGTCTGTCGAGGGAGTCGTCGATACGCGGGAGCGGGTACACGTCTTTCTTGGTCACACTGTTCAGCTTCCTGTAGTCGACGCAGAACCGTAGTGTCCCGTCTTTCTTTTTCACGAGGACGACAGGAGACGACCACGGACTGCTTGACGGTTGGATGCCGCCGTCTGTGAGCATCTCTTCGACCTGTGTTTGAATAGCATCTCGCTCACGAGGGGACACACGATAGGGCTGCTGATGGATGGGGCGGGCTCCTTCATGCGTGATAATGCGGTGTTTAACTATCGACGTTTGGCGCACTTTAGACGACGACGTGAAACATGCACCAAACTCCCGCAAGAGGTCCTGGAGTTGCCTCTTTTCAGTGGGTGGAAGGCCAGGATTTATGTCTACGCTGGTGACCGCTTCGGCGTCAGCTCCAGGTGTGTCCTCCGCACAAGCAAAGCATTCGGCCACTTCCTGAACATGGTCGACGTAAGCGATGGCTGTGCCACGGAACAGATGTCGATGCTCATTGCAGAAGTTGGTGACAAGGACCTCTGTACAACCGTCATGAAGGGATCCAAGGCCCCGTGCCACCGCAACCCCCTTAGTGAGCACGAGGGAGACATTAGGCTCGACAACCCGGAGTCCCCTATGTGGCTCGTCGCAGGTAACTCTAGCGAGAATGCTGGCACGTGGTGGCACCGTAACGTTATCGTCGGCGACTCGCAGGGCGGACCGAGAACCCTGGTGCGCAGGTTCTTCTGTGGCCATTGCGGTAGAAAACGTCACCAAGCGGTTCGGCAGGTCTATGATAGCACCGTGCTCGCGAAGAAAGTCGATGCCAAGGATGACATCGCGAGAACATTCGCGGAGAACGAGAAAAGTGGCAACGAATGTGCAGCCTCGAACCGTAACCCGGGCCGCACACATGCCGACTGGTGCGACAAGATGTCCGCCTGCCGTGCGTATGTCGGGGCCGTCCCAGGGTGTCATCACTTTTTTAAGGGCCGTCGCAAGCCGTCCGCTAAGGATAGAGTAATCTGCGCCCGTATCGACCAACGCACTGACCTCCTTTGTGTCGACGAGAACAGGGATATCCAAGGAGACCCTGCCTTCAGCACGGCCCGTCGATGGCTGTTGTGGAGGACTCAGTCGGTGCGGCGGCGGAACCTGGTCCGCGACTGGGGTTGCGCTGTCGGGGCGATTCAAGCGGTGCGTTGGGGGAAACTCTTCGGTGATGCGGCGTTCGGCGTCGGGGCGATTGGGTCGGTGCGGCGGAGGAAGCGGGTCGGCGATCGGGGTTGCGGCATCGCGGCGATACGAAAGGCGCGTCGGGGAAAACTGTGCAGCGATGCGGCGTGCGACGTCGGGGCGATTCAGTTGCTGCGGCGGTGGAAGCTTTGCGTCGGAACGGCGTTCGGCGGCCTCGCCTCCAAAGGCCGCCGGAGCTAGTTTTCCCGACGAGGGCTCGAGGAACCACGTTGTCCTGGGGCGAAACGGGACCCAGAGGGCGAAGACCGGCGTGGAGAGGGCGATCGCGACTCGCGGCGCGGAGGAGACGGTGAACTACGCTGGCGGGTGACATACTCAGCGATGTCTTGAGGGCGCTCGCCAGGGCGTGGACGGGGGCTGTCGATGGAAAAACCGCGTAGTCCCATTTCGCGATAGGGGCACCGCCGGTAGAGATGGCCGGCCTCACCACAGTGGTAGCAGAGCGGGCGTTGATCCGGAGTCCGCCAGAGGTCAGTCTTCCGCGGTGCCTGGCGCCGATCCGCCCAGTAAGGAGTCGGCTGGGCAGAGTGCACCGCGACCAATGGTGCGGTGTAAGGCGAAGGCCCAGGAGGTGGGGCCGCGCGGCGCACGACGTCCGCGTACGTGACTGGCTGGACAGGAGTCGGGTACGGCGCGGGATCGTATGGGGTCGGTTGCGGCGCCGGCACAGCTGCAGCGTCTTGTGCCCTGAGTGCCTGCCGGACTTCCTCGCGGATGACGCTGGTGACGGAATCGACGCGAGGGGCAAAGGTGGCTTGAAGGTGCTGCAGCTCCTCGCGGACCACGGAACGGATTAGTTCGCGAAGGGAGTCCGGATTCGGCCTGGGTTCATGGTCGAACCGGTCCAACGTTGATAGAGTCGAAGTTTGACGCAGTTGCCGGTCGTACTGATGGGATCTCTGCTGCAGCAATTTCTCCATGTGCACGGCGTCGGCAAGAAACTCCGCGACGGTGTTGGGCGGGTTCCGCACGAGGCCGGAAAAGAGCTGGTCTTTTACGCCGCGCATCAGGTGCCGCAGCTTTTTTTCTTCAGGCATGGCCGGATCGGCGCGATGGCAAAGACGCGTCACATCCTCGACGTACATAGCAACACCCTCATTGGGAAGCTGAATTCGAGAGGACAGTGCACGCTCTGCGCTCTCCCGGCGGTCGCTGTTAGCGTACGTACTCAGGAGCTGACGTCGAAAGTCCGGCCACGTAGAGAAAGTATTCTCATGGTTTTCGAACCACGTTTGTGCAGAGTCTTCAAGGCTGAAGTACACGTTACGCAGCTTTGTAGCGTCGTCCCAGCAGTTAAAGGTCGCGACCCGTTCGTACTGAGCCAACCAGTCTTCGGCATCTTCAAACAGGTCACCGTGAAAGGGCTTAGGCGGGCGTGGAGTCTGAAGGGTGAGATAGGTGGGGCTGGCTGCAGGGACGGTTGTAGGCAGGGCGGGCAGTGGCGTCGCCATGAGTGGAATGGTAGTTGAAGGCGCGCTGACAACAGGGAGGGCCTCGGGGGACAGGCCTCGGATCCTCCGGCTGGCACGATGGACGGGGGTGGTCACAAGAGGCGGGCGCGTCGAGTCGTCCTCAGGAGTAGGGAGCATCGGTCGCACCTCCACCAGTGTCACGACCAGAGGAGCCGCGAAGGTAGGCGTCGGCAAGAACCCAAGACTGGGAGCGGGAGCCTTCTTTTAATTATAGAGCCAGCTTCCACGACACCAAACAGAACAAGCGCGCCGCGAGAGTCCACCGCCGCTTCGTCGTCCTCTTCGATTCAGCGCGGAGGCCGCGCGGCGCGTTAGGCGCGTGGCAATATGATTAACGACATGCAGTGAGTATTTTGTCAGAAGTGTGAATGGGCCCCAGGGGTACCCATCTCAAGCTCTGTTTTTGGAGAAACGCACGCCTCATTTCCTATGACAGTACAGGACCAAGCAACATAGGCACTTAGTGGAACCGCACTGGTGGAGAGCTAGAGGGCTTTTTCTCACACGTTGACTTACATTTATGAAAGACGAATAAGATGGTTTGTGCTTGACGCAGTTAGAACAGTGCCTGAGGCTACGTATACTAAAGGTAAAGCAACAGGAGTCCGTGTTGAACGGCCTTTTCCTTCTGTCTCTTCGCGCTGTTTTTACATTGGCAAGGATAACCCTGATTATGCGGCATGCCTGTTAAAGTTATATACGCCCCTTACGCTCCGAGGTTGCGACTTCGCAGGTAACAGGATTACATCAATTTTCATGCAGTTTTCATATACATGAGCAGCGGCCATGCGGCGGGTCATGCGAGCAAGACATTCATTTAATATATCTGCACCTCTCAAAGTTGGGGGACCTTAAGTAACCAGCAACCGTCAAGAGAAATGTATACCATAGCTGTATTTTAGCGGTACTCACCTATGGGACAGAAGCGCGGAGGCTAAAGAAAAGTGTTCAGCTAAGTTAAGGAAAACGCAGCGAGCTATGGAAAGAAAAATGATAGGTGTGAAGATAAGAGACCGAAAGCGGGCGGAGTGGGTGAGGGAACAAACGCGGGTTAATGACATCCTGGTCGAAATCGAGAGGAAGAAGCGGGCTTGGGCAGGCATGTAATGGGAAGGCACGGTAACCGCTGGTCCCTAAGGGTAACGGAGTGGATTCCAAGAGAAGGCAAGCATAGCAGGGGGCGGCAGAAAGTTAGGTGGGCAGATGAGATTAAGAAGTTCGTGGCCGCAACTGGCAAAACACAGGGTTAAGTGGAGAGACATGGGAGAGGCCTTTGCCCTGCAGTGGGCGTAGTCAGGCTGATGATGATGATGAAGTAACAAAATGGTGCGTTATGCTCTACTGTGCCCTAATGGCAGCGCAGCTGCTTTAAACTCACCGGACGATTAAGATCGCTAATGCAGTCGTAATTAAGGATTATAAAGTAAGTATTACGAACGCCATCTAAAAGTGCCGCCTGCGCAGAAGTGTACCTTTGACGCCCCTCAAATCAGACTGTGTAAACTGTCGAAGATGAAGCGAAGCGCCGAAGTCGACAAAATCGGGCTGCCAGTGATGCCTCAACGTTAAGTTTCATTATAAACAGAACGAACAACAGAACCTTCACACTCAAGTGCAAAAAATTAGCCGTGGTTTAGCTCTGGTTTAACCTGGAGGATTGCGAAAGCAACGAGGAGAGAGAGAGTGAGGCGATGGAGAGCGCGCGGCAGCGGCGGCGGCCCCGGCACGCTAGCTATTCGCCGCTACTGCGCACGCGCAACTGGCGAGCGCGGCGGCGGCACCTCTGAGTCACCCACGCCGCGACGGCGGCGGCGCGCCAGCTGTGCGCCGTGCGATTTCACTGCTCCACGCGCATGCGCAGTATGGCCTTTCGTCAGCTCCGCGGAATGGCTCGGCGACTCGCGTAGTGTTGCTAAAGCAACAAAAACTGCCTACAACACCTGTACAGGTGCCCCAAAAGTAATACGGAGCACGCGAGCTGTGGCCGAACTGGAAAAAACTGCATGCCAGTGCGCTCTATCAGCAGATGCGCGGCAAAAAGCGAGGGTACGTCGGTACATCCGGCTGACCCATCTCGATAACTTGACGCTCGCGTTATCTTGCCACGAGCGAAGTTGTGCTGGTACCATCAGTGCTCGCCAGGGGCACTTTCAATACACCATGCAAGGGTTTGTTGTTTGTCCGCGCCGTGTAGAAAGTGGCGTTCGGCCGATTGCACTTTTTGCTTTTTTAGGAATGCCACTATTTTCAGCCTGCGAAATCGCCGTGGTTCGCTCTTGGCTTCGTGGCGAGTTTGTGACAATGAAAACAGAACAAACTTCACGAACGATCTAACAATGGAACGTCTTACCCTGATCGTCTTCCCTTTCTGCGTTCGTCGTAAAGTTTGCGCTGCTTTTATCGTGGTGAACAAGCTCATGATGTGTTGGTCGAGTTTGTGCGCGAGCTATCGAATACAGACGCTTCGTCCGTCGCTTTGGCAAGTGTGGCCAACTTTTTCTTGGTTCAAGGAAGTGCACGATAAAAAGAGTAGCATGCATGTGTTGCCTTCGTTGTTTTCATTATAAAGATAGGGGCTCAAAAGTATAGCAACTGAACTAATTAAGGATCACTTCCCTTGGCACAAATTTGCTTTCTTACAATGGAGGAAAGAAGAAAAACGAGCTTGTCTCTCATTTAGTCTTCCCCTATCGGCTATATTTTTCAAACATGCAAGGAGAAAAGGGCGTTAAAAAAAAACTTTCAAAGGCACTTTTTATGCAAACTCAATGTTTAATGACGGGTGAAGCTCCCGCTCACGTTAATGACATGGGCCATGCGCCGAGGAAGAGACTAGTATAAAGACTCGACGTATCCGGGTTGCTCTCGAAGGTTGTCCCACTCTGCCTTGACGGCCTCCAAGAGCTCATCTAGACGCGTGCTGTGATTGATACGAGACAGATTATTTTTCAGAGTCCCCCAACCATTCTCAATGATGTTCATATCGGCGCCTTTTGGAGTCCACTCCAATATCTGAACAGCCCCTTCTTCAATCAAGGCTTTCACCACTCGCACAGTGTGGACGGGGCTATAGCCGTGCTGCAGGAGGAATACTTCATCTTTAAATGGCCCGTCCAGCGAGTACGGGATGAGATAGTGGTCCAGGACGTCGCAGTAGCTGGCTCCGTTAAACTTTGATGGCATTCTAATAAGAGGGCCGAGGCCTTCTGCACTGACAACTCCCCAGACGTTCACGGCACAACCGCCACTCGTCGTGAAGTCGGGCAGGCACCTATGTGTGAAAGAATAGTGCGTTGATTAGCTCCTGCGTAATACGTTATTAAAAAAAAACGCCTTTATTTCATACCCATGACTGTCAGGCCACAGAAAAAGAAAAACACTTTTCGGCTTACAGAACTTCAGTAATTGCTGCGAGAGAACTAGCGAAGAAAAAGTTTCATTTCTCTAGTTTTACTTGCCCATGGCTTACTGCGCTTTAGAACGCTGTGCTCTTTACTTCACACAAATCAACCTTATTCAGACATACCTGCAATTGCATGGACGCCAAACACGCCGCTGTTGTCTCATCTTGAAAAGAAAGTCGATTCATCTGTAAAGATGACTTGTCGCCAGTCGTCGACAGTCCACTGCTCGTGGGCGCGAGCAAATGCTAGGCGCTGTGAGTTCTGTCTTGCCGTCAAATATGGCTTCTGCGCCGCCACACATCCACTTAATCCGACTTCATGGAGACGGTTCCGAATGGTGCTCAGACTGATGTCTATACCGAGGGCACCTCGAATTTCTTTTGCGCTCTGAAAAATATCCGCAATGGCTGCAGCGACGATCAGTTGGTCAGGCTCAGCTGGAGTGCACCGCTCGCGACCTGGACGTGGAGCATCGCCAAGGTTGCCGCCTTCATCCCTGTAAGCTTGTATTGTACGATTCACTGCAGTCATCGACCTTCCAGTCCTGCGGTGTAATTCTCGTTGCGGTACACCCTGCGCGCATAGAAGAACAATTTCGTGTCTGACATCCAGTGACACTCGGGGCGGCATTTTTCGTCGAATGGGAATTTGCACAACGTTCGCTGATATTTATGTGCGTGTGGGCGTGTCTTGCAAAAGATGTCTAGCCTTCTTCTCATCGATTATCAAGGTGACAGCATGAACGAAGCCAGCGACTGCGACGTGCTCGGTGACCATCTCATCCCATATGACTTGGACGGCCCTTTGAACGATGATGCATTCCTCTAGCAGAAAGACTGTAGTGTCATCCACATTGCGGGAGTCATGAAAGTCTTGCTGGAAGAACGGGCTCTGCTGCTGTTGGAGTGGACGCTAAAGGACGCCGATATGAACATAGGGGAGGTCGTTTGGTGAACATTGGAAAGCAATATACCTCGCATCAGCCGCAAAACGAGTCCAGATGACCTTTAAGTGGGAGGCTGTGAAGAAGATGTGGGACAACCTCCGAAAGCGACGTCGACTCCTTGTACGAATGCTTGACCTATGTCGTCAACCTGCGTGGGGGCTTTACCTATTATGCAACTGTTGAGTTGCATAAAACGGAACCTATTTCTTTATCTGTCTCCTTTCTGCCACCCATTTCTACCTTAATTTGTTTAACGTTTTGTTATCCAGTGTAAGAAAGTGAATTTGTGTTGAAGGAATTGGTCTTGAATTATTAGCCCACTTGCTATGCAATTGAGCACCTATTTTTATCAAAGACAAAACATGCATGCTATAGTTTTTTTTTTTTGTCGTGCGTTCCCTAGAGCGAAGCAAAGTTTTAACCGCATTTGCCAAAACATTGCTCGAGTGCTTATACTCGTCAGCGCACAAACTCGCCGCCATGTGTAGTACAAACTTCAGCTGTTCCGTAGACAAAGATAATGCAGTTCCTGACGAATCATAAACCGCACGGTGCCGATGGCAAACATTTCTGCACGGCCCGGACGAACAACAAACCATGAGGTATTGAAAGCGCCCCTGGCAGGCAGGGATGGTAGCAGCGCAGCTTCGCTCGTTGAGGTGATAACGCCAGCATCAAGTTATTGAGATGGGTCCGCCGGATGTGCCGACGCCCCCTCGCTCTCTGCTGCGCACCTGCTGATAGAGCGCGCTGGCATGCAGTTTTTTCCATTTCGGCCACCGCTCGCGTGCTCCGTATTACTTTTGGGGCACCTGTACTGCAATGATGCATTGGACTGTACAGTAATAGTGTTTTTAGCGTCACTGGCACCTTTCAGCGAGATCACTTCATTTAAACAAAATTTTCGGGTGGGTAAAAAGTGCCAACATAGCTGTGCTCATCAATGTGCAGCAGCCTTTCCTGCGATAATATAAAATTCACACCGCAGCTTGTGTTGCCAAAATATTTTGAATTCTATATACAGAGTGTGGTGAATTGTAACAACCATAGGCATGGTTACTGAAGTGTTAGCATACAGATAATTTTAACGACTACCTTTTTGTTCGTAGTAAACAATAAGAACATATAAAAGCGCACAGGTTGTGGGCTGCGGCATTTCGTATGTAATTTCCATCTATGCTTGCGATATTTTTAACTAACTAGAGGAGTCTCTCCTTATCTTCTGTGCTAATATTCTTCATCTACGGTGCTATCGCTTGCTTTGAGAGCACGCCAGATTAGCACCGTTCTTCCAAAGCACAAGAAAACTCGAATCAGTAGTCTGTCGTTACTTTCCTTTCGCATGGATTGAGCGCAGTAATCTTTTTCTTTTCGCCATATGCCGGGCCAGGCGAGTAATAACGACGTTCTTTATTCCTGTATATTCCTCCCAGTGGGTCACCAACTGCAGCTGTGAAGCAGGAAAGCCGCTCAGTGTAAGTCCATACTACGCAATCCATACTACAAGAAACAGCATAAAAGAACTCAATAACATGTTTCTCTTCAGCAGTAGGTTATACCGGGTGTTTCAGCGAACACTTTTCAAAAATTCCCGAAAATACTGGGTTCAATATAGCAAACAAATAGATGTAGGATCGCACACACTGCCACGGCGGACACAACATGCTGCAAAACCTCTCTAATTATCCAGGTAATTAACAAAACCCCACTAATTAACTTTTTAGTTATCGTAGCTGGGTGGTTAGTTCTGGTTGGGAGTTTGATGCCGTGAACAAGACGATGTCATATCAGTTTTTGAAGCGAAGAAAAACTCAGTTTCTAGCGCCCTGCAGCGCGAAGAAATCCGACGCTTTTTCCCGCACGCGACCGGAACAGCGCACGAGGAGCGCCGGAATTATGGCGTAAGCGAAGCGTCCGCTGGTGACGTGTCGTAATGAATGCAGCGCCCAATTCGAAACGCGTGCGCTGACTTACCTCGCTAGAGAACTTCGGCGCTCAGCTTAGACCGGGACCGGCGTAATCGACTGTTTCGTCGCTCGGAGTAAAGAAAGTTAAAGTCATCGTCTGCTACGCGGCCGTCGCTTTAGAGAACACTGATAAGTAGGGGTGTGCGAATATTCGAAATTTCGAATATAATTCGAGTATTATATTTTTAGTATTCGTATTCGATTCGAAATCCAGGTATTCGTGTTGTTTCGAATACTCAACCCGACGCGAATATTCGTATCTAGCCGAATATTCTATTGCGAGCACCAGCGTTCATTTCGGTCCGCAAGTCCTATCGACAGAGACATAACAACATGGCGGCGCCCAGAGCAATGCGTAACTAACCATAGCGTAACGTTGGGCCATGCAGTAGGTGACTGCGCTGGTGAACTTCTTTGTGGCTATACCTGCGAAGCTGGTATAGTCAGAGCTGTGCACGAAATACCTCGCAATACGTGTCAGTTCAGTGCCAATTGAGAGGGCATTTTCTTTGGCTGGAGAAGTCGTTTCAGCTAGAAGAGAACTACTTCTGCCTGCCCATGTGGAGCAGCCGGTTTTTCCTTCACGACAACCTTTTATGTTCATCCCAGCAACGCGCTTTTGTGCTTATGGCAAGCTAGCCTTGATCACTGCTGTGTACTAGCCATCTTCTCTGATATTTCCGCTATTTCCACTCTTCTAAGAACAATGTTCGAGACTGATACTTTTTGTGCAGCCACACACACCTTTTGTGCTCATTTCATCACTGATAGTTGAACTGTGATGTTCTTGGGTGCTGAAATAAATGTTTTGTAGTGGTTAAATGCATCTGTCCTTGATTATTCGATATTCGATTCGATATTCGGAACCAAGTATTCGTATTCGATTCGTATTCGAAAAATTTGATATTCGCACACCCCTACTGATAAGCACACCTGGCGCGCTCTGCCTGTCTGGTTAACTCCGGGAAATTTTTTTTTAATCTTTTTTTTTATTTTTGTCACTATCTTCGTGAAAAAGATAAAGGTATACTGTCCTCTGACAGTGTGCAGATTCCTGTTCAACGTTAAATAGTGTCGGTATATCGACATGCATTGTACTTTTTCTGTCAAGCGTCTATTTCTTTTAGGCGGTATCGGCTTGACTGCTACGATGAATGAGAATGACTTCGTAGATGAAAAGATTCTAACTGCAAACATTGCAATTTTAGCACTAAGATGCTCCGTACCGACTGGCTCAATACGGTTGCCGTGTGCTGGATCAGACACGTCCTGTGCTGTAAGAAGTGCTAGTACTTAATCAGGAAACCTTGTCCGCAGATGTTTAGCACTTTCTAGTTGCATAACAAACAGGAATGAATGGAATTTTTACCTTTTATGGATTTAGTTGGTTGCAGCTCCACTTGGACAATCCAGGAAATAATTAGTATATGGTATGAAAAGAAGCCGTATTCACATCACGTGTTCAAAATGCTTGCCGTCCGCCATTGTGGTGCACAGTAGATTGTGGCCTTCGATGGAATTCGCAGCAGAAATGAGCATCTCTCGGGGAATCTTTTCAAGTGAGATATTGATACGCTCCTTCAGGTCTTCGAGGTTCGCTGGCTCCGTTTTGAAAACTTCATCCTTAACGTAACCCCAGAGGAAGGTATCCAGTGGTGACAAATCGGGCGACCTCGGGCAAATTAGCGATCACAATGTCCACCTTCTCGGCAGTGGAGTATTGGGGTTGCGCTGGCGCGGCCGTTCCCACAATTCACACAATGCGGCGTGACGTTTTAATCCTAAGCGGCACTTCCACATATTCAAGTGATTTGAAACAATTGCACTGCAATTACCTTGTCACACGCGCACTTCCAAGACAAGCACCTGAAATGCGAACGACTGCGCTCTATTGGGAAGCTGGAGCTAACACACGCTACCACAACCGCAAAAACAACTGCCCGATAGCACACAGCCACTGCCGCGCAAGCTCTCCTTGCCACGCTGACAAAGCTTTTCTTTTTCGGACGTGGTTCCTGATGCGCAGCGATTATAAGGAAACAGATTATCAGCCTAGTGGCTAAACGAATTCTTGATGACGCACAAAGGCGAGCCCGTCGGGCAGCCATACCAGAAGCGGCGCACACACAAACAAAAAAGAAACGCCTACAGATGCGCCCTTCAGGGCTCTCAAAATCGACGTTCCCGTAGCAGACGATGACTCTAAGTTTCCTTACTCCGAGCGACGAAGCAGTCGATAACGCCGGCCGCGGTATAAGCTGAGAGCCGAGGTTCTCTAGCGAGGAAAGATAGCACACGCGTTTCGAACTGGGCGCTGCATTCATTACGACACGTCAGCAGCGGACACTTCGCTTACGACATACTTCCGGCGCTACTCGTGTGCTCAGTTTCGGTCGCGTTCGGGAAAATGCGTCGGATTTCTTCGCGCTGCAGGGCTCTGGTTTTTCTTCGTTTCAAAAACTGATATGACATCGTCTTGTTCACGGCATCAAACTGCCATTTGAGACCAACCACCTAGCTACGATAATTAAAAAGTTTTAGTGGGTTCTTGTTAATTACCTGGTTAATTAGAGGGTTCTGCAGCATATTGTGTCCGCCGGAGCACAGTGCGTGAACCTACATTTATTTTTTTTTTACTGTATTGAACCAAATATTTTCAGAGATTTTTTAATGTGCTCGCTTAAACACCCGGAATAATTAACGCAATGCGTTTGAAAACGAGTGAGACCAAAACTGGCAAGCATGCTGTAACTTCGCAGAAGAGTTGAAATCTGGGTTAGTTGGTACATTATTGATAGTCCAGTCGTTGTGTGTGCCTCGTCTCTCCTTTGTCCCCGTCTTTTTGGCTGGTTTTTCTTAAGTATGCTGTAACTTCCATGTGATCGTTTGCTTACGGGGGTTTAACGTCCCAAGGCGATTCACGCTATGAGGGATGCCGTAGTGAGGGGCTCTGGATATTTCGACCCCCTGGGGTTCTTTAACGTGATTGCACAGTACACGGGCCTCCATAATTTCGTCTCCGTCGAAATGAGACCGCCACGGCCGGGATCGAACCCGCATCTTTCGGGTCAGTGTCTGATTGAAGGATAAGTTCAAATATATGGCGTACAGCGCGAACTAAACGTACGAAGCTTATCAAGCAGCAAAAAGGAGCATAGATTCGGTGTCCGCTCTCAATTGAGAAAAAAGTGATAAATTTGTTTAAATGAAAGAGCAACGGGAGGCGCTACTGCTTAGTTGCTTCACCGGCGACCAAACGGGCACCGGAACTCCCTTGAACGTCCTGTGGACGTCTGCAGGATGTCCATAGAAGCTTAATGTCCACTGGGAATTTACCTTGAAACGCCCTAAGTGTATGGTGAACACTCTGTGATGGGTTCAGGCCTTGAAAGAGATGCGGAAGTGTTTTGTAATTTGTTGTTACCAAAACACCGAACAGTCTGGGAATGCAGAGACAGTTTATTTCGTATTTTTATTTATTTATTTATTTAGTACATACTGCAGACCCTTTTCATGGTTCAAGCAGGACAGGCATATATTGTTAAAAACTCAAAAGATACAGAACACAATGAAAAGAAATATACATAAAGAATGAGCAGACAAGTTTTGCGAAACTATTACGATGCCATAACATGGTTCCAATCGAATATTGTCCGCGTATATGTAGTATATGTATATGTGTGTATGTATATGTATATGTAGTAAAAAATAGTAACTAGTGAAAAAAGATGTGTACTCAGCTCAGGTACTGACCGCAGATCATGGGCATAGAAAAGAACTTACCCCAAAAAAAAGATAACGTTGGGTTGCATTTGGCAACCACTCAGAGGTCATCAGCCGCCAACTAATCCATATCCCTCAAGAGGCAAATTGTTTTTTTCCCTGGCAGTACTCACCTGCTAGAAGAAAAATATGGACTAAAAGAAAGACAGGAAGTTATTTTGAGGACGCTACAACACGGTGTGTAAAGGAATGACATGCAGGCAGCCTTGTCTCGAAAGTGAATGTCAGAACGCGGATTAAAAAACGAACACGAAGTAATGATATCGTGCGAAAGCTAAAAGGTAAAAAACAGATGTCGACAGCCTGTAACGTGGCACTCAGGTAGCTGCACATAACTAATGATGTCCGATGGTAGCACACTGCATTTCGAGACGTGTCTCATGTTCCTTTGTGTGTGTTGTTCTCTTGTCTAGAACCTAGCGCTCCCCAGTCTTAGTATGCACGACCAACTAGCCCCCTACAAAGCTTTATTGGCTTTTTTGCTTGTGTTGTTCTGTATCTCTTTCTCCTTGTTTTAATTTTTTTGTCCAATATTCAGCATACTTTGCTTATACTATTGTGTACTTGTATTATTCTGAACCTGAGTGTACTAATCGCCTGCCGAATTTGTAAGAATTTAAACTTTGCACTTAAGAACAGGAGATTTCCATGACAGTTCTTATTTTAGGGCCTCCTTCTGTGAGAATTAATTTTATATATCTCGGAATCCGTACTTATCCATTCTATAAGCCTGAAACCTTATGAAACAAATTATGCCCACCTTGCAGGCCCAAGTGACGGCTGTTTTCTTCCAGTTCTTTCAGGTAAGTGAGCATTTATTATCCCAGGGCTGTACAGGAAGCGTAACGTACGCACACTCGAGGCCAGAAGTTCTCAGGCCTCGATGTCCGTGACGAAACAAACTGCGTTAGCGCGGCCATAGTCCGCAGCAGCTATGCTAGAAGGCAGCTTCTGCTACTGGTCTGCAGCGCACAAAACAATGCGGGCCGCGAAGCATTAGCTTAAGCATGTCATGTCTTTCCTTAACAGCGTCTTTCCTTAGCCGTGTCTTTCTTTAACAGTGTCTTTCTTTAACAGTGTCTTTCCTTAACAGTCAATTCCTCGGTCTCGTCTAAGGCCGCGAAGCATTAGCTTAAGCATGTCCTGTCTTTCCTTAACAGCGTCTTTCCTTAGCAGTGTCTTTCTTAAACAGTGTCTTTCCTTAACAGTCAATTTCTCGGTCTCGTCTAAGGCTGCGAAGCATTAGCTTAAGCATGTCATGTCTTTCCTTAACAGCGTCTTTCCTTAGCAGTGTCTTTCTTTAACAGTGTCTTTCCTTAACAGTCAATTCCTCGGTCTCGTCTAAGGCCGCGAAGCATCAGCTTAAGCATGTCATGTCTTTCCTTAACAGCATCTTTCCTTAGCAGTGTCTTTCTTTAACAGTGTCTTTCCTTAACAGTCAATTCCTCGGTCTCGTCTAAGGCCGCGAAGCATTAGCTTAAGCATGTCATGTCTTTCCTTAACAGCGTCTTTCCTTAGCAGTGTCTTTCTTAAACAGTGTCTTTCCTTAACAGTCAATTTCTCGGTCTCGTCTAAGGCCGCGAAGCATTAGCTTAAGCATGTCATGTCTTTCCTTAACAGCGTCTTTCCTTAGCAGTGTCTTTCTTTAACAGTGTCTTTCCTTAACAGTCAATTTCTCGGTCTCGTCTAAGGCCGCGAAGCATTAGCTTAAGCATGTCATGTCTTTCCTTAACAGCGTCTTTCCTTAGCAGTGTCTTTATTTAACAGTGTCTTTCCTTAACAGTCAATTCCTCGGTCTCGTCTAAGGCCGCGAAGCATTAGCTTAAGCATGTCATGTCTTTCCTTAACAGCGTCTTTCCTTAGCAGTGTCTTTCTTAAACAGTGTCTTTCCTTAACAGTCAATTTCTCGGTCTCGTCTAAGGCCGCGAAGCATTAGCTTAAGCATGTCATGTCTTTCCTTAACAGCGTCTTTCCTTAGCAGTGTCTTTCTTAAACAGTGTCTTTCCTTAACAGTCAATTCCTCGGTCTCGTCTAAGGCCGCGAAGCATTAGCTTAAGCATGTCATGTCTTTCCTTAACAGCGTCTTTCCTTAGCAGTGTCTTTCTTAAACAGTGTCTTTCCTTAACAGTCAATTCCTCGGTCTCGTCTAAGGCCGCGAAGCATTAGCTTAAGCATGTCATGTCTTTCCTTAACAGCGTCTTTCCTTAGCAGTGTCTTTCTTTAACAGTGTCTTTCCTTAACAGTCAATTCCTCGGTCTCGTCTAAGGCCGCGAAGCATTAGCTTAAGCATGTCATGTCTTTCCTTAACAGCGTCTTTCCTTAGCAGAGTCTTTCTTTAACAGTGTCTTTCCTTAACAGTCAATTCCTCGGTCTCGTCTAAGGCCGCGAAGCATTAGCTTAAGCATGTCATGTCTTTCCTTAATCGCGTATTTCCTTAGCAGTGTCTTTCTTTAACAGTGTCTTTCCTTAACAGTCAATTCCTCGGTCTCGTCTAAGGCCGCGAAGCATTAGCTTAAGCATGTCATGTCTTTCCTTAACAGCGTCTTTCCTTAGCAGTGTCTTTCTTTAACAGTGTCTTTCCTTAACAGTCAATTCCTCGGTCTCGTCTAAGGCCGCGAAGCATTAGCTTAAGCATGTCATGTCTTTCCTTAACAGCGTCTTTCCTTAGCAGTGTCTTTCTTTAACAGTGTCTTTCCTTAACAGTCAATTCCTCGGTCTCGTCTAAGGCCGCGAAGCATTAGCTTAAGCATGTCATGTCTTTCCTTAACAGCGTCTTTCCTTAGCAGTGTCTTTCTTTAACAGTGCCTTTCCTTAACAGTCAATTCCTCGGTCTCGTCTAAGGCCGCGAAGCATTAGCTTAAGCAAGTCATGTCTTTCCTTAACAGCGTCTTTCCTTAGCAGTGTCTTTCTTAAACAGTGTCTTTCCTTAACAGTCAATTTCTCGGTCTCGTCTAAGGCCGCGAAGCATTAGCTTAAGCATGTCATGTCTTTCCTTAACAGCGTCTTTCCTTAGCAGTGTCTTTCTTTAACAGTGTCTTTCCTTAACAGTCAATTCCTCGGTCTCGTCTAAGGCCGCGAAGCATTAGCTTAAGCATGTCATGTCTTTCCTTAACAGCGTCTTTCCTTAGCAGTGTCTTTCTTTAACAGTGTCTTTCCTTAACAGTCAATTCCTCGGTCTCGTCTAAGGCCGCGAAGCATTAGCTTAAGCATGTCATGTCTTTCCTTAACAGCGTCTTTCCTTAGCAGTGTCTTTCTTTAACAGTGTCTTTCCTTAACAGTCAATTCCTCGGTCTCGTCTAAGGCCGCGAAGCATTAGCTTAAGCATGTCATGTCTTTCCTTAACAGCGTCTTTCCTTAGCAGTGTCTTTCTTTAACAGTGTCTTTCCTTAACAGTCAATTCCTCGGTCTCGTCTAAGGCCGCGAAGCATTAGCTTAAGCATGTCATGTCTTTCCTTAACAGCGTCTTTCCTTAGCAGTGTCTTTCTTTAACAGTGTCTTTCCTTAACAGTCAATTCCTCGGTCTCGTCTAAGGCCGCGAAGCATCAGCTTAAGCATGTCATGTCTTTCCTTAACAGCATCTTTCCTTAGCAGTGTCTTTCTTTAACAGTGTCTTTCCTTAACAGTCAATTCCTCGGTCTCGTCTAAGGCCGCGAAGCATTAGCTTAAGCATGTCATGTCTTTCCTTAACAGCGTCTTTCCTTAGCAGTGTCTTTCTTAAACAGTGTCTTTCCTTAACAGTCAATTTCTCGGTCTCGTCTAAGGCCGCGAAGCATTAGCTTAAGCATGTCATGTCTTTCCTTAACAGCGTCTTTCCTTAGCAGTGTCTTTCTTTAACAGTGTCTTTCCTTAACAGTCAATTCCTCGGTCTCGTCTAAGGCCGCGAAGCATTAGCTTAAGCATGTCATGTCTTTCCTTAACAGCGTCTTTCCTTAGGAGTGTCTTTCTTAAACAGTGTCTTTCCTTAACAGTCAATTTCTCGGCCTCGTCTAAGGCCGCGAAGCATTAGCTTAAGCATGTCATGTCTTTCCTTAACAGCGTCTTTCCTTAGCAGTGTCTTTATTTAACAGTGTCTTTCCTTAACAGTCAATTCCTCGGTCTCGTCTAAGGCCGCGAAGCATTAGCTTAAGCATGTCATGTCTTTCCTTAACAGCGTCTTTCCTTAGCAGTGTCTTTCTTAAACAGTGTCTTTCCTTAACAGTCAATTTCTCGGTCTCGTCTAAGGCCGCGAAGCATTAGCTTAAGCATGTCATGTCTTTCCTTAACAGCGTCTTTCCTTAGCAGTGTCTTTCTTAAACAGTGTCTTTCCTTAACAGTCAATTCCTCGGTCTCGTCTAAGGCCGCGAAGCATTAGCTTAAGCATGTCATGTCTTTCCTTAACAGCGTCTTTCCTTAGCAGTGTCTTTCTTAAACAGTGTCTTTCCTTAACAGTCAATTCCTCGGTCTCGTCTAAGGCCGCGAAGCATTAGCTTAAGCATGTCATGTCTTTCCTTAACAGCGTCTTTCCTTAGCAGTGTCTTTCTTTAACAGTGTCTTTCCTTAACAGTCAATTCCTCGGTCTCGTCTAAGGCCGCGAAGCATTAGCTTAAGCATGTCATGTCTTTCCTTAACAGCGTCTTTCCTTAGCAGAGTCTTTCTTTAACAGTGTCTTTCCTTAACAGTCAATTCCTCGGTCTCGTCTAAGGCCGCGAAGCATTAGCTTAAGCATGTCATGTCTTTCCTTAATCGCGTATTTCCTTAGCAGTGTCTTTCTTTAACAGTGTCTTTCCTTAACAGTCAATTCCTCGGTCTCGTCTAAGGCCGCGAAGCATTAGCTTAAGCATGTCATGTCTTTCCTTAACAGCGTCTTTCCTTAGCAGTGTCTTTCTTTAACAGTGTCTTTCCTTAACAGTCAATTCCTCGGTCTCGTCTAAGGCCGCGAAGCATTAGCTTAAGCATGTCATGTCTTTCCTTAACAGCGTCTTTCCTTAGCAGAGTCTTTCTTTAACAGTGTCTTTCCTTAACAGTCAATTCCTCGGTCTCGTCTAAGGCCGCGAAGCATTAGCTTAA
This sequence comes from Amblyomma mixtum, assembly GCF_055824585.1. NCBI lineage: Eukaryota > Metazoa > Arthropoda > Arachnida > Ixodida > Ixodidae > Amblyomma > Amblyomma mixtum. The sequence goes on along the minus strand of NC_143012.1, from coordinate 83,284,144 downwards.
GCATGTCATGTCTTTCCTTAATCGCGTATTTCCTTAGCAGTGTCTTTCCTTAACAGTCAATTCCTCGGTCTCGTCTAAGGCCGAAAAGAGACTCAATCGAATGTGAAATTAATTCGCTGTATTCGTTGCACACTTGGGGGGATCGTCGAAATTCTAGTCGTGCGAAACATTGTGTAAATATGTAGTCTTTCTTAAGAATCGCATCCTCAGCGTGGGTCACGTGCCAATCTTTTGTTTAATTGTTTTCCTTCTCTCCATTCGAAGTTTGAGATCATGGTGAAGCCCGTACCACTTGAAAACTTACCGCGAATATACAGGCTGTTGAAGATTACGCTTCACAGATTTTTTGTTTTGAACACACTGCACAAGTCATTATTGTGAATTGTTTATGCGGCCGGGCGCACACAAACAGCGAGAAAAATTGGTACCTAACTTGAATAATTACGTAAAATCATTAATTAACTTTTTATTCACTGCGAATAGCGTGCATGTTTACACTGAATCCCTGAATCCTTTCCAAAATCAACTCAGTTTTATAGGATTTTATTAACGCACCTCTGGCCTGAGATATGCAGTTCCAAAATTTCAGCCTAAACCTTGTAGTAACGCATGCGAGACTGCGCAATCGGTATGAGATGTAAGTGGTGTGACGTAACTGTTACGTTATGGCTCCCCTCTAGACCGGAATGTGGAGTTGCAGGTCGCGGTGATAACTTTCTGTTCGACGGAGATAAATTTTTGTTCTTCAAAGATTATAAAAGAAGCTCTTCATGGACATTCGTTACATGAATCAACAGCTAGCTGGCAAGGTTACAGAAGTGGAAACCGTTTATGTAACCTTTTATGCACTGAGAATCTATCTTCGTGATTTATTCCTCCAGCAGGTAGGCAAACGCGCTGTGCTATTAATGAGATCAAATATGAATCCGTAGCTGTGCCAGCACTGAAAGCTTTTGTTTTCTTTATGGGGTTTAACGTCCCAAAGCGACTCAGGCTATGAGGGACGCCGTAGTGAATGGCTCCGGAAATTCTCGACCACCTGGGGTTATTTAACGGGCACTGACATCGCACAATACATGGACGTCCAGAATTTCGCCTCCATCAAAATTCGACCTCCGCGACCGGGATCGAACCCGCGTCTTTCGGGTCAGCAGCCGAGTGCCCTAACCACTAAGCCACCGCGGCGACCCGGAAGGGCTTCAACTCTGACAAACATAGGGAAAGTAGTAAGCACAGATGGTTCTCTGCACTAATTCTGAAAAAGTTCCGTTGGTGCCGGCGCGGTGCAATTCCAGTTTCTTGGTGCAGGTGCAGCGCGTCAGCAGCGTCGCAAATCACTGGTGCGGAGATTTTCAATAGAGCGCGTGCACGCACAGGCCTTGTCGTCTGCTATCCGGTTCTCGTCCGTCGTGGTGTGTTGTGTTGCGGTGCGTCGCGTCCGTTTTTCGTGCCTCGTGGAGTCATGGACTACGACATCACCGAATTCACTTTTATGGAATTTTCTTAGTCGTCAGACAGCGAATATGAGGACGCCGACGTGGTGCTTTCTTTTGCAGCAACACAGTTCGGACAGACCGCAACAGAATCCACAACTACTACGAAAGCGTAGTAGCTAGGTATTTCAGCTTCGAATTCAAGAGGCTGTTCAGGCTGTTGCGAGAAACGGGAAAAACTTCCTTTAGTTGGCCATTGATGTTAACAAACAAAACGTCGGCTGCGCGCGTCGTCTGCTTACGCCGTCAAACACGTGCACCGCTATCCTGCACCTCCGTCTCTGACGGTGCCGCGGTTCTTTGCACCGAAGCGGCACCACGACTGCACCAAAATCAATCGCGGACGGTGGTGCAGGGGGCGCTGTGAATCGACCGCTTTGGTGCAGCGCACCGTGAACCGGTTCCGGCGGTGCAGAGAACCACGGCTGAATCGAATGCAGCTAGATATCGTTTGGACTTGTCCGAACCATGATCTTTACCGCAGTTTTGAAAAGGTGATCTTTATTCGTGTGCTTTCTTTGTTATTTTCTGACTATCTGTTTGTTGCTTTCGCGTTTCCTCAAGCCACGTTTATTGCTGCCAAGCGCTCTGTTTGAGAATGCAGTATTTTGGTCAGCTTCTCAGCACGTTCTTTTTCCAGGGTAATGTGGCATGCACCTTCAAAGTTTAAACGTTTCGTTGCCAATTGTACTTTTCGGGTGTCATGGTGGTATCAGCCGATCACTCAAACTATTATTCAGGAACAAAACTCGCAATTACTCGCCAGCCGATTGAGGCCTGTCGCAGAGTCATTGTTGCTTTGTCCTTTAGTTCGAGCTTGTCAATTAAACCAGCTGCGTTTGCTGGAAATTGAGTAATCTTCAGAGGAGTGTTGCTCTGTCGCCTTTAACATGCAATCATTCTTTGATTTTGTTCGCACTCTGACTTTAGCCTATCAATTCCAAAACGCCTGCAAAAAAAATTAAGATGACAGTAAATAAAACGACTACAAGGGCATCGGAAGCAGCTAGCCACATAAATATTTTGACTTATTGTTCACCTTTCTCAACGCTTTTGTGTGCTTTTCTTTGGAACAGTGTTTCCCGTGATTGCTTAATTCTTTTCCAGTGTGCACCAGTGGTTGCTGTGGAATTCCGTGGCAGTGATTACCTGAGCTGTACTTTATATTAGCGTGCCATAAGACACAATGGCACACCCCGGATGACATCGGCTTTCTGTGAAAGTAGAAATGTTTTTTTTTTAATCACCCGCTTTTTTCGCTCGCCTAATGGTTAAGCATCGTCGTCTTGTGTGCAAGGCCTTTCCATTGCAATCTGGCCAGCGTCTGTGATAAGCGCCAGTGCTATACAGTCGTTCACACGTCTGTCTATAGAACGCTCCCCTAACACAAATTTGTTTAGACCGTCTACAGATTGTCCATATACTTCTTTTTATAAAGTCTCTAGACTCTCTATAGACAAATCCTAGACAATAGTCAACAGAAAATACAAATTGTTTACATAGTCTATAGGCAATCTATAGATTTATGACCACACACTTTTAGTAGACTTGTCTATAAGAAGTGTATAGACTATGGACAGACAAGAAATATCTATAGGAAGGCAATAGACTCTATAAGAAGTCTATAGACTATGGATAGACAAGAAGAATTATCTATAGGATGGTATCCGGGTCTATAAGAAGTGTATAGACTATGGATAGACAAGCAGAAATATCTATAGGAAGGCAATAGACTCTATAAGAAGTATATAGACTATGGATAGACAAGAAGAATTATCTATAGGAAGGTAACCGGGTCTATAAGAAGTGTATAGACTATGGATAGACAAGAAGAAATATCTACAGGAAGGCGAGAGAGTCTATAAGAAAGCTATAGACTATGAATAGACAAGAAGAAATACCTATAGAAAGGCAATGGAGTCTATAAGAAGTCTATAGACTATGGATAGACCAGTATAAGGCTCCAGCGGAGCATCGGGGAGTGTATGTCATTTATGAATGACTTAGAGCTCGATACCTGGTCTTATCGTGCACCCACAATCGCATGGATCGTTGTTAACTGCTCTTGTCTTTGAACTCTGCATCGGAACCGCCGTGCAACGCCGATTATCATAAATGCACAACCGAGCACGCCCCTCCAGCCATAGAGTTTCTTACTATTACCTAGAGGGAAAGCTGGCGGCGCTGCACTTCAGCCACTATGGACGCCCAAAGCATCATGGGCCGGTGAGCTACTTGGTGCGGGACAGTAGTATTTTTCTGGAGAACACGGAGTGTCACTACTGAGACGCTTCATTCCGAAAACGCTGTTCGCATAGAGTTTCTTACTATTACCTAGAGGGAAAGCTGGCAGCCCGTCTATGGGAGTTTGCATGGCGACCCCTCGAGACCACTTCAGCCACCATGGGCGCTCAAAGCATCATGGGGCGGTGAGCTACTTGTTGCGGAACTGCAACTTTTGGCCAAAAAATAATAGAAAAATAAAGCTGTTTGATAACTACAAACGTCCTAACATTCAATATCTGGTCTAATGATTGCAACAAACGAGCAGAAAAGCATTTAAGTGCAAAGTTGGCCCAAAATAAGAGACGACTCGCTCTCCTATTGGCCAAGTAAAGAACACTATAAAAACTAATATTTCGCAATTAACAGGCGCACTTTTAAAAGTAAATATGTTTTCAAAAAAAATATTGTTGCTTAAACACTATAAGAGGTTTTTAATGGCATTTCAGAAAAGTGAAACCTTTTATTGGCGTCGTGTGTCGTCGCGTTTCCACTACTATGGGTTTTGCACACTGCGTTTCCGCGAAAGTCGTCTGCGCACATACGAACAGCGTTTTTGGAATGAAACGTCTTAGTAGTACCACTCCGTGTTCCCGAAAAATTATGACTGTGCCGCAACAAGTAGCTCACCGCCCCATGATGCTTTGGGCGTCCATGCTGGCTGAAGTGCAGCGCCGCCAGCTTTCCCTCTAGGTAATAGTAAGAAAAGAAACTCTATGGCTGTTCGTGTGTGCGCAGACGACTTTGGCGCGAACGCAGTGTGCAAAAGCCATAGTAGCGAAACCGCAACAGCACACGACGCCAATAAAAGTTGTCTCTTTTTCGAAATGCCATTAAAAAACCTCTTAAAGTATCTAAGCAACAACCTTTTTTTGAAAACATATTTACTTTTAAAAATGCGCCTGTTAATTACGAAATATTAGCTTTTGTAGTGTTCAATACTTGGCCAAGAGGAAAGCTAGCCATCTCATATTTTGGGTAAACTTTGCATTTACATACTTTTCTGCTCGTTTGTTGCAATTTACAGGCAGGATATTGAATGTTAGGACATTCGTAGTTATCTAACAGCTTTATTTTTCTATTATTTTTGGCCAAAAGTTGTAGTTCTGAAGTCGGTAGCTCACCACCCTATGATGCTTTGAGCGCCCATGATGGCTGAAGTGGTCTCGAGGGGCCTCCATGCACGGCCGTGCTCCATGCAAACTCCCATAGACGGGCTGCCAGCTTTCCCTCTAGGTAATAGTAAGAAACTCTATGCCTCCAGCGGTCTGGTCAAGTGTGTGTACATGGGCGTCACATGGCGGAAGGAACGCTCAGCTAACCTGATAGATACTCTTTGGCGAAGCCGTTGGTGGAAGAATAGGCACCCGAAATAGTCGAACTAAATCAAATAAAATCAAATTTATTCCGCAACAAAAAGTTACGAGTAGGACAAGTAAAAGCTCTAAGAACAGCTTGAGGAGCCGGCACACGGGGCTGTATAGAAGCGCGCGGCTAAGGAAGTTCGGTGTACTAGGAAGAGCACATGCGTGGATTATACAACACTGCTCGAAAAGGGAACCATAAGGCAAAGAAAAAGAGAAGTCACTGTATCACATCATCGTATACAAACATTGCACGAAGTTCATTTGGTGATATATGCCAGATATGTCAATATTAGTTTCACTTGTTATGCGGTTTAGATATGTGGGAAATTTAAATTTCGACATCTGATGTCCGTAATCGGTTCTGCATTTGGCGGCATACCACACGTCATGATGGCGTACATTATAAACAAAGAAGTTCTCCGCAATCGTGCTAGGCTTCTTATGGTATTAATTTTCAATAAAACCGAGTTTACACATATGGCACAGCTCGCTATCGCACACTGACGAAACCTGAATTACGCGGTGCTTCGTGAATGAACCTGCAGTGTGAGAACGATATGGGACTTTACAGGCTAAGCGAAAAGCTCGTTTTGTAAGACGCCAAGTTTGCTAATGTTTCCAGCGGTATTTGTTGACCATACAAGAAACGTATGACTTAATAATGAAGTATATTGATAAGGACCCCATGTATTAAAGCGTTAGCTACCATAGCTCTTACGCCGGTATTACGTGTGTTAATCACAGTTGTCGTCCGCAAAGCTAAGCATACACCAGGAGGAACGCCGAATGGCTGCCACGCAGTGACGTTACCCGTTATATCACTTCATTTCCGGCCGCCGCGGTGGCTCAGTGGTTATGGTGCTCGGCTGCTGACCCAAAAGACGCGGGTTCGATCCCGGCCGCGGCGGCTGGAATTTCTTTGGAGGAGAAATTCTAGAGGCCCGTGTACTGTGCGATGTCAGTGCACGTTAAAGAACCCCAGGTGGTCGAAATTTCCGGAGCCCTCCACTACTGCGTCTCTCATAGCCTTAGTCGCTTTGGGACGTTAAACCCCATAAACCAACCAAACCAACCAACTTCATTTCCCGGCAACGCGAAGAACTCCCTCTCCCTCTATCTTACTCCACCACCCCATAAATCGCATCTTCTACTAGTCCCCTATTCCCTCGCACCAGCTAACGCTAAAAATGAGCGTTATAGACTCGTAACCATCACTCAATTTTTTATTCTATTTTGCCTCATTTGGCTGCGGCTCACACATTGCTTCAGTTGTGCACTGACTGCGTTCCAGAGCTTCCCCTGTTTGGCATTTTGATAGAAAATATGCAATCATGGCCTCAATTTCCAAGATTCCGAGTACTGAAAAAAAAGATGCCCAGGCTTAGCTTGGTTAAGCCAAGAATGCGTTGCATATTGCGCGGTCTTTTTGCGCGAGGTATTGCTTGGCGGCACTCGATTTTCTCAGCAGCTTTTCCTCCGTGACGTATGGATGGATGGACGGATGGATAGGAGCGCCCCCTTTGAAACGGGGCGGTGGCAACCGCCACCATGCTCAGCCGTTCTTTTTTTTTTGTTTTTCCTTTTTTTATTTTCTTTAATTTAAGTGATTTGGTGACGTCACGTCACCACGTGACTTGAAGTCACCAAACCACGTGACGTCACGTCACGTGGTTTGGTGGCTGCCCGGCCGCGCCCAAGGACTGAACTGAGTGATTGCAATATGTTACGCATAAAAATTGGCGGGGGCTTAAATTTGGTTAAGCCTGGTAGGTTGCGAAAGCAGTGGGAAGAGCGCGGCACGCCGTGCCAAGCGGCCGCCGTTACCCGGCGAGCCGAGTTCCTAGCCCGTCTCTCGCTCCTGGTATGACGTCCCGCTGTGACGTCACTAGGTATGGTATGACGTCAGGGGTCATTCTAAAGGTCAAACGTACCAAGTGGCCGCCGCTACGCGAAAGGCCATTCTTGGGAGTAGTATTGTTTTCGCAATAAAAAAAAACTCGTGAATTTTGAATTCACCCGTTGGTTCGCAACTTCGAGGTTTATGCGTCATCTGGTGGTGCGGCGCCAAACTTGATGGTTGTGCATTCGACATATGCTGGACAGCTGGGAGCACTGTCCTCATTTACGCAGTAAAATACATGCTTGCTTGCAATCAACGTCGTAACCACGGAGGGAAGAAAAAAAACTAAGGAGGGAGCATGACGTCACGCGGCCAGCGTTCGCAAGCCGAGTGTTTATGAAGCGGTTTTCTCCCTCAGTGTTTCGCTCTCCCAGTCAGTCCTTTATGTTTTGACTCTGGTATGTTTTAGTGCGCGTGTATGCTCTGCTTGTGGCGCGGAGCCTCTACAGCGAGGAGGTTAATCTACAGTCAGTCTGCCGCGCTAATCCGCGCATGCGCACGCGCAGCGGGGCTAGATTTTACCGCACGCTATCACGTGGCGTGATCACGGGGAGACAAACTGTATTTTTTTGCTATATACTTGTTAAGACTAGGCTTCAAGGTTGTCACCGGACGCTCCCTCCTCAGTTTTTTTTTCCTCCATGGTCGTAACCTCAGTTTGATCACGAAAGATACAAGTGACAGTGATGTTGATGAAGCAGCGCTGCTTGTGAGGCTGTATGTTGCCAGAACGCATTTCTGCATAGGTTGGCTTCTGCAGAGCTAAGACCTGCCGAATTTTTTCTTACCTATAACGCCAGGGCTCCTGGCAATCTAGCGTGACCGCGAGGGCCTACCTGTCTCCTCCAACCCCCTTATCCCTATCCCCACCCTATCTGGCTTCCTGCCAAGGGTTTCTCAATAAAAGTTTTTCCGCCACCACTACCAGCCGACTGAAGCCATTGACTGCCAACTTCTCTCTTTGCCATTGCAGTGCCTCATCGATTACGTGTACAGCAAGACGCCCGACAATCTCTTCAACGCCGTCATCTGCTTCGTGATCAGTCTGCCGGGGGTGCTGTTTGGTACTGATGTCACGAAAGCAGCGGAGCCCATCTTAACGCTGCTCAGTGCAGTGCTGCCCGTGACATGCGTATGAGTTCGTGACCAACCAACGTGATAGGAACCACTTGTTCCGAAAAGCTTTTTCTTTTGTGTGAAATACTTAGGGTTGAAGGAAAGAAACGACAGGCTTGGAAGAACAACTCGCAAAAAGCGCGGGCATTCGACTGTTGTTCAGTTTTACCGAGACTTCCAATAAACATGATTACGCGTGCGAGTGAAGCCCATATATCACTTTGAGACAGAAATGGTAATAGCGCTACAGCAAGACGTATACAAGAAAGACTGACATAGGACAGCTTGTGTACGTCTTGCAGTAGCGCTATTACCATTTCTGTCTCAAAGAATGCACCATCTAGCCCAGAGTGACGTTCTTCTAAACCCATATATCACACGGCAAACAACTGAATGCGCGCAGAAGGCGCGCTTTAACTACAATTGCGGCTGCATGAGTTAAGAATATATTCAAGTATTATAGACAGTCTGTTAACGCACCATATGAAATATGAACTTGATGGATGGTTAGGTAAATTGGCGTTGAAAACCGCGCATTAGGGACTGGCCGGCGGTGGCGCCGGGAGCCGCGAGTTTACGCATTGTTTATGTTTCTGGAGACATTTTATTAAGCTTACAAATTTTAACTTTTTGAGGATACTTTTATTTGTAGTTTCAATAAAGTTTTATATAATGCCGGTATGACACCTGCTATGGCCCCTCTAAATAGCTTCGTCAATTTTTCTGCAGTATTCCTCCAACCGTTTTAACGCGGAACGCACTTAGGAACTGATCCCTCTCCACTCCTGTTGATGGCGCGCGAGGCACTGATGATAGCGAAACACTCCTTCTCGGTCGTCGAATAGCTAGCTTCGGCCTTTGACAGGGAACGTCTAAATACGCGATTACATTTTCCAGTCTGTCGCTTTTTTGAATGAAAATGGCGCCTAGGCCCACGCTGCTTACATCGGTATGAATTTCAGACAGCACTTTAATCAAAGTGCCCTAGAATAAACAATAAGTTCCTTGCAGGCTTCCGTTCGCGGCTCTTTCCATTTAAATGGCGCATCTGCCTTTGTCAGTTTGGTCAGAGGCTCGGCGATGCGCGAAAAATTCTTTTCAGATCGTCTGTAATATGCGCACTGTCCGAAGGAAGCTGCGCATAGCTTTCTTGTCTGTCGGAGGCGGAGATGGGGGATGAAGGTATGACGAGAGCATAAGAAGGCGCTACCGGTCGGTATTTGCCACGGAAACCACCCGAAGGGTAGTCACCCTGGAAATACGAGGAAGGTTATCGTGGAAGGAGGAGGTTATGGCGAGAGCATGGGAGGCACATCTAGAGGTTGGTTACAACGATATATGCGTATGGAAGGTGGTACACCGTGTGGGGAGGAGGGTGGGCCGAGAGGAGGGTGGGGAGAGAGCGGAGAAATCCCCAAGCGGAGGATGATTATCGTGGTTGGAGGAGGGTATGGCGAGAGTGTGAGAAGGCGCAACCGGCATGTGGTTGCCCCCTGCTCGTTACCTCTTGAAAGACTGCCATTCTGGCCACACCAGCAGTCTTTGCCAAAAATAGCCGGGCAACAGTGGTTCCTTTCTTAGCCATGTAGCGAAGCACTTGCAGCAGCTGTTGCCCTGCATTGTCACCATGTCGTAGCGGTCGGCCACCGCTGTTTAACAATAAACGACACGCGCACTAGCCAAAACACCAAATCTGAATGAACAATTCTTTTAATCAGTGCAACTATATACCACTGTCCAGCCAGTCCCGACATGAGCGTAAGTTCCTCCCTTAGCGGCCGGAAGAATACCAACGGGAGAGTCATGTCGTTGCCATGGCAACGGTATCTAGCTGAAGAAAAAACTTCCATCTCCGAGCAGGATGCGAACCATGGCCGGTGATAACAATGCAGCTACGTTTCCCTCGGACAATTCGGCCAACGCCGCAGTCTGTCACGCTGCGTCCATGTCCAAGATTCATTCAGTTTTTAAGGCGGAAGTCTTTAATGCCTCATCGTTGTAAGCAGTTGTTGCCGACACAAATGTCACGCTTTTCAATTGGTCGTGACGTCACAGTGCGCGAATTTCAAACGGGGCTAATTGTACTTTGGCGAGGGCTATGTACTCTCGACCACTTAACGCGACCTCTTGCCAAGCTCTTTCCGGCGAATAAAATGTTTTACAATCAATACTAACCATGCAACCAATTAAAGGGATCGTATAGTGACGCTCCAAGTAAGTGGTACTGAGTTTAGTTAATTGCTTACTTAACCAATTAGCTTAATTAACCTTTCTAGTCAGACCAGATAAATAAAACCGAGTAGGAAATTGGTCGAGCTCGGGAATCGAACCCCGGCCTCCGGAGTGCGAGACGAGCACGCTAACCACTCCGCCATGCCAGCTCGATGGTTTGGAATGAACAAAGGCGCGTCTAGAGAACACGATGTCTTCGTTCACTTCCATCTTCCTCCCTTCCCGTTATGGCGAGGTTCAGGTGTCCCCCGAGGTATGCGAGACAGATACATTTCCTTTCCTCAAAAACCAACTTACCGACGAGCAAGGCGTAGAACCGAACGGGCCATTTCGTTCTGTGTGCACCCTGGCAGCGTTGCACTCTTAGAGGCGAAGCCTAACGTCTTAACAGCGCATCAGTTGACACAAGCAGCAACACTGCGCTTAAGGCTTTCGCCTCACCTATAGTGAGTATTCTAGTTCACTATAGCCTCACCGCACTTTAGGTCAACAAAGTGCCCCCCCCACCTGAATTTTTTATGCACCAGGTCTTCTTCAGTGACCAGGCGCGCTGAAGCAGTTGAAATCGAAACTGAATAGAGCTTCCAACCTCCGCCTTAGACATAAACGCAAAACCAACAATGGAGGGGTGGGAAGTAGCCCTGTCCAGCTCAGACTTCGAGAGCCAAGAAACGCTTATTGAGACCGAGGGCAGCGGCCTTTGCCAGTAGAGTCCCGCATTAGAGATGGCACCCAAAATCCCACGATTTATTTTTGGTATGAATAAACATTTTCTACTACTACTACTTGCGATGGCACTCTTCAAGAAATTGCTGCCAGAGCCTACCGCTCCCTTCGTTCGGAGCGCTCGCTCACCAGTGATCACGTGTCCACACGCGCCGCCCGTGGTTTTAGCCGAGCGAAACAGTGTGACGGATACACGTTGCCCCATCAAGAAATTCCTCCCATAAAGAGCTTTCGCTCAAATTCCGGCCAGGACCTCGCTCGCCAATCTCAGCGACTTCGCGGCCAGTGGCAGTGTGTCAGTGCCGCCTCAGCAACCCTCTGCCCAACGCTAAATTCCTTCGGAGCGGATCTTGACACCTGCAAGCTAAACCCCTGTGTATCCACTGTCACAAAACTTTCTTGTTGGGCTGGCCCATACCCAATGTTCCTTTTTCCCTGCTCACCTAACGTCTTGTACTGTTTTTGCGTCTCCAGTAGCATAGAATTCTTGCTGCTACTACCACACTTTTTTTGCAATTTCACGCTTTGTGCAAAGGTTTTTTTTTTTGTTCTAGACCTTTCCTACGGCTTTTCCCGTAAGTTGTTTCGTTTCTATCTTTGCCGCCAGTCTCCAGTGCGGCTGACCAGGACTACTCCTTTGTACGGGGGTACACTCCAACGCCAATAACGTGCGCCGGCAATGCTCAACACAAAGGTGTTTTTATATTACATCTCAATCAAACATGGCTGCCAACGCCGAGATCAAACCCCCGACCTTGGAGTCAGCAGCCGGATGCCACAGCCACTGACCCACGGCAATGGCTTACTTCTGCCACACGATTACAGACCTACTGCGAAGTGAAAATATCTTATGTCCTTCTAGTTTGCCATTCGAATTTTCGTACGTGTTTCAATGCGCCAGCCCTCTATGAAAAAAACACACTTTGCAGAAACACCAATGCCTCGACTCAAGAAAAACATTTCCACTTAACTCCTATAGGACAATGGCGTAAAACGTCTAAAACTTGATTGCAGTGAAACTACGGCACGACTGTTCGATGGGAGCGAAAGTGAAGCTACACTGCCTTCTTAATGCAATGAATTATGCAGCAGAACGCCGTTTATCACTGTTCACAGGTCTGAACCTTCAACATATGGTGTACAAACTGTCTGGACTGCATCGTCATTTGCTGAGCTGTGCAAACTAACGCGGCAGCGATCTGCAAATTACTGGCCACTTGGATCACTGAAGTTCGCATATGTCCAGGTCCCTCATATAAAACCAAATTTTTCGGTTATTTCTGCACTGCAGTTGAAAATTACTTTGATATTATACGTTAAGAAATATAGCTAGAAAACAGGAAAAACTGTCCTTGTCACACATAATTATAGAGTACCAATCATTACGCGAAATATGAAACTCTGTCCCCTATCATATTGGTGGGTCAGTGTGAGAAAAAAGCCACGAGACTAACTTTTTTCAAAGTAAATTTCTCTGTCCCATAGCAGAAGAGGTAGCGTGTCCAGATGCCACTCAGTTACTACCTATGCCCAACACAAATTCTGTATGCTCTGTGCCCTAATCCGGGAAGATCCGAGCCATTCCTCCTGCTGTAATGCGGTCCCGGCCCATTGCCCATGCATTGAGTAACAACCATACCGTGCCAAGCTGTAGCCTCGATATGGCAATCAGGGCATGAGTTGTGCAGCAAATGTTTTCTCTCTCTCCCCACTAAAAGCAGCTTTTTAAAACAGAAGGAAAATACCCATGCTTGCAAAGGGCGTGTGCTGCGCTTTGGCTAGAGAGTGGCACTTCTCCAGAAACAAGTGAAATACGGGACATGCGTATACTTTATCAAAATGAGTTGCCAGCATTCTTTACTTCCCATGAGCGCGGTGTTATCGCTCCTACCCTTACAAACTTTGGGAGCGCAGTAGCAGCTAGCCTAGCTTGATAAAATGGCAAACCAATTGAAATGAATTGACTGTACCCCATTGTAATCTGCCAGAAGCAATCATTTCACAGCAAGCCTCGTCGAGTTACATCATCACATCTGCTTTATTTTTGAAACATTGTGTTCCTACTACATAGTTCACTATACATGTCCTCAGGCTGCATGAAAAATGGACAGTTCTTTTTGGCAATGCATTTGTCTGATCCCGCGTCAACGGTTCTGATCGAAGCAGGGTTTACAACAAAACTTCAATAAACTGAGGGTTAGACCCTACCCGGCATGGTACAAAGCTTTTTCACACCCTCACAATGGGGCAACGTCCTCTCAAAGTATAACATGGGATACGGCAACAAAAAACAAACCAACAATAAACTATGTCATTACTACCTACTTCAAAAAGCATGAAGCACTGCGCTCACCTTGTTGCACTAGGTGTAGATGAAATTCACTATAAGCTCGTCTCATGCTGCTTTGCCACGGGTAAATCAAGACGGAGTAAAGGGAACTGTGTTGGCAGGTAGTTTTTCTAACTCACTCGACAGCAGCATGTTACACTGGCGAGACTGAGCCTGCTGGCAATGTATTACGGATGAACATAACGTTTAACGGAGACCGTTTAACGGAGAATACGCAAAGAATAACTTCACTCCAAACCATAACTGCAGCAAAGAAACGCTTTCCTGGCCCCACCCACAGACCAATCAAAGCTGAAGCAACTGCTAACTTACTTGTCAAACAGATATCCAAGCGACGTCACACTTGGCATGACAATCAAAGCATTATGGCATTCCTTCCTCAAAGTTGCATCACTTTTAATGCATTGCCATTTACAAGCCAAGCCAAAATGTCAATCCCCATACGAGCTGAAGCCGCAGCCGTAGGAACGACTGAACAGCACTGTAAAGCGCTCCAGACGTCCTTTACTGTAAGAAATGGCCGGCTACTAATAAGAGACCGTCAAGCTCCTTAATGCCGATGAACAACGAAGCGCACCCTCACTGTGGCGCGCCTACGACTTAGCCAAGCCGAGCCAAGCCAGCGACACTGCTTGGCCATGCTTGCAATTGCATTCAAAGTCCAAAGAAGCCTAGGACATACTACAGCCAAAATGTAGATGATGTGTCACATGAACATTACATCGTCCAGCCTCACTTGATGAAAACCGCAGAGTCCAGCTTCCTGGCACTACCTCCGTTAAACATAAAGCAAAAAAAAAAGAACCTATTTCTTGGCTTCCAGAAACAGCCGGAGTGCACCCACACAGTGGGTAATGAGAAGGGAATCTTCGCAGGCCCTTTAGGACTTAAAAATCCCGGGAAACTGAAGCAGAAAAGAAAGCAAAAGCAGAACTTCAGGGGAAAAAAAAAAAGTCAGCAAAGCAACTACACTATGGTGACTTGACTGCACACCAAAAAGAACACGAAGAGACGGGAAGATTGCATTGTAGGTTTTGGGCACCCCAACGGTTCACACCAAATGTGCATATGAGTTGTTTTGAAAGCAATAAACATAAATGCCTGAACAAGAAACTATAGGAAAAGTTATGCCCAATTTTCGAAATTAAAAACTTGCGCTTAGTCACTTGCCCTGCTGTCGTTAATCTTGAACTACAAATATGGGCAAAATAAAGAATCAATTCAATGCGGCTAATAGGAATACAAAGTAATAAAGTTATGAAAAGACCAAATCAAAGGCCAACCGAGGAGAACCATCGAAGGGTTACAATTTTCACTTCGGTAGCTACTGTACACATAACATATTCCTCCCTGAACTCCAGGGACTGCCGAAAAACAAGTACGCTGTCTCCAAAGTTCATTTTCTGAACACAGTATAACTCGCTTGAATCGTAGAATAAACACTACAGCAGATGTGACACTGAAGTCATATGGGCCATCACAACAATCACTAATCACCAGCACTGCCAAACTTATATAAAGTCACAGCTGATGCTGCAAATCTCTCTGGAAACTCAGTTTTTTTGTTTATTAGCATCAACAAATCTTGACAGGTCAGCAAAATCATCTTTCAGCGACCACCGAGGCAGCCTGTGAGGCACCTGTATCAGAGCAAAAACGGAGAAAGAGGTGGTCAACGAAGGCCTTAATTCATCGCATACCCGGCCCCGAACTGATCTGGACGCACACCTCAAACAATAGACACCTTTAGCATACCGCGCTAGCATTACCGGTACCGGAGCACTGGGAGCCTGCGCGCAGCCAATGCGCATGCCTTGTTGACAGATGGCGCCACATACCTGGTAGCTGTGCTCGCGCCCGCAGTGTTGGAACCAATCAGCGCGTACTCACCACCGGTGGGCGGGCTCACGGGACTCCGGTAACAGTAACGCGGTACACGGTATGCTAAAGGTGTCTAATTACACCTTTTCTCTCAGAACCGTTGGAGAGCCCAAATTCCGAATTCTGGCAGCAAGACTGACGACACTCCAACACGCTTCTCTGTCCTTGCCACCTCCTCAAAAGGGCGCCTTGCACGCGCACTGGCCGTCCCTATCCTTTGTCCTCCGCGCTGCTCTCGCACTCGGCTGTCGTCGCAACCGAGTCCTCTTCACCATCGTGGTGGCTGCTGTCGGGCAGGCTCCCGTCCGACTCCTGCATGCGCGGCCGTTTGGCACGTGGCGCTCCGTCGTCTTCCGCGCTTCCCACCGACTCTGGGAACGACGACGAGCTGTCCGCGGAGGGTGGTGGAGGGAGTCCCTGCGGAGCTGACGTGGGCGAGGCACTGCTGCTGCTGTCCTCCGCCGACTTGAGAGACGCCACGCGGCATTCGAGTGCGCCGTAGAGCTGCTCGGCGTCCTTGGGATTAGCCTGGGAAGTCGAGAAACTCGCTGTGGTGACAATGCCAAACTTTCAAACAATTACCGACAGGAGTTAGGTATGCATGAAAGAACAACCTTCTTACAGCAGTGAGTATAGAGACACCAATATAACGAGGTTGGTAAAACCCGCAACTTACTTTGTAGCACTGAAATTTCATTAGATTTAAATTCATGTCTTCGCATGCAAAGGATCACCATGTGTTGCCGATCACTCACGGAACAAAGCCTTTTTTACTTCAAGGTCTAAATGGTCAGTTACTTCTGCGCTCTCCTCACCATCAACAACAGCACTAGGAGCCCCTCATATGCCCAGAGAAATTGCACTGACTCTCGTTTAGTTTAGTTTAATTGGGTTCAACGTCCCAAAGGGACTCGGGCTATGAGGGACGCCATAGTGGAGGGCTCCGGATAATTTCGACCACCTGGGGTTCTCTAACGTGCACTGACATCGCACAGTACACGGGCCTCTAGCGTTTCATCTCCATTTATCGTAAATGGAGGAAATCTGGTACTGGCTTGATTGCGACATCTGTAATTAACATCCTCATAATTATTCATGTAGGCCTAAGCACACGCGCCCTCAAAAGTAAACGGACGGAGACTTTGTCAAAAAAATTTAATTTCTTTAAATCTAAAGCATAATGGTTCAAGTTTGTTGGTGCACAGTGCAATTTGCAGTCACAATTAGGCTGCACATATGTACTGAATGATGCATGAATTGGGGGGCGGGGGGAGGCAATGATTAAATTTTTTCTTTAATATTGCCTTCCATTTACTTCTGACAGCACCTGTACATATCTCGAAGATATGTTTTTAAAAACTGTGCATTCACTAGACGCGCCTCTATTCAGCTTCAAGCTTCTGCCGTGGTGGAGTGGCAGTGTTCCCGTTTCGCACGCCGGCAGCCCGGGTTCGATTCCCACCTAGACCCCAATTTCCTTTCTTCACCCCAATTTCCTTTTCTTATTATTTTAATTACCCTACAAGTGCAGACACTTTTCCGAGTACACCGCTGCAGACAGCCTCTGTCTACAAGTTCTGTCCTCGCCACTCATGAGCCAAGAAAGGCTTTAAACCTGACTTCTTTATTTATGGCTAGAATCTCAGGAAATTTTGCACACAGATGCATTTTTCTCTTCTGATTCCAGATATGTAGTCATAATTGAGCTGGTGGTCTTAAATCTTGCAAAGTCTAGAATATAATTAGGTAATTTCTTACGCAGCTTTAATGACCTTTCTCATTGCACTTTGTTGTTTTTAATTACATGAATTGATAACCAGAGAGTTCCCATACCTGATGACATTCTTCGTTTTTCTCTAAGGGCATGTCCTCCTGATATACTATGTTGAGAGTAAAAGGTCGCAGTACTTTACACTGCAACTCGTTAAGCTAATTGTAAATTGAGATTTATACGTGGCCTAAACAAAAAAAGTAAGAATGTCATCGGGTATGGGAACTCTGGCTATCAATTCATGTAATTAAAAGCAGCAAAATGCAGCGAGAAAGTTCATTAAAGCTGCGTAAGAAATTACCTAATTACACTCTAAAACTTAAATTAACTTTTGATCTAGGACCACCAGCGCAATTACTACTACATTTCTGAAATCAGAAGAGAAAAACGCATCTGTGTGCAAAATTTCACGAGATTCTAGCCACAAATAAAAAGGTCAGTTTTAAGACCCTCGTCCCCCCTTAGAAACAAAAAAGAAAAAGCAGGACAGCGGGCTACAAAAACAAAAGAACACTCTTATAGGCCGGACTACTTGGTGCAGTGACTCCCCGGCAGATGCTCCTTTCCTGCAGAGCGACAGAAAGTTGTCCGCGAATGCAGGGACCTCACTCACCTGTATGAGGTAGACGCGAATGCCATCGGGGTCGATGGCCGACGTGCGCACAGTCTTGGAGCTGGGGTGCTCCACGACCATGCCGGACCAGACCTTGGTGTTCAGAATCACACGTAAGCTGCCCTGGGTCCGCATCACTGCAGTGGTGGCAAAAGGAAAGAAAAAAAAAAGGCACTGCAACTACCCAAGCAGGAACAGAGACCTCACCACAGCCCACTTATAACAATATTCAAGTGCCATGGAAATACCACTGTTATAACCAATAATTGTTATAACAATTAAAAAAAGAAAGGATGACAAACTTCAGAGCATTTATTGACAGTAAATACCCAGAGGGGTTTGATTGTTCTAATGCCTGTAAAAGCTCGTCAAATCGAACTTCAGGGAACCGATGACCAAAGCACCGCCATCACTGCGCCACCGGGAGCTTTGCGCACCTCCACGTCACAGGAATCAAGCCGGCTTTTTGGAAGCTATTCTTATGGGAAATTCAAGAAGCATGCAGAACCAAGGGTGCGGTGACAGCTGACAAGAGAAAAACCGCGCTGGCTGCACACACGCGCGCTGCACTGACTGATTAGGGGTACGCATGGCGTGCGTAGGCAATGCAGCAATGCAGCAGCTCTCCTGACGCGATGACGCCTGCCTCTTTTGCTTTCATGGCGTTGCTGCGCCAGCTTAGTCCATTGGTCGGCCCCACACATGCACGCTTTTGTGTTGTAAGCATGGTTTTGCTGGTGTGGTTGTAGCATTTCTTTTCTTTTTCTGTAACGGTTGACACTCAATTACCAGATTTAATTGTTATAACCAATAATGTGCCTTGACAGCATTGCTATAAGCAGTTTATTTTACCATAGAACACATGGCAAAGCTGATGGTGCCATGACCGACCATTGTTATATCCGATATATTGTTATAACCAGTATTGTTATAAGTGGACTTGACTGTAGTAGCAAAGAACATATATTGTTGCAAAAGGAAGAGTTAGGGAGTAGGGGGTGGGGGATAGATAGATGTGGAGCTTCAGTGGTCGGTCTTCCCTAGTCCAGGATCCCGTTGACCTCCGCCGCTGCCTTGGCCCTCGTCACCAGCATAAGCTGTGTGCTCGGGTCGGAGTCAGCCAGGAGGGCCTCCCACTGCTCTAGACTAGGGCTATTTATCTCTGGTAATAAGGGGCTTTTTTCACAGCCCCAGGTGGCGTGGTACGTCCCCCACACCACACGCACTTTTCACGTATCTGTTCGGCCACATTTTATGATACATGGCTCTGCTTGGGTAGGTGTCTGTTTAGTCGTCTGAGCGTGGTGGCCTGCTCTCTGTTGACGATATCCGCCGGAGCCGAGTACTTCTTGCGCGCTCCCAACAGCGCCTTCATTGCCTCCCCGTAAGATTCTGGCGTGCTGAAGGGTTCCACCGGCAAACCCAACCTCCGGTTCGTGAACCCTCGGACAACGGTGTCTAGTACCATGAGATTTCCCTCAACCCCAGTGTCAGGAACCCAAATGATGGTGTGTTGAATGTCTGTGTTGTTTTTGTTCGAAGAGGATCCTCGCGGCTTTTCGGCCGATCCTTACATCTCTGTCTGCCCTCGCTGCAGCCTGAGGCTTGTGGCTTCTGTTCATGCTGGCGCACAACATAACGGTCAACCTTTCCTTGCTCAGCTTGCCGCCACTGCAATGCTCCCGCTTGCGACACAAGGTCTAGTAAGGTAGGCACTTGAAAAAATTGTGCGTGGTTTAGCTCTGGCTAAGCCTGGTCAGTTGCGTTAGCTGCGACGCTTTTTGAGCCGTGCAGCGCGTTCTACTGCTTTCTCTCGAGCGCGCTGTCTCTCTCTCTAGCTTGGTCTTGTCGTCATTGCTTATCTTTAGCACTCTCCATGACGACAAGATTCCACCGAGGCGAAGTGCGCATATACCCCCGCGAAGAGCGACCTCCTCACCCTCTACCTTGGTGGAGAGCACGCATCTGGTGGGAGCGAGCGACTACGCCGACGACGGCGACGCCACCTGGCGGAGCTCGGCTGAAACGGTTGCTAGGCAACGGCTGTTCAAGGCCATTCGTGCCTAGTGGCCACCGGCTACGCGACGAGGCGAAAACCTCGTGTAGTGTTGCTAACGCAACAAAACCGCTCCCTTTCATCAGCGTTATAAATGGTAGTTGGTGCACATTTATGTAGTAGGCACTGAAGTCGCGCCTGCTGCTAGTCGGTGGAAATGGCTTCATCTAGTGCTGCCGCTTCACCGCTCGTTGCTTTGAATGCAAGGCCACATATTTCCTTGAAGCTAGAGATCCAGCCATCACTGAATGCTCTAAACCATGAGTTCCAGTGTACGTTTTTTTCAGAACTTCAGCACCAACTACTCACTTCGCTTTGAAAATATTCGTTTCAATTCCAAACCACGTAAACAGGATGACTCTTCACTTTGTATTCGCTTAGAGCTGGAAATTCGGTACAGTCGCCGACCGTTTATTCGGACCTCACGGGGACCGCGGAAATGTCCGAATAAACAGGTGTCCGAAAAAACAAATTCAGAAAAAAAAGAGAAAGAAATCGTTTATTTACATGCACTGGCTGATCCCGGGCTGGTGTTGCATATGTCTCCTCACCCAACACCGCCTCTCCTCCTCCTCTTCTCCGTTCCTTCTTTCACCACCTCCTCTACTTGCCTCCTCCCCCACATCGTTTCGAGAGCCGTCGGGCCTCATCGCATCTGCACCGCTGCGTGCTACCACGGCGCTCTCGCGGGCTTGCTGCCGCCGGCCTGGCGTTGCATAAGTCAATGCTCACGCGCGCTTCAACGAAACATCTTGATACTGCTACTCGGGGTTCAACAGACCCCTTTCGATGACAAAACGCCGGCTGTAAGCCGCCCTAGGCTAATATCACATCTCCAGTGCTGCGTGCTACCACGGCGCTCTCGCGGGCTTGCTGCCGCCGGCCTGGCGTTGCATAAGTCAATGCTCACGCGCGCTTCAACGAAACATCTTGATACTGCTACTCGGGGTTCAACAGACCCCTTTCGATGACAAAACGCCGGCTGTAAGCCGCCCTAGGCTAATATCACATCTCCAGTGCTGCGTGCTACCACGGCGCTCTCGTGGGCTTGCTGCCGCCGGCCTGGCATTGCATAAGTCAATGCTCACGCGCGCTTCAACGAAACATCTTGATACTGCTACTCGGGGTTCAACAGACCCCTTTCGATGACAAAACACCGGCTGTAAGCCGCCCTAGGCTAATATCACATCTCCAGTGCTGCGTGCTACCACGGCGCTCTCGTGGGCTTGCTGCCGCCGGCCTGGCGTTGCATAAGTCAATGCTCACGCGCGCTTCAACGAAACATCTTGATACTGCTACTCGGGGTTCAACAGACCCCTTTCGATGACAAAACGCCGGCTGTAAGCCGCCCTAGGCTAATATCACATCTCCAGTGCTGCGTGCTACCACGGCGCTCTCGTGGGCTTGCTGCCGCCGGCCTGGCGTTGCATAAGTCAATGCTCACGCGCGCTTCAACGAAACATCTTGATACTGCTACTCGGGGTTCAACAGACCCCTTTCGATGACAAAACGCCGGCTGTAAGCCGCCCTAGGCTAATATCACATCTCCAGTGCTGCGTGCTACCACGGCGCTCTCGTGGGCTTGCTGCCGCCGGCCTGGCGTTGCATATGTCAATGCTCACGCGCGCTTCAACGAAACATCTTGATACTGCTACTCGGGGTTCAACAGACCCCTTTCGATGACAAAACGCCGGCTGTAAGCCGCCCTAGGCTAATATCGCATCTCCAGCGCTGCGTGCTACCACGGCGCTCTCACGGGCTTGCTGCCGGATAAACAAACAAAGCGGCTCCTGGATTGCCTTGAGATGGCTTACTAAGCTGCGGCCGGAACTGGTGCGGCGCGCCACCATGCGGCGCGCTACCGAACCACGCGGAAACGATGATGATGAGCGGGAATTTGCAGTAGCGCCACCTCGCGGGGCAGCAAGGAGGCTCAGTTCAAAACAAAAATGGCGTTGAGCGAAGTGAACCGCGCGTCGGTGAGCGTCGGTGCGGCAAGTGCTGCCGGTCGAGTTGGCTAAAGGAGTGTCCGAAAAATCAAACGAGAGGCTGCAAGATGTCCGAACTTTCGGCAGTTGTTATACATTACGGTCTATGGGGAGAGTGGCGGTGCCACGAAGCAGTCTGAATAATCGAGCATGTCCGAATTTTTGGAGTCCGAAAAATCAGTCGGCGACTGTATTCATACCTGCCAGTATTTTCGAGCCCTTTCAAGTATGATTTAAGGAGGGATGTGGGTCTTAAAATTTTTATGCGAAGCATATTACTAGAGCTACACTACAGCCCGTCGAGCGCGGCGGTGCAGCTACCATTGACCTTTAGAGTGACCACGTGACACCACGTGACAACATGACGTCACAGCAGAGGAGAGATGGGCTGCCAGCTCGCGCGGTCGGCCGCGGCGGTGGAGGCTCCACATCAGAGGCGCTGCAGCTGATCACGTGACGCTACAGCAGCGGTATAAAGCTGAGCTTGCCTCGCTCTCCGGGCACTTACGAGGCGGCCAGGTGTTGGGATGCCGCCTAGAAGCAGGGCTGATTTGAACGAGAAGCGGAAGCTTCAGCGTGCCACAGAGACCGATGAAGAGCGGGATGAATGTCAACCAAGGAAAGCCATGTATTACCAAGCCTAGCCATCAATATGCTTTGCATCTGACTAGGCTTAACCTTAGCTAAGCCTCAGCCATTTTTTTTTTATTCTTGGTCCAATCTGAATGAAACTTCACACTCTTGATAAGTTTTTTATGCTGATTTCAAATCTGCAATTAGATTTTTGATAGCTGTAGCGGTTCAAGAAATGTTAATGTTTAAAAAAAAAATTAATGGGCATTTCTTACGGGGCTTTACAGAAATTTTGTCTCTGAAATACAAAAAGCAAGTGTGTGGCCCCAATGCCAAAGACATGCTCTAGGGGGTGATGCTATTTTTATTCATTTGAAAGCAATTTATAGGCAAGAAACTGGACCAGCATTTACTGTGCTCAAATTTTCTCTCATCACTACCCTAATTTGTAGTTAGCAAAATAATGCTAGAGTGATATAAATAGCATCACCCCCTAGATCTTTTCAGTACGATTACAGTGATACCATATTTGTTATTGTCGCTTAACGACAACATAGAAAAAAGCCCCGTAAGGCTGAGTGCGATGTCCAAAAACATCAAACTGAGAAAAAGGCATTTGAAGTTATAGACAACTGTAACTTTTGCTAGAATGCAGGTACAGCAATGTTAATAGCATCATTGTGTAGCTCTGCTCTTCAGGAGAAAGGTCATACTAAATATGTGACTGCAGCTTGTCAAAAAACTGGCAAAAGCATGCCATAAAGCCATGTACAGTCTTTGTCAAAAGTAACCAGGCTGAATGGTTTGCTTCTAGCTCGTACAGTGGATCCCTTGCAGCTTCCCTGAAGATGAAATGGGCGTTAAATGTAAGGACTTGAGGTCTTCTTGCCTTCCAACACGTTTTGATCCTTAGGAAAGCCACAAGGGCTCCACTATACAAGCTAGAAGCAAACCATGCAGCCTGGTTACTTTTGACAAAGACGGTACCTACCCCTAGGATCAGCAAGAAAAACCGAATTTAGCACTTGACGTGCCTGTTTCAGTGCCCTTCAAGCTAAAGAAATGCTCAAATTGTGTAATAAAGCAGTCCTGCCATAGACAAATAAACTGACACAAGGTTTATTTAGGTTGAAACATAACGTCATGTTTAATCAAATGGCTGGTGACTGTCCCAGCGAGAAACTGCTCTACAGCATACCAGGGCTGGGGTGGTATTCTCCCGGTGTCGCCTTTTGCGACATGTCGCATTCACTCTTCACTGATTGGCTCGAGCCGCAGTGACGGCGGCGTGACGACACGGACCCGCCTTCCTGCTACGTCATCATGACATCGCCCCAATTTACTACGCTTAGTCGAACAACGGAATGCGCTGAAGCGATTCGCGCGGGTGACGGGCTACAGTTAGCGTACGAACGCAATCGGCAGTTGCGGCTTTTGTGCCCTTGGCGTGAAAACATGGCGACGTCCTTTCAAGCGAGAGCCGCCCGCTTCAGCCAATTCAGCAGTCCTTGCGATTCCAGTCGGCATGTTTACCGGCAACTACTGGTGTTGTTACTTTTCGCTATGACTTACCTTGCTTCGACGATAAAGTTTAAGCTGCAATTCAGCCTAGTTTTTGAGATACGCTCTCGATTCTGGAGCGCGCAAGCCTAATGGGACCTCCAGCTACACTGCTACCGTCTGCAACTGCCCGAAACGCAGCCTAAACCTAGCACAACCGTCCGGAACGAAAGAAAAATAGATTTGGAGCTTTTTCGCGGTGTTTTATAGACTTAAATGAAGTAAAGCGAGTTTATATTAAATTTGCAAATGTTTTTTTGAACATTAGACGTCATGTGATGGCAAATATTCTTGCTATAAAAGATACGAAACTACTGCTGCTAGTGAATCAGCAGTGGTAAATGGTCGCTTCTCGGAGTGAATGAATGCCGGCGGCTTTTTCCGTTTCTTCGAGCATCTGTAAGCACTTTTTTAGGCCCCGCCCATATGCGACATGTCGCAAAAGGCGACACCGGCAGAATACCACCCCTGTATGCAGGGTCCTTTGCTAGCTTGTGTCGCTTAGCAAGCCTCGCCTTGGCAGCACTACTGTCGAGGTGCTCCCTTTGAGCCTTCTGCAGCCTGCTTTTGTCCTTCTCGAGGCTGCGGCGCACCAAGCAACTTCCAGCACTGTAGCCGAGCTTCTCAGCAATTCGTGTGCTGCTTCTCGTGAGACCTTGGTTGAAGCGGCTGATAGCCTCAGCCACTGCTCTTTCAGTGCTGCGCAGTGAGGCATGCTGATTCTTTGGAACCTGCTCCCAAATCATGGCATACAGGCTTTCATTGGAGTTTTGTGTGATCCTATCGCTGCATCGCTGCAACAGGGCAGCATCACTCAGCCTCCTAAACACAGGCTCCAGTGACTCGCAAACAAAGCTAGGCAGGCTGTTTTTGTGTGGCGGCAGTTCCTCATTCATAGCCAAGGCCCTGTTGTATTTACACAGGGCCAGTGCCATGGCCACGGTTTATATTTTCTAAATATCGCACCACTGACCCACCATCTGCTCTGTTGCTTCAACATAATATACAGTCCCTTGAATCTCGGCGCAGAATACTAAGGTTAAGATTTCTCTTTCTATTGAAAAATGACAAACTGTCAATGGCTCCCGATTTGTATCTCCAACCGATAACGTCCAGGTCAACAAGAAACAGGCACACTGAATCGTTAAAACCTTACTTTGCCAGAACTAACATATTCGAAATTTCTTTTTTTCCCCGCACCATTACCGAGTGGAATCAGTTACCACCATCATCAATGACATTGATGCGTTAGAACAGGCCGTTCATTGAATTGTTTTCATTTCATGACTTACTTTGTACTTTGTTTTGAGCTTTTTGTATTGGGCTTATTGTGCCCCTCCTGCCAGGGCCCTTCACTGGGCCTGCAGTATGCCCTAAATAAATAAATAAATAAACACCATGAGTCCGGGCCTTCGGGGCAGAGGTCATGTCTTGGTGCCTCATCTGTGGACGACATGTGCTGCAGTGTGGCCAGGACTGCTTTTTGCATGCCTGGCACATCGTGTCTGTGGCTCCGTAAGGCATAGCCGTAATAACTGGTGATCTTTTTTATCTTTTCTTGCGTGAGCCTTCCTTTGCCACCAAGTGGCTCACCTTGGGCTTTTTTCTTGTCGACCGGGGTGAGCAAGGTAGCTCCCATGCGTTTGTGTACATGGTTGATGCAGTCCTTTTTTTTCCACTTTTATAAAGCCATATACTGCACCTTCAGTCAGAGCATGGTATGTCCAACTATCCCCACCAGACAGCATTGTCGTGTACTGCAGCTTGTTTTTTTCGAACGACCGCTGAAACAAGCGCAGGGCTGCTTCGACTTCCATCTGGCCAGCCTTGCAGTCAACCTTTTTCTGGCACAGTGGAGCATGCTGCACCAGCCAGGCTGCATGTCGTTGTTCCTTTTCTTTGGGCCCTTTTGTGCAGCCGAGGCAAAAGTTGGAAAGCACAGCGTGGCCTATTACAAGACCAGTATGCATCTCAACTATGCACCCCACATAGATGTGGGAGCTGTGTCCACGAGTTAGCCAGGTGCCGTCGTAGATTACGTCGATGTTTCCTGGCGCGTTGCCGAACTCCGCATAAACTCCTTGACGCAGGCAACGCTAGCGGCCTCGCACTCGGTAGTGGTCGCCGTGCAGGCTTCTGCCATCATCTTCATATGGCCCTGGTAGGTCTTGTGGTGCAAGCCACGGTGCGATACATTCATCGCGGCGAAAAAGTCCGACAGGGCTGTTGCTCCTTTCCCGATGCTGTGAATGGCTTTCATTGCGCGCACGTTCACCTCGAAAGCCGTTATCTTCGCATCACTAGCGCTGGCCAACCTCGGAGATGAGAAACGCTCCTCGCGCCAGTCACACGTGTTACAGGAGAGCACGAGCTTATCACATAGCCCATACTGCTTGCTCAACTTTGATAAAGTCACGCTTTTCGTGCCACACTCGGGGAAAAGCATGAGCCCAATGAAAGAGTTCACCACGGCTAAGTCCACAATCATAAATTCTGTGCCGTTTTCCTTGCCGCTGTCACTCAGCAGTTCAACGTCCAAAAGCTTGAACTTTCGTTCTGTTGCGCTCTGCGACGCCAGACGCTCCTTAAGGTCGTCCGCAGCATTTCTCGCGCACTCAGCAGACTCATCAGCAGAATAGAACACTGTGTCCATGCGGTCTTGGATGCCTCCAGAAGGGCCCGCTGACGGTTCGATGACGCCAGATGTACTGCAGTTAGGCTGGCTAGGCAGAGAACAGGCCGCTCCGGATGCAGCAGATGATCATGGTAACGTGCTGTCGTTCTTCGGTCGTGCATTCCATGGACGCTTTCGTTTCTTTCCGTACGCTTGACGTGTCTTCTTCTTCAGGCGAGCGTCTCCGGACATTCCGGAACGAAGCGGAAACACGACGCGTCAAGAGAAACGTTCGGACGAGATAACTATCGCAAAAGCAAGACGCGCGAAGCGGCAGCCGCGGCCGGCAAACGTAGAAGGAAGACGCGCGCGCCCCACGAGCCAATCAGCGGCGGCCCGGAAGCGGCCTTCGGAAAACCTGCGACGGTGGCTGTTCTTTTTGAGCGACGCCATTTTGAGAGGCAGCAAAATGCGCACAAAGAAACCAGCTTCAAAACAAGCCCAAGATGGCGGCGATCGGCCGGCTGCTTTAGCCGTGGCGCGCGCGGGAAGTTCGAACAAAATTTTTCCTTTTCGGGGCATTTCGTGGCTCCCATGGCGTTTTGAAAACAGATTTTATCGCATTTCCCGACTGAATTCAACGTTAATAATTTGACGGCAAGTGCTTGAAGGTACAAACATTCCGAAAATGAGTTTCTCTCACAATCGATTTTTCGGCCATTTTTGACCGTTCTAAGACACGCGTCCCCCCTTAGTGAGGTTTTACTGCACGTCGAAAGACACTCCTTTGAAGGGCCTTCAAAAACCTTCAAGATGAGCACGTGACACAGGCTTCAACGAGATGGTCGGCAGGCAGTGAAGACAGCACCGGCGAGACTGTGAAAGCAAGGTGTCGAACCGGAACCGAACCCGAAAAAATTCCGGTTCGACACCCTGTGTGAAAGGCAGCAAACAGGAGGAGTAGCAGCAGCACCCCGGCTACAGCAGAGAAAGTTGCCCGAGAACCACAATCAGGTGGCGCAACAGACACAAGTTCTCAACTGTTTGACTAAGGGAGTAATTACTCATTGATATCCACCTGAACGCAGCCATACGGTTACAAAGGAAAGCTGTACAGCTTTCTCAGAAACTTCGCAGTTAAAGAAAAATTCGTCCTGGCCCGTGGTTCGAACCAACACTGTTCCCACTTCGAGTTATTGATCAATTCGCTCTCGCCCTACCATAAGCTTGCCGTCCCGGTTAGCTCAGTTGGTAGAGCGACTGCTCCGGAGTAGCGGTGGTCCCGGGTTCGAACCCCGGACCAGGACGAATTTTTCTTTAACTACAAAGTTTCTGAGAAAGCTGTCCAGCTTTTCTTTGTAGCCGTATGGCTGCACTCGGGTGGATGTCAGGGAGTCATCATCATCATCATCAGCCTGACTACACCCACTGCAGGGCAAAGGCCTCTCCCATGTCTCTCCAATTAACCCTGTCCTTTGCCAGTTGCCGCCACTGTATCCCCGCAAACTTCTTAATCTCATCCGCCCACCTAACTTTCTGCCGTCCCCTGCTACGTTTGCTTTCTCTTGGAATCCACTCCGTTACCCTTAAGGACCAGCGGTTATCTTGCCTTCACATTACATGCCCTGCCCAAGCCCACTTCTTCCTCTTGATTTCAACTAAGATCTCATTAACCCGCGTTTGTTCCCTCACCCACTCCGCCCACTTTCGATCTCTTAACGTTACACCTATCATTTTCCTTTCCATAGCTCGCTGCGTTGTTCTTAACTTAAGCTGAAACCTCTTTGTTAGCCTCCGCGTTTCTGCCCCATAGGTGAGTACCGGTAGGATACGGCTGTTGTATACTTTTCTCTTCAGGGATATTGGTAAACTGACATTCAGGATCTGAGAGAGCCTGCCATATGTGCTCCACCCCATTCTTATTCTAGTTATTCCCCTCTCATGATCCGGATCTGCGGTCACTACCTGCCCTAAGTAGACATTCTCTTACTACTTCCAGCACCTCGCTCGAAAACCAAAGTAATGTTCAACAGCCTAGCAAGGGAACAGCAGTTCGTCAGTGAGTAATTACTCCCTTATTTCAGATCTACCCCACCTTGGGGGTATCCCCTAAATTTTTGACCAACTGTTCGACTACAGCGCAAGAGATGTGGGAGGACGCACCCATTCTAGACTGCAGCACCCCGTCCACCTCCTGGTCGTTGAGACGGAGGTTGCCACGACCCCGCTCCTGCCAGGAACTGGTCGTCTTGTCAAACGTGAACAGCTTGCAGTTGATCTGCGAGGAAGAGTGGGGGGACGCAGGACGGATTTGAGGTTTGGTTTGATTTGGTTTAATGGGGGTTTAACGTCCCAAAGCGACTCTGGCTATGAGGGACGCCGTAGCGAAGGTCTCCGAAATAATTTCGACCACCCGGGGTTCTTTTAACGTGCACTGACATCGCACAGCACACGGGCCTCTAGAATTTCGCCTCCATCAAAAAATTCAGCCGCCACGGCCGGGATGAAACCCGTCTCTTTCGGGTCAGCAGCCACGCGCCGTAACCACTGAGCCACCATGGCGGGTATAAGGGACAGCAACCATGGTCCAACAATAGGAGCAACTGCCTTACTTGGCATAATGAGACAGTCTCCAAGTATGTGTGAGCAGTGACCCCTCGTTACAAATAACAAGAAAAAAAGGAAACCATCTCATCCGGACAGCTTTTGTCTTTTCTGCGTGAAAGTGAATAGGTGTAGTTTGAGACTGCCCAATGCAACAAATACTACTTTCAAACTATTAGAAATTGCAAATATTCGTTCACCACCCGTCAGTTCCTGTCTGCATATATTTTGCATGCATTTTTTTTTGGTATTTCCATTTTTCCTTCTTTGTTCTTGCTTTGATGCATGTTATTACTGTTCATTGTTTCTTTTCTGCTTAATTACATAGCATGATTTATCATTACAAACCCACTGATGAGTGTATTTTGACTTAGTGCATTTGTCATTTCGTTTCCAAATGTATGAGAACTATGTCTGATGTGATGCCCACTGCTGCGAAGATGTAGGTGCAGTAGCCTCGTCAAGCTGCCACTTGGAGCAGCTTTTCGCAACTGCCTCATCCTTATTCCAAGAAAAATAAAGATTTGATTTGATTTGAAATATACAGCGGAACCTTGTTGATAAGTTTTTAAAGAAGTGCAGAAAAAGAGTAATGTGTCATCCTGTAGTCCTGTAGTCAGAATGCTGCACAGTGGACTGCAGCTTCTTTTCTACCATTGTTCACTGTGCGCTATCACCAAACACAGAATAAGGCTTTTCCCACAAAGGATGAAATATTACCGTATTTACTCGCGTAATAGGCGCACTCGCATAATAGGCGCACCCCTAGTTAGGGCGCGAAAAATCAGATTTTTTTATTTCCGCGCATAATAGGCGCACCCCGAACTTGGCACTGTGATCAGTACTGTATTTACACGATTGCAAGCCGACGCCTCGCCACCCCCCGATTCCCAATCTTTACTTTAACAAAGTTTTTGCTGAACTGACTACTAGTCCTCACTAGTGCTGCCGCCGTCGCAGCTGCTGCGGACCCACAGCACGTACAACGACATCGCGTAGAACAGCCGCACACAGTTTTCAGGGATGCTCACTTTAAACGTCTGTTTGGAAAGCTTCATCTCCAGCCAGAAACGTTCCCGACTTAGGCCCACGAAAATTTAGGGACGCCGCAGTCGCAACTGCCGCACTTCTCGGCCACGTCGTATTTTCCGACCTGCCGCATGCTTGCCGCGTTCGAGAGCAAACTCCCAGCCGTGTAGCTGTTAAGGTGCTTGCCCGTCGAGCTAAAACATCAACGCTCCGCGGCAAAGCCATAAACCACGATAACTATCGCGCTACCGCTAATCCCGGCACTTGAAAGCAACAACAAAAAAAAAAACGAGCTGGAGATGCTGATGGCGATATAGATAGCGAAAGCTCGCGGCGGAGGAACACGATGATGATAATGATGAGCTTGGCCTTGGGCGCCCTCCGTGGGCGGCATCTGGAAGCTCCTGTATGCGCGTGTGGCCTCCGTGATCAAGCGCCGTTACGCGCAGCCGGAGCCGATCGCGGAGGCCTCGGCGCGTGCATTCCAAAGGCTATTCCCGCGTGTGTCGTGGAAAGTTTCGGTGCGGCCCTTACACGGATCTTTTTTTTTTTTAACATTTTCTTGGCGAAAACGGGGTGCGGCCCGTACACGAGTGCGTTTACGCGGTGTGTTCAATTTTGAGAGTCGAAAAATTTCCGGAAATTTTACCCCGCGTAATAGGCGCACCCCAAACTTTGAGCCAGATTTTCTGGAAAAAAAGTGCGCCTATTATGCGAGTAAATACGGTAGTTGAAAAGCTTGCACACGGAGACACGAAGGGCATCACGTCAAGAGTTGTCTCGCATGCCACGTTCACGTGAAAGAGCGCACTGGGAAAGGAGATGCAGCACTTGCCTGCAAAACATTGGATTCATTCTCCTCCCCCGTAACCACGGCAACCTCGTCGTACGTCCGCTTGACTTGCCGCGACTGGTACTCCTCGGCTGATTCGGTCAAGCTTTTGGCGTGCCGGCTCGCTGAAATTTAAGCATTTACATTTATTTATTTCCACACAGTTCAGTCTTGCACGAGGCTATGGCAGCAGTGGAGAAACAATGCACAAAGCAGAAACGCATTCGTCACAACCAGCAGCACATAATACATACTTTGAAAGCACGAGGAAATGCCAAGAAAACACACGTTTGCTGCAATTCAAAGAATCTAAAAATTAATTCACAGGCAGAGTGCAAGTACTGCTGCCAGTAACGAAGTTCCAAATTTCGATGACGTGGAAAAAAAACTGCTGACTAAACTGTTTGTTTTGGGCAAACTACAGGCACCTTAAATCAACAGCGTGATATTTTCATTCCACTTTTCTAGCAACCAGAAACAAGCCCAAAGCCACTGTTCAGAAAGGTCGCAATGGCTCTTTTAGCTTGAGAGAGCACAGGTAGTCGCCAACTGATTTTTTGGACTCGGCAGGAACTGGAGAATGGTCCGAATAACTGAACCATCCGAAAAATGCGTGGACCTCAAAAGGGAAATAACTCTTCAGCGAAAAACCGGCTTCAGGGTCCTGGAGCCAACTTAAGGAATGATCACAACCTCAATCCGGTCACAATGCCCTGCTCCTATTGGTCCGCACGGAGTGACGGACATATCGACCAACAGGAGCGGAGCTAATGGTTTCGTTTGTGACAGGTTTGTGGTTTGATCGTTCTGTAATCCGGCTCCTGTTCATTATTGACATCATAAACTCGGAAAGAGTGACGGAAAAACAGATACGCATCATTTTTGTCATCAATAATGCGCGTTTTGCTGCCAATCAAGCATCAACATAGCCAGAAAGAGCAAAACAAAAATATTACGAGGAACTTTAGCGGCTAAAGTTGTGAAAGGCGAAAGCCTGAGTGCTGCATTCTGCTACGCGATTGTTCACTTCAAATTTTGTTGGTGCATTGATTAACTGCCAATTAATGACGCTTAAGCTTCGCCTTTAGGAGTGGAACACGACAGCGTGTTGTAGCGCTGCCAGGCAGTCCATGGAACACCATGGAACCCCACCACCGCCACCACCCGCACTGGAACACCACCACCCACCACCACCCGCACAACGCTTTTTAAGGGAAGGACTGTAATTCTCTGTCATCTCGGTGGACACCTGAGCGGCATCGTACAGGAAGGGAGGAAGTGTGAGTGCAAGAAGAAAGAAGAAAGAAGAAAGGGAATGAAGAAAATAAAAATTGCATTTGAGGAAAGGAAATTACGCAGTAACTGTGTCACATATCTCAGTAGACACTAGTCGAAAATTGTATTTGAGGAAAGGAAGTTGCACAGTAACTGTCTCACGCATTTCGGCGGACACCCGTCAAAATTCCCACCTGGTGACTTTGTCACGAAGACAATTTGGACCAATCTGAAACACAGACAAATACGCCTTGCTCCTTGGTAAATTGGTTTTTGAGGAAAGGAAGTGTGTCTTTCATATCTCGGTGGACACCTAAATCTCAGAGGAAGATGGGAGTGAACGAAGACACCATATTCACTAGATGCACCTTAGTTCATTCCAAGCCATCGAGCTGGCATGGCGGAGTGGTAGCGTGCTCGTCTCTCATTCCGGAGACCCTGGTTCGATTCCCCAACTTGACCAATTTCTTACTCGATTTTATTTATTTATCTGGTCTGACTAGAAAGCTTAATTAGGCTAATTGGTTAATTAAGCAATGAACTAAACTCAGTCCCACTTAGTTGGAGCATCACTATACCATCCCTTTAATTGGTTGCATGGTTAGTAGCCAAAGTACAATTGGCCCCGTTTGAAATTCGCACACTGTGACGTCACGACCGCTTCGACCAATTGAAAAGCGTGACATTTTTGTCGACAGCTCCTGCTTACAACGATGAGGCATTAAAGGCTTCCGCCTTAAAAAGATGTTTACAAAGGAGAGAAAAACTGCAAGGGTTCCGTCAACGAGTGACCAGCACTGAGTGTCTTCTCACCCGCCGACGTATGGTCTTCCGGCTGCTCCATGCTGGCTCCACCACTCTGACTGGCCTGCTGCTGGAACTGCTGGAAGGAGAGCTCCGTCGACGACGGTGCCGCCACGGTGGAGTTGGAGGGCGCCTCAAAGTTCTGCGGCACCACAAGGAACCGTTACGTCGTGCCGGAAAGGGAAGCTATGCTGCCGAAGGCCGCCTATGAGCCCCACCAGGGGAGCCCCGTGTCTGAAGCATGCGGGGGTGCTTACCGCTGCTCGCTCCCTCAGGTTCTCGCCAAAGACGAAGCCATCGGGCGGCACTGGTGTCGCGTGTGGCGATGAGTGGTTGCTGCGTTCAGAGAGAACATGGCATTCAAACTACAGTGCCCCAGAACGACAACTCGCGTTCACAGCCACCCTCTCCCTTGCCTGCGCAGCGCGACCCCATCGACATCGAGAGAGAGAGAGAAAGAAATGGACGGAAAGGCAGGGAGGCTAACCAGGCGATGCCCAGTAGGCTACCCTACACTTGGGGAGGGGAACAAAGGGGGAAAAAAAGGACAAAGAGCGGCAACGAAATGTGTTTTTCAAGTGTCCATCGATCACTATGAAAGGGGACAGAGGGCGCACACTGAAAACTTAAAGGTGCACTGAAGAGGAATCTTAACTCGTCTTTTTGCCGCCGGAACTCGATCCACACGTTCCTAGCATTCTTAGAAACTGCGACTTATTGCCCTGTGTGGCCGATTTCCCTAATTAAATCGAATTAACGTCCGGCTCCCGCCTTTTTTTTTTTTAATTCTCCCTCGTACGGTGGGCGGAGTCGACCAATGCGTGGAGTGCCCTTCAGACAGCTCCGTGGAGGCTTTGCTTTTGCTTCATTTTGTTTTTTAGTTTTCCATGAATAAATAGTTTCATTTGCAGACAATATAACCGCAAAATAAGCCCGCAGAAATAAAAATACGCGCGGACTATTTTCTTCTACGAACTACTACGTATTACTCCGCCGATGGCAGAGCGGCAAGCCGCCACGGGACTGGGTGAAAGGCACTCCCCGCGTTGGTCGACTCCGCCCACCGTACGAGGGAGAATTAAAAAAAAAGAAGGCGGGAGCCGGACGTTAATCCGATTTAATTAGGGAAATCGGCCACACAGGGCAATAAATCGAAGTTTCTAAGAATGCTCAGGACGTGTAGATCGAGTCCCCGCCGCAAAAAGACGAGTTCAGATTCCTCTTCAGTGCACCTTTAAAGATTACAGATGGGAATACAGCCCAGAGTCCTCGAAAAGTTGGCTTCCCCTAGCAGCTCGCTATGCTGAAGGCCGTTGTGGCAAGCTTCACAAAAAGCAAACAAAAACTGCGCTACATTTGCACCATGGCTTTGAGTATAACACAAGGTGGGTTTTGAAACCACTGAAGTGACAAAAAAAAAAAAATACACTCCTTATATTCCTGTATATACGGTATTTTAGGAAGGGAACAATACCTGAGCGAAAACACTGCACCTCTTGCAGTCTAAAAACATTGGGACCATTGCAATGTAACGCACAGGAGAAAGAACCCAAAATGTTGAACGCTTCCGCTAACAAACAGGCATGCAAGTCACCTGTGCTCGAACTGCTGCAAACCCCTGTTAATTGAAAAGAGTAAAAAAAAAAAAAAAAAAACGGAGAAACATTTCGAGATAAACCAAGTTCTGGGAAAGGCAAGGTGCCAGTGCTTTACCTACAGTCAAACCTACCATGGTAGGAACAGCTAGCTACCATACGAGGGGGTACCCAAAAGAAACCGGACTTATTTTTGTTTGAACTTATTTGTTCACATTTTAAGCACAGACCTTCAATCTCCTTCAAAGTATTCCCCACTTGCAATGATACGCTTGTCGAATCTTTCATCTCATTTTTCAAAACATTGTTTAAATTCATCTTTTGTGATGCTTGACAGT
The DNA here is from genome assembly GCF_055824585.1 of Amblyomma mixtum. NCBI lineage: Eukaryota > Metazoa > Arthropoda > Arachnida > Ixodida > Ixodidae > Amblyomma > Amblyomma mixtum. The sequence goes on along the minus strand of NC_143012.1, from coordinate 83,249,144 downwards.
GCCTCCGTCGTTTTTTTCTTCACCTCAGCAACATCAGCGAAACGCTTTCCATTCACCTATTTTTTCTTTCTAGGAAACAAAGAAAGTAGCACGGGGCAAGGTCGGGAGAGTATGAGGGTTGAGGAATACGGGTCATGCCATTTTTGGTCCAAAATTGTCGTAGAGACAGGGCTGTGTGAGCAGGGGCATTGCCATGATGGAAAAACCAGTCACCCGACCGCCACAAATCTGGCCGCTTCCACCGCACACTGTTGCCCAATCTTTTCAAAACATCCAAGTAGAAAGCCTGGCTAACTGTCTGACCCTGCGGAACAAATTCTCAATGGACGACTCCTCTCACGTCGAAAAAACAAATCAGCATTGTTTTGAGGTTTGGTTTCACCTGACGAGCTTTCTTGAGGCGAGGTGAATTTGAAGTTTTCCAGTGGCATGATTGTTGCTTTGATTCAGGATTCGATTCAGGAACACTTGAGTTGTCCCCATAGCATCGTCCTTGTAGGTCTTTCATAATATTTCAAGGGTTTCCATTCAACTTTTTCCGAGCAAAAATCAGAATTTCACCGGCGCACGCTGTTCACGAAAATCAGCCATTGCAAAAACGACATTCACACAAAACAGTCGTCACTCTAAAACTCTGCCTAAACTAGTCTGACCTCCTTCAACGACAGTACTCGGCTAACTGACTGTGGAATGTTCGTTCTATGCGCTCCTAGTGGCCAAACGCGTTACCACAGAAGCTTTGCCGACCAAAAAATTTAGTCCGGTTTCTTTTGGGTACCCCCTCGTACATACTTGCATAATGAACCAACTTTCTTCCCAGGAACGCTGAGATCAATTTGGGGGAGGGTTCATCATACAGGGGAAAAAAAAAAATTTTAACAGATTTTTTTGGCGGAGTCGAAATTTCATATCGACACGCCCACCCGCCCGCTCGATCGCCCATCCATCCATCACCAACGAAAGCGCGCGGTAAGAAATGTACGTCTGTGGCACATGCATTCAGCACCGTGCACATCAAACGGTGTCAGCTGTATCGCAGCGCAATACGGAGATTCTGTGATAGCCGGCGAGACAGATCGAACACGTTCAACACTGGCCCTCAAGGTGAGGTGCATGTTTTGACACGAGGTTACAAGAACTAACGGGGTGATCACAAGAGGGCAACGTGAATATTTAAAGGGACCATGAAAAGAATTAAAAGCCGCTTGTAAATGTTAGAAGTTATGCTCAGAAGCACTGACACCAAGTATGAGTCTTCGGAACTGAGCAGGCAATTTATTATGGCTTTTTAAAAATCGCGTTTTTTTAAATTCACGGGCCGCTTGGTGTCTTCGTAGGGAGCGATTTTGAAACCAAAACCGGGAAAACAGACGTCACTAGTCCCATGACGTCGGCAGGCCACCACACGCTGTCATTCACTCGAGCCGCGGCAGCTACGACGTCACGGGCACACTTCCGGTAGCGGTGAAAATCGTCTGCTCGAGGCGCCGCGCGACCCCCTCGGGCAAGCGCGGCATTGCCTTCACGCATATGTTTTCAATTTACCTCTGCCGCCTCTTTCTGCCGGGAGTTCGGGAGCAAAGAAAGCGCCGAGACCGGAGAGACGCTGCCGACGCATGCTGCTCCTCGGGAGTGCGACAACCGGAAGTCGTACACCGAACGTCAGTGAATGACGTATTCATGGGCGGAGCCCAGTCCCGGAGCTGTTTTCTTTATTTTTTCTTGGTGCTCCGCGCGTATGAGTTGAGGGGGGAGAGGAGGAGCGTGATTTTTAATCGTCTATAACTTCGTTGTTATTCATGCTAGCTCGAAAATTCTTTCGCTGGGGTGACGAGTGATGGATTGCCTATCTTTACGTAATCTCAATTAATTTGTTTCATAGTCCCTTTAAGCCTTAGCAGTGGTGAGCGGATGGGTACTTTCACTCCCGATCTCAAGCTTGCCAAGTCTCTTGGGGGCCTGAAGGTCCCGCTTCCTCCACAGCATTTCAGTGTAAAGAATGTTTTACAAGGTTCAGGTTTAAGGGGGGACACTGGTCTTAGACCTATTTTCCTTATTTTTAGTCCAATCCTAATGAGACTCTACCACCTTGCTCAGTTTTTTATACTGATTTAAACGATGAAATTACCTTTCTCATAAATTAGTCGGTTCCCAAGATAATTAATTTTAATTAGTCAGTCATTAGTGCCTAGGTGCAAAAAGAACTGCTAAGTAAAAAATCATTTTTAATCCATGGCTGCATAGTATGGTGAGTAAAGAGTGCAATAATAAAAACCATTTTTCCATTTTACCCTCGTTAGTAATTTTACAGAAATTGGAATATCAGTGTTCAAGGTGTGAATGTAATGCATCGATAAACAATGCAAAATTATAATTTTTTTAAGTGCAATTGAACAAATCTGCTTCAATTATTGCGCACACTGTGCCTTCAGCTTCCCTCAGCAAACAATATGACATCTCTATCTGTCCTAGATGTTGAGATATCGACATACTAATACAGCCAGACGTCCAAAATTTTCATGCCATTAAATTGTCTGCTCCTGCATAAATTCAGTCCACACGATGATCTGAATTTCATATTATGATCAAAATGTTGATTTCTTGAAGAAAACAAATTAATACAGTTGGAAAATAATAGCCGTAGATTCCACAAATGACACTTTTTGAAAATCAATGTTTTGGTCATTTTTTTGGTCTCAAAGACCAGTGTCCCCCCTTAAACTGCTGTGCTCTTTCTCCAATGCTCAAGTGCTTGCCGGCTTTCTAAGCCTACAGTAGAGTGCTAAGCAAGCCGCCGCCGCCGCCGCTTCTGCCAAGACTGCACAACGTCTTGGCGCTGTGCGACACAAAGCACAAATCAAAACACAACCCAGCTGAACTGCAAGGCATCAAGGTGAACGCACAGCAGTTTGCAGCTGCGACATACCACAAGAGCAACAGCATCTCCTGCCGTCGGAAAATGTGCCAACTGCTGGTCAAATGTTTTAGGGGAAACCCTCAAGGTGGAGTAGATTTGTAATAAGGGAGTAATTACTCATTGGCATCCACCCAAGCGCAGCCATACGGCTACAAAGGAAAGCTATACAGCTTTCTCAGAAACTTCGTAGTTAAAGAAAAATTCGTCCTGGTCCGGGGTTCGAACCCAGGACCACCGCTACACCAGAGCAGTCGCTCCAACAATTGAGCTAACCAGGACGGCAAGCTTATGGTAGGGCGAGAGCGAATTGATCAATAACTCGAAGTGGGAACTCTGTTATGCCAATGAGTAATTACTCCCTTATTACAAAAACAGAGTTCTCACTTAGAGTTATTGATCAATTCGCTCTCGCCCTACCATAAGCTTGCCGTCCTGGTTAGCTCAATTGGTAGAGCGACTGCTCCGGTGTAGTGGTGGTCCTGGGTTCGAACCCCGGACCAGGACGAATTTTTCTTTAACTACAAAGTTTCTGAGAAAGCTGTACAGCTTTCCTTTGTAGCCGTATGGCTGCGCTCGGGTGGATGCCAATGAGTAATTACTCCCTTATTATGTGCCAACTGCCACAGCACTCAAAGCACGTAACCCTACTCACGCGTCCTCTGTTGCTGGGACAAGTAGGCCACTGCCGCTGCTGCCACTGCCCAGGGGTGCCAGGTGTTCGGATGACGACGTGCCGTTCCGCAGGTCGCCCAGAGCCAAGCCGAAGCCACCACCACTGCTCGAGGAGGTAGTCGTCGTCGTCGTCGTGGTGGTGCTACTGCTGCCATTGTTTTCGTCCTCGGCGCCAGACTCCCTACCGCCCAACACCCTGGTGCCATTTGTGACCGGGCTGGATTCGCACGTGGAGGAGACCTCACGAGGATCTTTCGACGATGCTGGCTGCTGCTGCTGCTGCTCTCTGGTGGCTACAGCTGCGCCCTCTTTGGGTTCTGCTGATGTCGTGTCTATTAAGTAGAAGAGTGAAGGAATACTTGGTCTCAGTGTTGTGCTGCAGATGCTTAGCGACCAAAACATTAGTGGGGCAGATACGTCGGGTTCCTGGCTTCAATGGCTACCACCTGTCCCGACTCAGCAGCCACAATTAAAGCAGCAGCCTTTCTAGACATCCTGACACCATCAAAATAACAATCTGCTTATTTCATAAATTCTTCCACAACTTTACAGAAGCCAACCAATTAATTCCACGCGTGCATCGCATTTCCCGCCATAACCACCCGAACGCCGTTTACCCTGAACGTGCCCATACCACCACATTCCAGCAATCATTTTTCTTAAAGACTGCCCGTGACTGGAATGACCTCCCTGCTGAAGTGGCCACCATCATGATTCACCGACTTTTCAAGACCACCATCGAGGAAGCCCATTCATCAATGTAATTTTTGTCCATTTTCTTATTAATGTATAATAATTTTTTTTTGCCGTGTTATCCCCACCCCTCATGTAATGTCCCGAAAGGGACCTTTGAGGAATAATAAATAAATAAATAAATACCTTTGAGGAATAATAAATAAATAAATAAATAAATCTGGCACTCAGCCTCAATTTGGATGCCTTGATATCTCCCTGTCCGGAGTTTTCGACCGTGGTTACCGGGAGTGCTTTTTGGGTTCCCCGAACACCAAAACTCCTGCATGCCTGAACCTTTGCTTTACAAACTTTATTTTGGAACAAATGATACTGCAAAAGCTTGTAGCATACTGTGTCGTTAGAGTCAAATCTCGCTGACACATTCTCTATATAGCACACCATTTCCCAGTTCACACGCTCAAAATTGTGGTCAATAAATGCCCTATACACTAGCAGTTTTTTTTTCCGGTTAATACGTGCACACATAACGACTTCGTGGCTATTAAGTTCAAAATTATGAGCAATTCTGGTCGTATAATACATTTAGCAACCAACTGCAGGTGTGCAGTCACGTGAGTGCACTGAACCTGGGGGCAAGAGACATGGAATGGCCGGAATGCAGTGCCAGTAACCCACCATGGCGGCTTTTCTGTACTGCCTTGGTACAAAGGAGCAAAGCATGCAAAAAATGGTAGGGCTTTAAAGGGACACTGAGGAGAGCACTATTAATATTTTTTTTATAGCAAAATCCGATAGTTCGGCATGTCATGGCTTTGTTGCCACTTGGCCGGCAGCGAAAGATGCATTTATTTCTAAGAAATTTGGATTCGAAGTTGAAAAAGTTTTTCCCCGCCGCTCTGATTCAAACTTGGGATTCTCCTATGACGACACAGGACTAAGTGACGTGAAACATGACGTGCGCATGACGTACCGCAGACTCCGTGATTTCTGGCTTCCAGCAGTGTGGCCTGCAGCAGCCGAAAAGAAAGCTACCGCCGGCCGCACGTTGAAGGCATCTATCGGCTATTGCGGCCGTCACTACAGTCGCTTCGATTACGTTTGCACTGGCGTTTTGCCAGCGTTACGATGGAGCTCGTTCTCGAAGTCGTCAACGAAGTTCTCGCAAATAGACACCTTTAGCATACCGTGTACCTTGATACCACTAGCGGAATATCGGGAGCCCGCCTACCGCCAGAAAACAGGCGCTGATTGGTCCCGATGCTTCAGGAGCGCGCGTAGCTGCCGGGCACGTGGCGCCATCTGGCAACGTCAAGGACATTTGCGCATGCATTGGCTGCGCCTCAGGGATTTGTGGCTTCTCAGGTCCTAGAGTTGCAACACTGCTTTGTCCTATGACGTCATCACGCTTGTACTTGCGAGTTTGGCCTGCGGCGGCGATACCTGTATTTTGGTTCTTGCTCTTGTCTACATTACAAGAGCTTTGTTGTCAGTATGAGTGGCGTTTGGTAACCAGGAGCTGGTATTCTGTCGATACAAGCAAACTTCAATTTCTCCTCAGTGTCCCTTTAACGTAGTTGAACCGAGTAGACTAGCAAAAACATATTTTTAGCCCAACTGGATCACAGTTTTGCTTTGCTGGGTCGTCGGCACGTCTGGTGACGATTAAGCTCTCATCGAAGTTAAGTTGATCTCATCTGTTCGCACCGCAGATGAAAGGTGATGAAGACTACGATGTGCAATGCTCGGCACGAGAGTGTATTGCAGCTTAACACGAGGCCCAATCGGCTGCGGCGATACAACAGTGCTTTCGTGCAGTGGGCAACGAAGCTATCTTTTCGCGGCACCGCAGGTTCAAATCCCAATCGCGGCATGTCTGATTTTATTTATTCAAGGTGAAGGCTTCAAGTGATGGCCCGGCTTTTGCAGCTTTCAGCATTAAGTAGAGCTTTCACTCTAAAAATTAACTCCAAAATTAATTAAATTAAAATTAAAAACCAGCTTAGGAGCAAATCATGAATTATCATGCACTAGCACGATTAGCGCTGGTTTTGCATGGTTTACCTCGACTTTCGATTGTTTTCCTTGACTTGAACTGGCTTACCTTCGTTGATATAGCCCATGATGCAAGTATGCATGATACTGCATCATTTTAAGTGGCCGAGCTAGAGGTAGGGTGCCTCTAATCGCATGGCACCGCTGTAGACCGATCACGAAGGCATGCGCTTCTACCCGCATGTTACCTCTTGCAGTCTTACCCTCACTGCTTCCCTAGGAAACAAACTCTTCACCTTGCGTCGCCGGCACTCCCCGCCATCACCGCAGCCAATGCTCGAGAGCTATCGGCGCCAGAATAACGCGAGCAACTGCGCGGCGGCAATGGTGGCGCTCTGCTCGCGACGTTTCGTTTTTTTTTTGCTATGCCCTATTATTTTTCGCTGCTTCTGAGCATGAATGGTAGTAATGCCACGTGATATGACGTTCCAAAAGAGACAGCGCTGGAGATGCGCCAACGGCGCTGGAGCGCTGTGCATGGCGTCAACTGTTGTGCTCGTTGCGATCGGCATTTCTCTTATGTCAGCTCATGCTCTATCGTCACAAAACTTTCACGTGGTTCTGCTGCCAAGTTTCCAGTAACTCGGCACTAGCTAATGGACAGATGGCAGTTCGTTATATTAAGAGGGGACACTGGTCTTGAAAAAAACATTTTTTTTAATGAAGTCACAGTTACGAAATCTTCAGGGAATATGTATTTTTGTGTGCCGATTCTAAATATGTCATTTAATGTCATGTAAAACAATTCCCTGAGCACTTATGCACTTTTTATGCTAGTATTTTGCGGAGAGTTTTGAAGAAAATTTGCTGCGGGAAACTCACCGAAATGTATGCCACTGGGCTCTCCTGACACCAAGGAATACAATAAGGGTGAAATTGTCTTCCTGCCTATCATAGAACTTAAATTATAGAGTTTTGAAGTTGTCGCTTCAGAAATGAGAAGGAAAGTGTGTATTCCTGTTTCTGAAGTGGCAGCTTCAGTACCCTATTACTCAAGTTCTATGAGAGCCAGGATGATAATTTCACCCTTATTGTATTCCTTGGTGTCAAGAGAACCCAATGGCACACATTTCAGCGAGTTTCCTGCAGCAAATTTTCTTCAAAACTCTCCGCAAAATACTAGCATAAAAAGTGCATAAGTGCTCAAGGAATCATTTTGCATGAAAATTTCATAACTATGACTAAATTTAAAAAATTTTCTTTTCAAGACCAGTGTCCCCCCTTAAAGCCAAGCACCGCAACACCTTCGTTACATGGAGGTCTCAAAATACACGCGCTTCCAATGGAGGCGGCGTTGAGCACTTGAGAAACTTCATAATAGTGAAGAATTCGCTATCTGGAGGTTCGTTACATTCAGGTTTAACTGCGCTGCATTCCAGGCATGCCACTGCGCCTGATATACCACCTGAAACAAAGACCGGCCACTTTCAACACGCGCAGTCCTCGAAAAGTTACCCCTTGCACTTGAGCAGAGGGAGCAATCGGGGACAAATCTTTCACCGACCCGACAAGTGAGTTTTGCAACGAGCTCTAAGCCATGCACAACGTTCAAAACTTGCAGACACAGTCCACTAGCCCAGGTCAGGAAGAGCACATACAGTCAAGCCCATTTATAACAATACTGGTTATAACAATATATCGGATATAACAATGGTCAGTCGTGGCACCATCAGCTTTACCATGTGTTCTATGGCAGTTGGTTGGTTTATGGGGTTTAACGTCTCAAAGCGACTAAGGCTATGAGAGACGCCGTAGTGGAGGGCTCCGGAAATTTCGACCACCTGGGGTTCTTTAACGTGCACTGACATCGCACAGTACACGGGCCTCGAATTTCTCCTCCAAAGAAATTCAGCCGCCGCGGCCGGGATCGAACCCGCGTCTTTCGGGCCAGCAGCCGAGCACCATAGCCACTGAGCCACCGCGGCGGCTGTTCTATGGTAAAGTAAATTGCTTATAGCAATGCTGTCAAGGCACATTATTGGTTATAACAATTAAATCTCGTAACTGAGTGTCAACCATTATAGAAAAAGAAACAAGGAAATGCTACAACTGCAGCAGCAAAACCATGCTTACAACACAAAAGCGCACGCGTGTGGGGCCGACCAATGGACTAAGCCGGCGCAGCGACGCCAAGAAAGCAAAAGAACCCGTGAATGCGTTCCCCTGAGCAAAAGGCCCATGCAGAGAAGAAAGTAGGGAGCATGATAGGGAGCCTTGGCGGAGCAGTCCATTATTAACGTTTCTGAGGGGTGCGCCGCTCGCAGAAGAAAATGTGCAGATGCGTTTTTCTTTGTTTTTACACTCTGAGCTATGGCTGACACCGGCAACGCATACGTTGTCCCATCTTCCACTGTTCTTCGCTAACTTCCGGAAAGCCGGCTTGATTCCTGCGACGTGGAGGTGCGCGAAGCTCCCAGTGGAGCAGTGATGGCAGTGCTTTGGTGATCGGTGAACACTGTTCCGGTTCCCTACAGTTCGAATTAACGAGCTTTTACAGGCATTAGAACAATCAAACCCCTCCGGGTATTTACTGTCAAAAAATGCTCTGAAGTTTGTCATCTTTTATTTTCTTCGGCACAACCCTGTTATAACAATTATTGGTTATAACAATGGTATTTCCATGGCACTTGAATATTGTTATAAGTGGGCTTGGCTGTAGTAAGCTAATGCGCAGCTGAAAGGGGAAAGAGCCCGTTCCCTCGGATTCACCCACTCACCGGAGGATGACTGCTTGAGCTTCTCAGCCTGGAAGGAGAGGGCCGACGGCCGCAGGACTATTCTGCTCCCCGAAGAGGACACGGCACAGGCATTGTCTGAAAACAGCAGTCCCACCACTTCTTCGTGAACTCCTCCTCGAAACCAGTTGCTAAAGTCAAACCTTGTAAAAGTCGGCTATAGATAGCAAACGCTGATTGCAGCCATCCACACCACCAGGTCACTGACGCACAGTTTTATGTTCACTTCTGCAGCGAGAGCTGTTATTGGCAGCCCATCCTGAACACCGTATGTGAGAAGCCTACTGTAGATTTTGGCATCGTTCCAAGCCAATTCAAACGGCCAAAAGAGAAGAAGCAGAAAGAAGATGACAAGAAAAAAACAGCTGCCACCGTCCGGAAGATGTTGAGACAACAGGTGTTAGCTGTTTGGTTTACTAGAATTGATATGAAAAGTTTAAAGGGAAGTACACCAATAGAAATACGAATTTGTACGTTTATTTCCCCACATGATAAACACACTCACAAACATTTCACTAGTGCATACTGCAACCAACTATCACACAAATCACTGCTTAACATCTTCACTGGCACCTTCATCAAATTCTTCCCTTGTTTCTACAATGCTACTGTAGATGGTGCTACAAGTCTCAATGCGAGATGTGCTGTGTTCTAGTTGCTGCCACAGATGGCGCTGTGATCTCAGGGTGGTAGCAGACCCCACGAAATCTCGAAACAAAACGTGATGGGTAAGAGCTAATGCTCTTAAAACAAGAAAGGAAAAGAAAGAATAGGCAGGAGGAGAAAAATGGACATAGTGACATTACGCTCAAACGCCAAGCCTAGATGACAACCAATCGCCACAGACAGTGCGTAAGAACAAGAAGAAACCCGCCATTAAGGGGGGATGTGGGGATCAGATCACAAAAATCGCGAAAAAAGGCGATTTTTGAAAAGTACACTTTTTGGCATCTCCAACACTGCTTCTATGTTGTACGGAAATATTTCACCCAAAAATAAACTTTAAGCGCTCCAAATAAATATATTTGTCGGCATCTACCCATCGACAGTGTGTGCTAGCTTAGAACTTTCAGGCTTGTTTTCTCGAAAGTTTGTTTTGAGCTTAATACCTTGTTCGTGGAAAGCGTAGCACAGCAATGGTTGCATGTATTTTTACCCCGTTTGTTTTGTTGTGATCACTGAAGTGTGACCTGCGTCAAGACAGTCTCAGATTTACCATTTAGGCTCACTTGTTTTTATTACATGGTAATTAGAGCATAATGCATTCTAAACATAAAATAAGGTGCATATTGTGTCCTTTAAAAAAAAAAAGCAGAGAAATTAAAAAAAAAATTAAGAGAGTCTTGATTTACACCACACTTCTTAGTAAATATTAAAAGCATTTACAGACCTGTAGCCTGTTTTTTTTGTCATGCTAGGCTTTCCACAAGCAAGCAACATGGGGACAACATATAAACAATGATAAAAGGGAACCTACTGAAGCTGTCATTGTGAAACTTTATGTCTGATTGTTTGGTGCTGTTTTAAGCCAGTCTGCCAAATTTCATCACTCTAGGTCGAAAAATAGAGAAGTTGCCTTCGATCCCCTCATCCCCCATTAAAAAAAAATATAAAGCATGTGGCCAAGTGAGGCATGCTTAGAGTATGCGTGAACAAAAGCAGAGGCCCAGGTGAAAACCACGCCTCACGTTTATTTCCATTTTCACTCTCTGCTTTGGTTCAGAAAGTGGTGCAGTCATATCTGCACTCCTGACAGCTGTTTGTTTGAAGAAAGAATGCTCAAAGTGTTGCATCAAAGACTGAGATGTTTTGATGCGATCAAGCTAGAACAGTGCACAGTGGCACATCAAAATACTGGCACACTGAAAGCGAACATAGCGAGACTGTAGTGCAGCAGGGGATGAGGACACACGTAGAAGACACAAACAACACGAGCGTTATGGTCACGCACCAACAAGCCCAAAAAGTCACGCTGTTGAAGTACTGAAAGCCATTGCATTCCTGGGGGGCGGGGGGGGGGGGGGGGGGGGGGCTGGTTTTAGAAAAAAATTTTTGTCAATGAAGTCATAATTATGGTTTGGTTTGGTTTATGGGGTTTAACGTCCCAAAGCGACTAAGGCTATGAGAGAAGCCGTAGTGGAGGGCTCCGGAAATTTCGACCACCTGGGGTTCTTTAACGTGCACTCACATCGCACAATACACGGGCCTCAAGAATTTCGCCTCCAAAGAAATTCAGCCGCCGCGGCCGGGATCGAACCCGCCTTCACAGAACATGACTTTTTGCATGCTGATTGCAAATACGCAATTTAATTTTATGTAAGGCAACTCCTTGTGCACTTGTATGTTATGTAACTTTTTGCAGAGAGCTTTAAAGAAATTTTTTTCCAGAGAACTTAGCTAGATTGCATGCCATTGGCTCCTCTTGATATCAAGCTACGCAATAAGGGTAAAATTACTAATACTGCCTATCACAGAAGATGAGTTACAGGGTTTTGAATTTGCCGCTTCACAAACGGTAAGAAAAACTTGTATTCCAGTTTCTGAAGTGACAACTTCAAAATCCTGAAACTCAACTTCTATGACAAGCAGGATGATAATTTTACCCACACTGCATAGCCTGATGTCAAGAGAAGTCAATGACATGCAATCTAGCTATTTCCTTGAAATAAAATTTCTTGAAAGCTCTCGGTATAAAGTTACACAACATATGGCATTGGTGCACAAGGACTTGTACAGAAAAGTAAATTGCATATCTGGAATCAGCACGCACAAATACATGTTCCCTGAAGATTTCATAATTCTGACTTCATGAATAAAAATTTTGTTCTAAGGCCCTCTTTCCCCCCTCAATAAGGACAGCAAGCTAGGCCAGAATGCAGTTCATTTCACTGGCAAACACGGAAAAAGCAGCAGAAAAAAAAAAAAGAAAGAACAATGTTGGCACAGGTCATCCACTGCACCTCCCCCCAAGCTGCAAGGCACAAAGGGTGCCTACTCTCTTTCTTCTATATTTTGAAACTGCATGTTCTGTGTCTGCCTTTACAAGGAATTACAGGGTCTGTTCTGAAAGTAGTAGGACTGGTTTTTTCCGGGGCGAACGGGCGGACGAGAGGCGGTCTGCGTGCAGGATCGTTGAAGGGGGATATTGGGAATGCTGGGGAAAATGGGCAGTCAGCTCTCGGCCGTTGAAGAGAGGAGGTCGCTTGTACTGTGAACCCCTGTCGAAACGTCTCGTCACGCAGAATCATCGTGCGTTTACTGGATCAGCGATACGCGATCAAATTTTGAGTAAATCTTGGTAAAACGGGCAAAGAGACTCACAACATGATTAAGGAGGCCTGCAGTGACGCTTCCATGGGTAGATCAGGTGTTTTTTGAGTGGCACAAGCTTTTCCGAGAAGGTAAGGAAAGAGTGGAGGAAGACGACCGCTCCAGACACCCTTGGACCAGCAAGACCAACGAAAATGTGTAGCGAGTGAAACATTTACTTAACAGTGATCGTAGAATGAGTATCAGAATGATTGCTGATGACTTGAGCATTCCTCAAACCCAAGTTTTTGAGATCGTGACAGAAAACTTATCCATGAGGATAGCGTGTGCTAAGTTGGTGCTGGGAGTGTTGTCAGAGGAGGAAAAGGCCAACCGATAGGATCTTCTTCATCATGTGAATGAGGACCCCGATTTTTTGCCCAGCACAAGGCGGCAAGGCTGCCTCAGCCCCCCTACAGCCTCGACTTGGCCCCGCCAGACTTTTTTCTATTCCCGAGAATAAAATCGACGCTCAAGGGGGAACATCACGGATCGGTAGATGTTGTTCAACAGGCCGTGACAAGGGAGCTAAACAGCATTCCTGTCCAGGCGTTCCTGGATTCGTTCGAAAACTGTAAAACTGTAAATTTTGTTTAAGAAAGTTAGTCCTACTACTTTCAGAACAGACCATGTATGACTCCACGCTCAAACAGAGTGCCCCTTTATGGTTTCAGGCTATATGCATACACACTGCAAGCAAAGTTTTTGTTTTCCGCCACAGCTTCCCTGCTCCAATACCATTCGCAACCGACAGCAAAGTGATCACTCACCCGTGCCAAGAACTAAGGTAGGTGGCGCAACGATAGGCTTTGTCTCTGCACAAAGAGAAACGCGCACAAGCGTTAAGGCGAGAATGTAAATTTACGCAAACAAAAGAGCTCTTTCTTTCAGGCAGCCATCATCCCCCATCATGCACGCAAATGAACCAAGCTCAGCTCTAGCGAAACCTCACAGCAGAAAAGCCCCTCCACGAGTTCAGTACCATTACACTTGAATCGACGCACAAGCATCAATATACCAGGTGTCCCAGCTAAATGTAAACAAGCTTTTAAAATACACGGCGTGTCCTAGCCGTCTGAAACCAATCGAGGGTTGTTTAGAGTCGCGTGACCTAGTCTGCAGTATTTTTTTCGTTCCTCAAGGTTGACTAATTAGTTAAGCTTAATTAACTAACTCTTTAATTATTGACTTGAGGAACAAAGTGTAAATGGAAAAGTTGTAGACCGCTTTGAGAAACAGCTTACCGGGACATTTGCAGCAATGTAATATCTATGTAAAGCAGTTTTTTTACCGGCCTTTAACCACAACCCGCACAATAAGAAAAAGCTTCCACATGACAACTGTGCCACTTCAACGTCCCAAGACGCGCCTTAAAGAATAAAATCCGTTTTTTCTGAAGTCCTCTCCTCTATGAGACTTTGCGTGCACATTGGGGCAGAGAAGTGAGCGAGCAGCTGGTCACTAGAAAACTTTCTTTCGAGGCCAATAAATGAAGCTACGTAAATCGTAACTTGATGGAAACAGCACTACTAGCGGCTTTTCGAGGCGATCTAAAACTTTTTCATTGACACTTTCTTCCTAAGTCAATAATTAAAAAGTTAGCCAATTAAACTTAACGAATTAGTTAACTTTGAAGAGCGAAAAAAATTCTCAAGACTAGGCCACGCGCCTATGAACAACCCTGAGTTGGTTTCACTGGACTAGGACACTTCGCCTTTTTTAAAAGTTTGGTTACAGTTAGCAGGGACACCCGGTATATCTATCAGCAAAACAATTTTTTTGAGGCACACAACGATGCTGTCAAAAAAAAAAAACAACCCCAGCAAAGGAACACTTCTTCATGCAGTGTCAAATCACTGGCTACCCCGCATTACCGTTATCAACAGGAAGCACAACAACTGGGCAGGGAAGGAAAAGTGCCAGTTGTGGCAAACACTTGGCAACAGCAGACAGCAGCAGTTCATTAAATTAGGAAACGACTTTGCACCGCCGTGCACGTCAATCTTATTTTCACATCAGACCTACAAGTGGAATGCAAGGCAGCCCACAGAAAACGATTACGGTCTATGGCGGTCTAATGTCCCAAAGCGACTCAGGCTATGAGGGATGCCGTAGTGGAGGGCTCCGGAAATTTCGACTCTCTGGGGTTCTTTAACGTGCACTGACATCGCACAGTACAACGGACCTCTATAATTTCGCCTCCACTGAAATGCGACTGCAGCGGTTGGGATCAAACCCGCGTCTTTTGGGTCAGCAGCCGAGCATCACAATCACTGAGCCAAAGCAGATACCTCTGGATAATATCAGCTGCCTGTGGTTTTTCTGTGTGCATACAGTCACAGAAAAGAGGGATCTATGCGTTGCCCCTCCACTGGAAACGCTGCAACCCTGTCAGTTATTAACCCTACAAACTCCCCAAAAGCAACAGCTCCCACATACAGTCGGGCTTTGTTCCACCTTTAGGCTTGTCACTCACTGGACTAAAAGTCACCAGCACTGCCACCCCCCCCCCCCCCCCACTTCCCAACATCCATTTTCCCTTCTCAACTGCTGTTAAAATTCTGCTTTCCCTCTACTCCGCTTTGTCACCTTTCCGTACGCTAACTTCATGTCCCTTTATTTCCCTCCCATCACTAGCTGTGCTCTCCCCAGCAGCCCTTAAAGGTGCACTGAAGAGGAATCTGAACTTGTCTTTTAGCCGCGGGAACTCGATCTACACGTTCCTAGCACTTAGAAACTGCGACTTATTGCCCTGTATGGCCGATTTCCCAAATTAAATCGAATTAACGTACGACTCCCGCCCTTTTTTTTTAATTCTCCCTCATACGGTGGGCGGAGTCGACCAACGCGTGGAGTGCCTTTCACCCAGTCCCGTGGCGGCTTGCCGCTCTGCCATCGGCGGAGTAATACGTAGTAGTCCGTAGTAGAAAATAGTCTGCGGGTATTTTTATTTCTGCGGACTTATTTTGCGGCTATATTATCTGCGAATGAAACTATTTATTCATGGAAACCTAAAAAACAAAATAAAGCGAAAGCAAAGCCTCCACGGAGCTGGCTGAAAGGAACGTCACGCGTTGGTTGACTCCGCCCACCGTACGAGGGAGAATTAAAAAAAAAAGGACGGGAGCCGGGCGTTAATTCGATTTAATTAGGGAAATCGGCCATACAGAGCAATAAGTTGCAGTTTCTAAGAATGCTAGGAACGTGTAGATCAAGTTCCCGCGGCAAAAAGACAAGTTCAGAATCCTCTTCAGTGCACCTTTAAAGCTTTCCCGTGAGCCTCCCAGTTCCAGACCGCACACACGAATAGAACAGCTAGTGTTTTTGCATTCTTTCCCATGTCCGTACCTTTCAAGTATTCTAAATAAATAAATAAGGTGG
Source organism: Amblyomma mixtum (assembly GCF_055824585.1). Lineage (NCBI taxonomy): Eukaryota > Metazoa > Arthropoda > Arachnida > Ixodida > Ixodidae > Amblyomma > Amblyomma mixtum. Next base: position 83,233,382 of record NC_143012.1, on the reverse strand, counting down.
CAAACAAAACTAACAGGACGGGTGCCACCTAAATGTGAATTTCAGTGATAGCTTCACTGGCATGCACTGCCGAATGTTCACACCGACATATTACCTCTGGTGGCGTGTACCGTCTTTGCCGAAAGTAACCCGGCAAAGGTGGTTACTTTCTTAGCCGCCTAGCGAAGCACTTGTGGAAGGCCTTAAGCTCTGAATCTTTGTGAAGTAAGACGAGCCCTTGCCCTCATGTTGTGACACCTTTCGGTCTTTAGGGGTGCCATAAGGGCTCTTTTATACGATTGAGAAGCAGAAACCTGCTGCTCGGTTACTTTTGACAAAGGGGGTACTTTGTGATCTTGGGATTCTGTCACACAGTTTGTTTGGAACTATCATTCCGAGCACGTTCATCCTCTACTGCACTCTAACGCATGCGGCAGGCTTGTGCGTTGTGACCACGGCTGCCTACGGCTGACATTCGCTCATCCAGATGACAATGCCAGCATACGCTGCTTGTCCAAAATGGAGTTAAAAGGTGCTGTACCGCTACCTTTGTGCATGTTCCGCAACATGCTTCACCCCGTCTCCTTTACCCAAACTGTCTTGACGCAGCCATCTGCACTGCGGAACGCACAGCGCAGTTTCAACCGTACGTAGTTGCATCAGAGTTCGCAGCCAGGGAACACGACAAGCAGTTCATCACGCCCACACCAACGTCTTTCCCAATCTCCACTTTCACCTTCAACGTCTCGAACACATGTAGCACCACAGCCATCTGCACTGCGGAACGCCCAGCGCAGTTTCAACAGTACGTAGTTGCATCAGAGTTCGCAGCCAAGGAACACGACAAGCAGTTCATCACGCCCACACCAACGTCTTTCCCACCAATCTCCACTTTCATCTTCAACGTCTCGAACACGCGTAGCACTACAGCCGATAACAAATTGAAAGAAACGGACGAGTGACATCCACCTTTGTTCTCTGTGCTGTCCGCCACACTCCTTGTCGGTGTGGTGGTCTTGATGGCAAACGGATTCTGCTGGATCCGTGACAGCCCCAACATGCCAGCTGCATGGCCCATGCAAAGAGGTGGGGGGGAATCAAGGAAGTAGGAAAGCAAAGCCAAAAGCAGGTTATTGAGAACAAAGCGGAACAACAGATGCTGACCATGAAGTGCAAGATTTGCCAGCTCAGCTTCACTAGTCTGCACCACAGTAATGCTACTTTCTTAACCCTTTCACTGCCAGGTTTTTTTACTTACATCTGCACACACCCTGCCGGGTTTTTTTTGCATGTTAGTTTCCTGGAAATTTTTTGCTAGTAACGCCCTAAAATGCTCTGCAGGACATGTAGACATGTTTATTCAAGATAATCTTATAGATATTAGTTGTAATGCATCAAATCTTCCAGCACCAATCTGGCCTGTCGGATTTCCTCTTCTTACGCGGATTTTTTGGTGGCAGGGGGACTTCATCGCTGTCATCACTCCACAAGGCACTTAGGTGGGCTCCTTCCTCGTTCTCATTGTCATTTGACTCCGAATTCACAAGCAATTTTGAATTTCTTCGTCCGCCAAGCGCGGACGAATGTGGCACATAGCCTCATGGCTGCTGTGCGCAGACCAAAACGAAGCGACTCGGATGTGGAAACATGCGCGCCATCTGTTGTGTAAAATTTACCCTACAAAATCTATGAATTTACGGAGTCTCTCCATAGATGGCGCTACATGTTAGCATCGTTTTTTTTTTTTTTCACGAGTATTATCGGGAGCGGCAGGGGGTGAGTTAAAAAGCCAGAACGAGTTAACTCGGGAGAGGCAGGGGGTGTGCATATGTGGTAGCCCGAGTTATCTCGGGAGTGGCAGATTAAGGGTTAAAGGGTAACTCTGAGGTTCTCTTCTACCTCCACAGATTTTACTGAAGCTTTCATGGAATGGCAGGTGTATCGGAGTCTTCCGAACTGTTCAGTGAAATTTCGGAGCTGGGCAGCACTTTGTTTCAGTGCAAATAATTTTTAAATTTTCCCGCTTAGTGGCCTCAATCAGGCTAATTTCCATGGGCAACATGGCATACGTGACATGACGCGCTGCACGGCCGTCGGTCGCTCAGTATTTATTGAAGGAAGCAGTTTCGTGTACAGTTGTGGTAATTTCAGACGAATAACAACCAAAGCTGTCACTTACAGTCACCAGTTGAACCAATCAAGTACATGACGCACACATAAGAGGTTTTGTGACAGTACTGTGAAGTTGTACTTTGGTTAATGAGTTTTGATTTTGGTTTTCCTTTATGGGGTTTCACATCGCAAAGCGACTCAGGCTATGAGGGACATCATGGTGAAGGGCTCCAGACAATTTCGACCACCAGGGGTTCTTCAACATGCAGTGACATCGCACAGTACAGGGGCCTCTAGCATTTCACCAGTACCGAACTGCAACCACCAAAGCCAGGATCGAACCCGCGTCTTTCGCGTCAGCAGCCGAGCACCATAACCACTGAGCCACCGTGGTAGCTACCTTTCAGTTCTGGTTCCCTTTTTTCTGGAGTTTTACAGTTGTTTTCCTCATTACCTTTAAAAAACTAATCACCCAAACTGAGACAGGGAGGTCCCCGAAATATAATCCGATACACAACTCAAGATGTTGGACAATCCTCCCAAGTTGCCCTTTAATCCTGCAGTGCCCAGGCAATGTAAATTACAGAAAAAAAGTATCGAATTTCCCAACTTTTCCTGCTGGCAAGCCCCCCCATTTCAGGAATGCAAGACGCTGGTAGATATATAGGGAAGAAGCGTAGCTTGTTGGGCCAGTTGGTGCACAGTATGTAGAAAACCAGCGAAAAGGACGCATTCACAAGGAGGAGAAGTACACAGGACAACGCTGGAATTCCTGTGTACTTCTCCAGCGTTGTCCTGTGTACTTCTCCTCCTTGTGAATGCGTCCTTTTCGCTGGTTTTCTACATATATAGGGAAGATTACGATTGTTCTAAAATTAAAATGTGCAAGTCAGGCTAATATCTGAACATATAAGAATGATAAACGGTATTCAGGCAGATGCAATAAATCAATACCACAATTCAAAACTACTGGCATTTTGTACAATCTGCATCGTACTGGATGTCCCAGGCATTACATAGTTGAAATGCTTACACCTCCTCGCCAATGGATGAGCCACTGAGGCCCATTTTGAGGCCAATGCAAACACAATGGTCACGAAGCTTTTGTTTGGGCTGTTATTTCATGTGCTGAATCACAGCACTGATTCGACCGCTGTGCAAATCAGGAAAAAGAAAAGGCAACTGCACATTGAGCACAAGAAAAATATTCAGTACTAAGAACAACGCCCCCGTGGCGGGGCCAAAACATCACTTGTTTAGATTGATCGGTCAGCGCTTGAAGAATTTCCGCCATGAGTACAATACTGCGTACAGCTTTCAGCACAAATGCACACTCTATGACAGAAAATATGGTATACTTAGATCCAACTCAAGAATGAATCGGCAAATGCCTCTCAAAGGAGGCCCTACAGTCAATAGCGTCGACCGATTCTCATGAGATCGTGGTTAACCCTTTTTGACCTGCTGCCTTGAAATCGCATGGGGTGGCAGATGAAAGGGGATTAACCGTAGCTTAATCAGATTAAACACCATGTTCACGAAAATCAGCCCATGCCATAAGCTGGAGGGTATCCTTTGAGGGCATCTGCTGCTTCATTCTTGAGTTATATCCGACTACAATAGCAGCCTGCTTTTACTTTATTTCTCTTTTCACCAGAAATGCAGTACGGTTCGCAGAGTGTGATGAGGCAACAACTTTTCCTGCCCGCTTATTCAACATATGCAACCTTGCCACACATTAGCATTGCTGAAAGTGCCGAGATTCAGCAAATCTGGCCTGAAATCGAAGCTTCAATCTAAGACTACCCTCGTGCATTTTCTTTACGGCAGCATCATCAGTACAGTATTCCAACATAAGGACTTAAGTGCCAATTGCTTCTAGTTGCATAGCAAAGCAGCGGTGAATGGCAAATAATAGTTTACCAGCTACAATGACTAAACTGCAACGTTAACCAAGAATTGAACACACCCTGCACATTCAGTCACCTAACCTCAAAAGGAGCACCACTGACAGTACACAACTGACATTCAGCTGAAAAAGTTACCAGAAAGCATGTGCAATGAAAAATATACACTGGAAAGATTGCAAAGGATGTCAGCACGTTTTAAATGCTCTAAATACCGCCGCACTGATTCAGTCACAGCAATGCTAAAACAGTGTCAGTTAGAATCACTAGAAATAAGAACAAAGCAAAAATTGAAACTTTTTTGTTTGATAATGAATGATAAAGTAAAAGTTAATAAACAACACTATGTTACACCTCCCCTGAAGCGTTGCCCACGAAAAAATCACAGTAAGGTATTATGCAACCTATTATTACACGTACTGATGTCTATCGCTACTCCTTTTTTCCCGATGCTGTAGAAATTAGGAATCAACTACCAAGCGACGTTGTGGACCAAACAGATGTAGAAAAATTTCAGATAGTGAACACGTTCGTGGAGGACTGCTGTGCAAATCTGTAATTCTGTGTTATTGAGTGTACTTTAGCGAAGAAAACTGCACTAGTATATGTTTCCCTCCCTGTAATGACCCTCATACAGAGGGTTAACAGTATGAATAAAAAAAATAAATAAATAAACTTCGCCACCAGCCAAACAACACCAGGGAGAACGAGGAAGTCACACATGCAAGTGCAACATAGACCTTTAAAATCCAGTCACATAAGCTGGCTGTCAAGTAACAAGTTCTTTCCCCTAATTGCTACTCTGTACCGCTTGGACTCGCGTCCTCTAACAGAGCCCAAAGTTCTGGGGCCTTGGACACAACCTTCCTCACAAGGGAAAGCGGTGAAAACACTCCTGAGATTCTTGAGGGACTCGGGGTTGTATTGCCATTTATAATCTTTAAGTTTTCAGTGTGCGCCCTCTGTCCCCATGACATAGTGGTCGCTGGACACTTAGAAAACTCGCCAGAATAGAAGCTTGGACGAGTTGGTGATGGTTCACTTGCCACATAGAGCTAAAAAGACACGGACACAGGGGAGACACACAGTTGTAAGTTAGCGCCCGTCCTGTGAGTCTCCCTTGTGTCCGTGTCTTTTTAGCTCTATGTGGCAATTAGAAAGCTCCTTTCATTGCCGCTCTTTTTCCTTTTTTCCCCTTTGTTCCCCTCCCCAAGTGTAGGGTAGCCAACTGGGCATCGCCTGGTTAGCCTCCCTGCCTTTCCGTCCTTTTTTTCTCTCTTTCCCCTCGAACTGTATTGGAAAATCGGCAGTGATCTGTAAGTTCGGAGCACTCCAGTTGGTGGCAAAGTAGTGCGGCATGCATTAAAAAATTACCACTGTTACAAGCTCACATTCCACTTTCACCTGCAGGCTTTGGCGTCTCTTAACAAACAAGGCAGCGATGTCTTTGCAGCACAGCTTACCTCCAGATGATAGGCAGGAGCTGGAGACAAGTCCAGAATCCCCATTGCCTGGACTGCCACCTGGGAGAGGCAAAACACATTAAGAAACATGAAAGTACGCTTTTGGCTTCAGTAGCTCAAGTTATACGTAACTGCTTTTATCATGCTCGCCCTCATTCACTTCATTCCCAGCAATTCAACCTCAATCAATTCACAACTCGAGTTCACTGACACCCAGCTGGTGCTGGCTGGCCCACTTATGTGATAAATGCACATTCAAAATGTTTGATTCAACACTGCAACGTGCCTGCCTCATGCTTTCCATCCTTTTCTTTAGCGTTGATGTGGCCAGCAAGATGCCCCTTGACACCATTCCTGACATCATTGTTGTGTTCTCGCAGAAAACTAGACTCTGTACAATGTGTACAGGACTTTTTGAGCGCGTTGGAGTTCTAAGATAGTAAAGCGGGCCATCGCTAACTTATGCCTCTCCAACGCGCTCAAAAAGTCCTGTACACATTGTACAGAGTCTAGTTTTCTTAATCAGTGCAACAGGCTAAGGGAAGCAGGTTACCCTCCTCATCTTTTGGTTTCTGTCACTCAGAAGTTGCTGAAGCACACAATTTCTCAGTTCGGAAAGGCTGAACCTAGCGAGCCTATTCCAAAGAATGGAAACAGAAACAAACAAAAAAGTGACGGTTATTCCATACTGCCACACCCTTTCCCACAACCTCAAGAGGATAATGAGCCGTGCAAAAGTGCAGTCAGTGTTCTCCGCTCCCGACAAGTTATCAAACCTGTGTAATCGCGTGAACCCTCGTCCAAAAAAAAGCCATAAAATGTAAAAAGAAGCCTTAAGAACCAGTATGTAACATGTAAAAAGAATGCAGCCTATTCCATTCCGTTGAAATGCGGCCAGAAGTACATAGGCCAGACAGGGAGATGCCTCAACAATTGGCTGTAAGAACACAACAATGATGTCAGGAATGGTGTCAAGGGGCATCTTGCTGGCCACATCAACGCTAAAGAAAAGGATGGAAAAACAAACAAGTGTCCTGGCTGTTATCCGGATTTCAAAAGCTCTGTTGTCATTGATTGCCACAAAGATCAGCTTACCAGGGAAATTATAGAGGCATACAATATACATTCACAAAAGGAATATACATGCGTCAGTGCTGCCTCAGAGTTTCTATCTGACAAAGAAATGCTTTTCATGTCTGCTAATCTGTGAATATTGTTTGACGATAACGCTATTTGAGTGCTTCCTTTTTTCAAATGTTTTTATCTCCTCTTCTCTGTTATATTGCCTGGTTTCATGCAATAAACTTCAGTTGTAAGTTAGAACCCGTCCTGTGCGTCTCCCTTGTGTCCGTGTCTTTTTAGCGCTATGTGGCAAGTCACCCCCTTGCCCTTATCGCTGCCATCACCGATGACATCCACTTCAAGAAAGCTGTAAACGATTTGTTCTGGTAACCTACTCCTCTCTATAATGTCCTTAAGCATTGAGATCATGTAAATGAATAAATAAATATTATTATTATTATTATTATTATGGATGATGATTATGGTTGAAGATTCAGACATTTTTGCTGTTCCATGTAAAGTACAGTCAACTCAATAATATCAATCGAAGGGGATAGAAAATTTGTTCTAATTATGTTAAGTTCAAATAAACAAGCAATTTCAAATTACAGCTTCTAGTGTAGTCCTAAGCAAGTGGGACTTCTGCCTTGAAAACAAGCCAATTTGGACATTTACAGTGTTCTCGAAAACAAAAATAAGTGCCTCATCAACGTATATGGAGAACGGAAACCTCTTCCATTAAGTAACCATGAGCAACCCTGACAAGCCGCTCCCAGTCACCTTCTAGCAACATTTTAAGCAACAATCACTGGGTCATCCAATCAAATTCCTTGCTCTTGTGATCTCAAATACCAAGTCTCAATGGACGGATGGATATAGGCTTTCCCTTTGTATCGGGGCGGCCACAAATGCCACCGCGCCTGAAATAGTTATGTTTTGGCTTGTTTTACTTTAAAGTCACTCCATAAATCCGAACTAAGTTGCCTCAAGGCCCCAGTTATCTTCTCTGTTTCTCGACTTATTTTATAAGTACGAAAAGGATAAAGCACCCTTTAGAGAGGCACCTGCAAAAGATGAAGATGAATCAGCTATTATAAGAAGCGAAGTGCTAAACTGCTACCTGTGCATTACTTACACCACTCTCCAAAACCAGGTAATGCATCATCCATCATGCATTTCTTCATGTAACGACCATGTTGCTAGAGTTGGTGTTCCCTTACATCACATTAGTAAACATGAGGTACAACATGAACCGTACCAAATTTGTCACAACACGTCCACGTCATACTAACTCTGCCTCGCTGCTCACCAGCAACGACTACAACCACCTTCCTGGCTCTGAAGAAGAACTGCTGATTAAACGAGTTGGTAACAATTCATGACGGTTCAACAGTGCAAAGAGTAAAGGCCCATTCACACTTGCCCAAAAATCCGGTGAGCGAAGCGGATTCGCTCGCCGCAAAAACAAGGACCTGTTCTCACGTGTTCACACGCGGGCGAGGCGGATCTGTCGCGCCCCTGCTGTTTCTCGCTTTTCCACACCGCGTCACTGCTAGCGGCATACACAGATATAGTGAAAAAACAGCATAAATTTACGCTGTCTACGTACCATAAGCGTATGCATGCTCACGTACGTTAAACGCAGGCGCATTCTCACTTTTAGTTTAGCGCATGCTATAGCACAGACGCAAAAATAAACTTAGCATATAGTGGCGCCATCTGGTTGTCAGGGCGGGAACCATCCCTGTCAACAAACAGACTCTGCTGTTAAGCCTAGAAGCGGCAGAATCGTCACTCTGAATAAAAAAAATAAAGCAAATTTATCACTTATACGTTTTCTTAGAGGCGAGGTGAGACGAAACGAAAGACCTGTGCTGAATTTTTGACCAGTGAACGGACAAAAAAAGGCAGCAACAACGAGAATTCAGTCCGAAGCGAGGGGTCCGGCTTCGAAGGGCGCCGCCATGTTTGTCGCCGCGCGGCGGAAATCGGTCCAGCCCCATCGCCCTCGCCGCGCCGCTTTCCGCGTCAAGCAGCCGATTCCACTTCGCTCGCCGGATTTTTGGGCAAGTGTGAACGGGCCTTAAGAGAAGGAAAACAGAACGGTTCCATTTTGTGTGTCGCTTCTCTTACTCTGTTTGTTTGCACCGTTAAACCATCATGAATTCCTGCCTCGTCGCTGCCATCACCAATAGTATCGCCTTAAAAAAAGCACTAAGTGAACCATTTTGCCAGCAATTTTCGTTTTGTCATTCCCACCCTCCCCATGATGCCCTTGGGCCTTGAGAGCTGGTAAATATATCAATAAATGATACTGAGTAGGGGGAAAGCAAATGTTCGAAATTTTCTAACAGCAAATCAAACATCCTACTATTCGATTCGTTGTATGAATCAAAAAGAGCACATTTAAAATTATATGAAATGAACACGATCTGCAGTTTTCAAATAGTTCTCGGACAATAGGCCCACAATTCGAATAGGGCACATCCTAACGACAGTTTCAAAAACAAGGCCTAGTACTCCAAAGCTATACATCACGCTGTCGTGATAGGTGCGCAAGAAATGGAAGGTTCAGAGCCCGGATGCGCTCTATGCATGTGGAGGCATTTGTGATGCTCACACACATGGCCTCCAAGAATGAGCAACTTGGCAGAGTTTGCTTGTCATCGTCGTCAGCAGCAAAAGGTAAGCTTTCTACGCACACGAAATGATGGTCACAGAGTTATTGCACTAACTTCTTGTTGCGTACACCCTAGTCGAAATCAGTGTTGTGTTTTTTGGCAGCAATGGGTATAACTCCAGGAGCTATAGCATAGCCACTAGTGTTATGCATGAATATTCATTTTTTTATAAGTATTCGAATAGACAGCAAATAATCACCTGAATATTCGCACAAGTACAAGTAATGAATAACCATATGTCTATTCGATTCATACTCGATTTGGTTCCTTCACTGTTCATATCGGTACCAAAGATGGGCTATCCGCATTTGATTTGGTTTCGAAAAAGTACTATTCCCACCCCCTTAAAGGGACAGTGAGGAGAGCACTAGCACTATTAACATTTTTTTTATAGCAAAATACGATAGTTCGGCATGTCATGGCTTTGTTGCCACTTGGCCGGCAGCGAAAGACGCATTTATTTCTAAGCAATTTGGATTCGAAGTTGAAAAAGTTTTTCCCGCCGCTCTGATTCAAACTTGGGATTCTCCTATGACGACACAGGACTAAGTGACGTGCAACATGACGTGAGCATGACGTAACGCAGACTCCGTGATTTCTGGCGGCCAGCAGTGCGGCCTAGCAGCAGCCGAAAAGAAAGCTACCGCCGGCCGCACGTTGAAGGCATCTATCGGCTATTGCGGCCGTCGCTACAGTCGCTTCGCTTACGTTTGCACTGGCATTTTGCCAGCGTTACGATGGATCTCGTTCTCGAAGTCGTCAACGAAGTTCTTGCAAATAGACACCTTTAGAATAACGTGTACCTTGTTATTGCTAGCGGAATACCGGGAGCCCCCCTAACGCCGGTGAGCAGGCGCTGATTGGTCCCGATGCTTCAGGCACACGCGTAGCTGCAGGCACGTGGCGCCATCTGGCGACGTCAAGGAGATTTGCGCATGCACTGGCTGCGCCTCAGTGATTTGCAGCTTCTCTGGTCCTAGAGTTCCTGGAACGATTGGTTCTAGCAACACTGCTTTGTCCTATGACGTCATCACGCTTGTACTTGCGAGTGTGGCCTGTGGCGGCGATACCTATATTTTGGTTCTTGCTCTTTTCTACGTTACAAGAGCTTTGTTGTCAGTATGAGTGGCGTTTTTGTAATCAGGAGCTGGTATTCTGTCGATACAAGCCAACTTCAATTTCTCCTCAGTGTCCCTTTAACAGTGAGTGCTGAAGACAAGCTTTTGAGCTACGCTTGTGCCAGTGCACTCATCAGTTTTTTGCTTATATCATGACACACTCATTTTCTGAAAGCTTAAACAACGACAGTAGGCCCCAATGAGTCTGCATAGACATGTGTTAACCACTTACTTAATGCTGCTCATCAGGATTGCATGTTTTATCACAAGAAGAGCCAAATGGTGCCAAACATCAGACCAGGCAGAACATATCCAGCCAGTACTCAGTGACCGCTTAACTAGCATAGTCAGCATGAACTGACTGACTACCCAGAGAACTGGCTGTGGAGAAAACCAGTCTGTTCAACAGGTCTGACAGGGTGTGCCGAAGAATGATGTAATTTGTGGCTTAGTTGTCCAAGGTGTACATAATAGGTTTCATAGGGATTTGACATCCCAAAACGGCTCAGGCTATGAGGGACGCCGTAATGGAGGCTCCGGAAATTTCCACCACCTGGGGTTCTTTAACGTGCACTGACATTGCACAGTACACAGGCTTTTAACATTTTGCCTCCATCGAAATGCGACTGACGCAGTCGGGATCGAACCCATGTCTTTCGAGTCAGTAGCCAAGCACCATAAACACCAAGCCACCGCGGCGGCCAGGTGTACATAATAAATGTAATGTTTAAGCTTGCGCTATGCACATTAGGCAAGAGAACGTTTACGTAACCTTTACTTTGCTAAAGAATCGGAAAACAGTGCAAGGCTCACCGGAGGACGAATACATTTGGAGCTTCTGTTCATTCAGAAAATTACTATTTGTGTGGAAACAATCAGTTTCCCCCGTTTGTAGTCGGGACAAATAAAAGCAATTGTAACACAACGTGCCTGTTTTTTGGAATAGCATTACGAATACTAGCATGGCATTCGCAGCTGGAAAACTTGACGCACTAAATGCTTGCTTTGTAGAGGTCCAGCTGACTGCAGGTAAAACAGGCAGCCTTCGTAACAAGTAAAGAGCTGTGGATTGCTTTTACACTTTACAGAAACACCTGCCAGGCACAGGTATTAAATGAAACTTGAGAATGCTCGCGAAGACCGATCGTAAAACGCGTTCAAAAAAGAAAACGAATCTTACGGCTAAATATTCCGTTTTGCAGCGCTATAACATAGTCACTGCCGGTTTAAACAAACACACCTACCAATCAACTAAAGTTTGATCCCCGCGCGAACCAGCAACTTGTGAACGAACAGGTGTGTCTTGCGACCAACGAGGCAGCGAGGTCGCGATGTAAGCATCCCTCACGGCTTTCCGAGCCCGATGCAAAGAGACAGCGGTACGCGTCCAGGCGCCCGGCTCTTTCCAGGCTGCGACTCGAGTCGTGTTTCAAACGCCGCACGCGACAGCAGAGGTCGGAAGGGAAGGAGAATGGTGCGACGACTGCTGTCAACGCCAGCAGCCGCCGCCGCCGCAAAACCAAGAAAATAGGCCACAGACGCTGGCGCTCGCCTGGTATCTGTCGCAGCGGCCGTATCGGTCGCCACCGGTACACTGCGTCACGCTCACACTCTGTCGCCACCGCTACGGTCACGATTGCGCCGCGATAGAAGAACAGAAGCGCGAGAAAGACCCGGCCGCAAACACACGCAAATCTACGCACAGTCACCCAACACCACCTCGTCGCGCGCCACGCTAAAGAAGCACGTCGGTTTGGTGGTTAGCGCGACGTCCGAGTCACGTTCGCGCCGACGCTATGCAATTTCCTTCCGAGAGGCGACGTTTCACGCCGTACGTTACTTTTTATTTTAGGACGCGCAGACACTTGCCGGTAATTCGGGGCGGCACGGAAGCTTAGCTTATGCGCGCGATCTTGGTAGCGGCGTTTTTCCTGAGTAGCCGCCAATCTGAGTAGCGTCGCCTCGGGCTCTTTGGGGCAGCGTTTTTTTGGCTCCGAGACCCCCACAACGCGGGAGCTGAAATGTTCACTCGCGTTTCTCGAACGGACGAAACGGGAGATTGGACTGCCGCGAATTTGGGCCATGAGCTGTGAGCATCACTGTTTACAGCCAGCACCTTGCGGGAGGTGTATTTCGAAACGCATATATATATACACACACACTAATAGTAAATAGTTCTGGCACCTCCGCACTGTAACGCCTCGAGTTCTGATGCCGCGCGCAGCAGCGAGATAAAGAAAAAAAAAATAGTAACAGCGAGACGGCGACGCCTGGTCGGACGCCGCCCGACTACCGGGTTGCGCACTTTGCCGAGACGAAAGCGACAGTGGCAATCCTTTCTTTTTGCTCCATATTCAGAGAGAGCTTACCTTTCTCCGCCATTTTGAGAGGCTCCCACGGTGTTTTTGTTTTGTTGGCCAACTTTGGGCGCATGAAGGCGCTGTGGTCGAATTTGCTGCTTGATGAAGATGACGCTCGCACTACCGTAGGAAGTGAAAATGGAACTTTGAAACTGTGAGTTAATACTTTGAATTGCTCTATCTCGTCAAAGAAGTGCGTGACTACTGTATTAGTATATATTTTTATGATATTTTGAGTGTTTTTTAAAGACTCCGTGCTTAAACGTAGTAAGACAATGCAAATTCAAGGGTTCAAAAAAATGTGGTCAGTGTCACAACAGAAGCAGCCACATTGTTCGGAGAACTATCGTAAAGCAACGGCAAAATTTATTAAGAATTTTAGTTACCATAAATTCTCATCATGAACTTTTGACGGCAACTCCGGCGCTTTTTCTACCTCTAGAGATTTTGCTGGAACTTTCGCGACACTTTCTCAGCCGTCTTCTGATGGCGTGTGTCGAAATTGCAGCCTTCCTAATCGGGCGACGTTGTTGCAATGCATATTAAAATTTCCCTTTTCATAGCCTCAGAGGGGGTGATTGCTACAGGCAACAGTGCATGCGTGACGTCAAATTTTGCTCTCTCTTGCCTCTTGCCCAACCATAACCAACTTGTGCCCAACGTTTCGCTCGCCGTTATTCGCTCTGCGTTTTGCTGCAGAGAACATAGAGCTCGCCTTTGCACATTTCAGACAAATAATGATTCAAGCAGTCACAGTTGTCACTTTAGCCAATCAATAGGCGCAAGATAGGTTTTGCAACAGTATTCATGACGTCTAGTTGGTCATCATCCACTTTCGCTTTCGTTCTTCTGGTGTTTGCTGTTTAAAGGTACTTATTCTTGGCTCTTTGCAAAAGAATTTTTTGTGTGTGGGCTAGAGAGAAAAAAATATAAGAAATGAGAGGTGATCATGATCTCAAATGCACCCCCCCCCCCCCCCCCCCTCGCAGTTTCAGTTGTGTCGTACTTGCCGTGGCGTTGCATCCCAGACGTTTGCTCCTTTTTTTGTATAATATTTTTCGGGAAATTTGAATGTCCTTTGAAGTCAAAGAATCATTATGTTATAAAAAAGGGCGTTTTTTAAATCAGTTTCGGTTTCGCTTTTTGTTGCGAATTGATATTTGTGATGTTAGCAAGAGTTAGCGCGGGAGGTACAGTCGATTTGACAACATTTTTACGAAAAAATAAATGTTTTACTATCTCATATAAATGCGGAGAAATTCTGCTAGAGATCCTGAACGGTAATATTTTTCGATGCGAAGACACGGCGCACAAAGTCACTCTCTTCGCTCTACTATGGTGATACCTTTCCACGCGGGTGTTGGCCAGGTGTGTTTTTTTTTTTTCATTTAAGCGGTGGTTAGGTTTAATTCAATTCAATCGAGCTCAGTTTTATTCAACATCTTGAGGATGTTGGGTGCGCCGACAAAAAGCCAGAGAAAAGGCTTGACAGAGGTCGACGCACTCTACAATGACCTGACAACAGCACCAGAATGGCATACCGCACGCGGCATGCATTCATAACAGCCCCCACTGAGATGCATGAATATGGAAATAAAGCGGCGTAGGAGCACACAGGAAAAAATACAATTCAAAAGTACAAACCTCTGTGACACGAAGTGCCGACGGTATCTAAGCGTACATCAATTTAAATGCCTTGTTTAATGAGCATAGAAGAGTACAAAGCATTTGGCGACCATAATTCTTTCGAGTTTTCGGCACGTACCACGTGAAACCAGTACGGGTGGCGCACTTCAGTTCTTTACCTTTTAAGTTCGACGGGTGCACCATAAATGGATAATCTTGTCCAATACTCGTTTTATACCGCCTTAATAGTATAGATTCAAAGACATGGGGAAGGGGGTTGATGCCAAGCGAGGCATTAACAATATTTCGAACAATTTTCTTCTGAAGTAAATGTAACCGTTTAATATTAACATTGAAGGAGTGTACGATGGGGGGCTAGTTGGTAATCCATGAACTAAGAACGAAAACCACGCAAAGGACGATACACAGGGAAAAAGTAGACAGGACGAGCGCGGACTTGCAACTGTTTATTGAAACACATCTTCCTTCCATCACCAACCCTACGCATGAGCAACAAGCAAACTCTATCTAATCGAGTTCAGTAACTTCAGTTCCTTCTTGTACAGATGGACCGAAGCCTCGCTTACACACTTTTCGGGCCCATATCTATCAATCTGCCAGGCTTCGATGACCTCACGTGTTTTCTGGTCTTTGGCCCTTCCGATTATCTTTGTACGCTCAAAGGAATCGGATCGGTATCAAATTGTACAGCATATGCTTAATATGCTTTTTAAAAAGGTATCGAACCCGGGACATGATATCAACAACCCTGGAAAACTTGTCCCTGACCTTTAGGCTCTTTAGCTTCCCCGGGCGGGGGTCCAGCACCCTGGTTCGCCAGTCTGTCGGCCCGAAGTTTGCCCCTGGATTCATTTGGACGGAATAGCGTCACTGAGACTCCAGTGGCGCTTGTACCTACTGAAGACGGTTCCCTAAAACTCAAAAACTCCAAAATGATCCAGGAACAGCTGAAGGCTGTCACCAGCCGCAAAACATCCGACAAAAGAGTGACGTATGCCGTATGCTGGCTTGATATCAGTTCTCTGTTGTACCAGAGATACATGTTTACGGCTCTCGTGTGCTGCCATTGTCCGTGATCGTAACTTTTTGCGGGGTCTTCATGACCGTCTTAGCTTAAGGTTTGGCCTATAGTGTACAGCGTCGACCCGCTACAACCTCGACCTTTGCGAGTGACAGAAACTGCTGGCGCTTTGGCCAGAGCAGCAACGCTTGTAAATCAGCGGCGCGTTGCCGACTTTGCGGGCACAACTATTCCTCAGGCCTTTGCACATCTGATGTGTGCCCAGTTGCAATCTCTGTCGCGTCGTTCATGCGGCTGATAATGCTGGCTGTCCTAAACGTTCTGATGAGCAGAGCGTTCTGGACATCATCCAGCAGAGAGGGTGCTCCAGAGCTGACGCATATGCACCTTTCCAAAAAAGGCTCCCTGGGCGCTGCTATATTGTTCACTGGACTGCTGTGGGCACCTCGTGCTAGCACGGTGGAAGAGGTGGCGGAACCGGTTTCTAGCAGTCCAGAGAGGAGGCGTTTCGACATCCTCGCCCGATGGAAACGTCTATATGCTCTATTAGATAGCAAAACGGAATTTTTATGTAGGCCTTGCTAGGACATCTGGGTCTGATGTAGAGGCGGTGCTAACTAAGTCCGGGGGTTTCAACTGCTGAGAAAGCGCTCGCAGGCGTTGTGGATCGCTTGTTGACTACCTTTAGTGAAGATCTCTCCCAGGTCGTTTCTCGTCAGTTTGCTCCTTCAGCTGTTGGTCTTCCCGCTTCACCAACTAGTCCTTCACATAGTGTCTCTGGTGACCCTCCCCAGACTCTTATTCCTGCTGCATCCTCGTTTGTACCGATACATGGTACCATAGATACCCGTCTTTCTAAGGTTTGCTTTTCGGACGTCGAGAAGGTGAGTCCTTCCCAGAAGCGTCGAGCTCCTCCCTCTCCGTCGAAGTCTGCCCACACAAACAGCAAAAGCAAGAAAGGTTCCCGCAGTATTCCGCATAAGAACGATGTGTTAAAGGAGGCTGTCACAACCTCTCTGTTTTTACAGTAATCATGGCGGGGTTAAAAGTACTGCAGGGGAATTGCCGTTCAATCGCATCTTCTTTACTCGATTTGCAGAACCTTGTCTCAGAATTCAACCCAAACATAATTTTACTTCAGGAAACTTGTCTTTCTCCAGTTAAGTCATTATCTCTAAAAAAAAAAAATCGGTATTCCGAGCTGATCGCAGCTGCGGTCGGGGTGGTGGCTTGTTAACATTAATTTCTTCAAAAATATTTCATCGGGCGTATGTGTTTCACCAATTTCTAAAACCTGACTGCGAACTGTTGGCTGTTGATATCGCAATTAAAGTGTGCTCCCCTAGCTAATGTCTACTTTCCTTCAGGTGTCCACAGGACAGATTATTTAAACGATATTGGCGTTCTAAAGCTGGCGAGATCAATTCTCATCACGTAATTTGGGGTTTCCGTACAGATGCATGTGGGCAGCTTCTTCGGACTTGAATGTCGGCAAGGAACGTGCGCTGCTGTAACAGTTCAGGAATACCTTACATGAATGCCGATTCTCGTCCTGTCATTGTCTTAACGTTGGCAGCGAGCGGGGTTCAGGTCTCTTCATGGTCAACAGTGGGTTGTGAGATTTCCGCTGACCACTTTCCGTTAACTTCTAACCTAGTGTCCCTCTTTAGCGCAACTACTTCTCCACACAAATTCGTGAACCACATACTTTTAAAACACTTATGCATTCTTCTTTCTCCTCCATTGCATCATCGAATAACTTGGACCGTTTTCAACAAGTTCTCTGTTCCGTGTCAGGTGTCAGTGAGCGTTCCGTGTTCACGGTGCAATCTTCGTTCAAAAACAAACAGCCCACCCTGTAGTGGACTGATGAGTGTGGGAAAGTCCATCGACTTAGAAAACCTACCTGGAAGAGCCTCTCTCATAACCATTGCCCACGGAATCGGATAAATTACATATTTTTCGCGGCATCATTTGTCCTGAAAGATGAGTGGGCTCTCGGTCTCCTGACGCGAATCAGCAATAAGAAATTTGATATCCGCAGAGACACTGTTGGTTTGGTTTGGTTTACGGTGTTTAACGTCCCAAAGCGACTAAGGCTATGAGAGACGCCGTAGTGGAGGGCTCCGGAAATTTCGAACACCTGGGGTTCTTTAACGTTCACTGACACCGCACAGTACACGGGCCTCTGGAATTTCTCCTCCAAAGAAATCGCGGCCGGGATCGAACCCGCGTCTTTCGGGTCAGCAGCCGAGCACCATAACCACTGAGCCACCGTGGCGGGTGCAGAGACACTTTTGTTTCTCCATAAGGCGTACATAAGACCAATTTTGGAGTTCGGTTGCGTTCTGCTCTCCGGTTGTCCAAGATACAAAATTCAACGTCTGGTGCATTTAGAGAGGCGCTCTCTATGGCTTTGCTTGTGTTTGCCGAAATCAATGGCAAATGTTGTCCTCTTTCTGGAAGCCCGGGTACGGGACTTGAACTCTCGCTTCCATGCTCAATTCTCACGGTGCGCACCTTCTTACGGGGACCTGAGCCCATGCTTGAACCGGCTCCACCCAATTGTTTAACAAACCCAGCTTTGTTTCCAGATAAACATTGGCCGCAATGCAAGCTGCATCGATTTGTGTTTGCAGAGTACCTGTTGTCTAGAATTGCAGTCTCGCTTAGGTCCGCGAAGTGTAGCTATGTGCAGGCTGCTCCAGCTGTTTTCTTCGACCGTACTCTGCCGCAATATGCAAAGAAATTGGCTGTCAGTGTGCTAAATGGTCTCCTGGAAGAATATATGTTCCAGTATCCGAGCCAGCAGTCATTTTCACAGGTGCCTCTGAACACGACGAAGTAGCAGCGGTGGGAATTAATCTAAACGCACTATATTGGAGTTCTGTCCGTGTCCCAGATTATAGGCCAGTTTTTTCTCCTGAACGTCTCGCTATTGGGTCGGCCCTTCAAAAAGTTCCCCCTATATTTCTCATGTAATCATTCTCTCAGACTGCCTCTCAGTCTTGGCAGCGCTTGAAAGCTCGAAAAATATAGTCTCTTGTACCGATCCCTACTGTTCTTTGTGCCCTTTATGTGCAAGAAGTGCGTTTTCAGTGGATTCCAGGGCACTGTGGGATTACTTCAAAATCGGTGGCCGATTTCTTATCGAAATCAGCCCTCAATGGGCCTGTTGCCCACGTCGTTTCAAATCTTACCCTGCTGACCACGTCCCGTTAAGAACGTTTCCACCAGAACCTTAGATGGTTCTGGTGTAGCTTATATAGTGTAGCTTATATGGTTCGAGAATCTTCTTAGCCCACCTTTAGTTGCATCACGAATTTCAGCCATCCAACAATCAGTGGACCGCTTTATTTTACCCTGGAAGACTATCTGCACTTCAAGTTTCTTTTGTCGACAAGGTTCCCATTTATAGGTGTATTTCCCCTTGAGAAAGCTGCGCCTTCTTTGACTCTCGGTCTTCTCTTGAAGGCACCCGTCACTGTTCGATCCCTTCCTCCATTTTTTCTATTCCACCAGCTTTTCCCTACTGGATGCAAGGAAGATAGGAGCGTCCCCTCTTAAACGAGGTGGGGGCCATATTAAGGCCGAAGCCTTTAATGCCTCATCGTTGTAAGCAGGAGTTGTCGACAGAAATGTCACGCTTTTCAATTGGTCGAAACGGTCGTGACGTCACAGCGCGCGAATTTCAAACGGGGCCAATTGTACTTTGGCTAGTAACCATGCAACCAATTACAGGGATCGTATAGTGATGCTCAAAGTAGTGGGAATGAGTTTAGTTAATTGCTTAATTAGCCTAATTATCCTTTCTAGTCAGGTCAGATAAATAAATAAAACCGAGTAGGAAACCGGTCGAGCTCGGGAATCGAACCCCGGTTTACGGAGTGCGAGACGAGCACGCTACCACTCCGCCATGCCAGTTCGATGGTTTGGAATGAACAAAGGCGCGTCTTGTGAATACGGTGCCTTCGTTCACTCCCATCTTCCTCCCTTCCCGTTACGGCGAGGTTTAGGTGTCCACCGAGGTATGCGAGACAGATACATTTCCTTTCCTCAAAAACCAATTTACCGACGAGCAAGGCGCAAAACCGAACGGACGATGGCGTTCTGTGGACTCCCTGGCAGCGTTGCAAGACGCTGTCGCATTCCACTCTTAGAGGCGAAGCTTAACATCTTAACCACACATCAGTGACACAGGCAGCAACACTGCGCTTAAGGCTTTCGCCTCTCCGCACTTTAGGTCAACAAAGTGCCCCCTGAATTTTCACTCATTGCTCTTTTTTCGTTTACCTGTGTGTGTAAATTGGTCTTAAAACTCGCCATTTTCTTTAAATACGTTTTCAGTCCTACATTTCTAACTTCTGTGCTCTGCTTTTGAGCCAAATGCTCTTCCAAATGCTCTTTGCTAGCTTCCAGCGAAGATTCCCGCTTTCTTCAAATATCTGCAAGCCAGTCATCTCGCCAACTTCTCGTTAGATCAGCCAATCTCGCTGCACTGCTGGCCTATGACGTCACCTGCCAAGGATATAAAGGCCATGTGCGTGGATCGACTCTTCAGTGGGCTAGGCTGCAGCGGCACCGGCATCATGCTTAATCGCTGCTTGCTCTTCATGCAGGTATGTTACTATTCTGACGCTGAGTACGTCCGGTCTGATGATCGATGCTTGCTGCTGTACCCTTGCCCACGTACTCTTGTGTCCTGCTGCGTACACGCGTTTTATTGCGCAAGTCATCTCCTCCTGAGTGGTGACGTGGAACTCAATCCAGGCCCCCCATCAAAGTCAGCGAACTCCAGTAAAAGCAGTACATTTGGTACCAGACCTTTAACCCGGTCTGTGAGTGGTTCCAGTCTCACTCTCGGGGAGGCTGACGATGCGAGTTCTTCCGCTGTGAATCTTGACAGTGAAATCTCTTCAAATCCTTCGGTGTCTGACATGTTTTCTAGAATACTAGCAGGGCAGAATCAGTTGGCCCGTGACATCGCGGACATTAAGCAATCTTTTGCTTGTCGCTTTGATGCTTTGGAGTCACGTGTGGCTGCATTAGTCTTTACCCACGCCCGAAAATTCATATCTAATTTCTGATTTACACGCTGAAATTAACGATTTAAATTCCAGAGTAACACAGCTGGTGCAAAAGAATGATGACCTTGAAAATCGCTCTCGAAGAAATAACATTATAATACACGGCGTTTCAGAAGACCCGAACGAAACCGCTGACACATTGTTGGCTAGCATCTCATCTGTATTTACTGATAAATTGAAGATTAGCTGTCCCAGTATTGAGCGCTTCCACAGGCTCGGTGCAGCTCGCAGAGGTTATACTCGTCCAGTTATCCTAAATCTTTCTAGCTTCAACGACAGAAGTGTGGTTTTTAAAAACGTCTTTAAACTCAAGGGCTCTGCCTTCTTCATTACAGAAGATTTTTCTGCAAGGGTTAGGTCCATTCGGAAAAAATATGGGACGCATCAGTGTCTTTTCGTGACAACGGTTCTATCGTGAGGTTAAATTTCGATCATGCCTTCATTGACAAGGTTCGTTACAATTGGGATGAAAGTTCTAACTCGTTGGTAAAAGCATACAATGATCCTGCTTATTCTGCGCCTGTGTCCTTGACTGCCGCATCATCGACTCCCTGACTGAGCTCTGCCCGTCCTGATAAGCTAGTTGTTCTAAATATTAACGCTCGCAGCATTGATAAAAAAATTTCCAGATTTACTGTCCCTTATTTCTGTTCACTCCCCCCATATTATTGGCATAACGGAGACTTGGCTGCATAGTGGAATTTACGACTCCGAATTCACTCCACCAGGTTTTGTTACCGTGCGCTTAGACAGAAGTTGCAGTACTGGTGGCGGTGTGGCATTGCTTATCAGATCGGATTTACGATTCTCAGTTTTGCCTTCTCCCCCTGATACAGAATCCTTGTGGTGCAAAGTTTATCTAAACAATTATAGTATTCTAATCAGTGTTACTTATCGTCCACCTGGTTCTTCCATTGATGTCCTTCACGCTGTCGCAAATTTCATGACCAAGATCAACATTACTTCATTACTTATTGTTTGGACGAACTCAGGTTGTTTCTAGTGCTACTAGGCTGAATTCCATCCTCGACTTAGTTTTTCTAAGCTCTACTTTGGCCCAAAATGACTTCTCTTGTGAAGTAATTGATGGGCTCTCAGACCATAAAGGCGTGTTAGTTTCACTCTCTTGTCCAGTCTCCAAATCACCCTATTTGTTTACTACTTTTCCTGACTTCACTCGTGCTGACGACAATTCCATTATTGATGTTTTAGCTGATGGTTTCGATACATTCTCTGCTTTCTCAGCAAGCCACGACGTAAATTTTCTTGCTAATTACTTTGAATGTCTTGTGAAGGATTGCGCCCAACGCTTTGTTCCTATTAGAACTAAGAAAAGAAATACTAATGTTCCTTGGATGACTCGAGACATTTTGCATTTATCTCGTCGCGTTCGTAGGCTAAGGCGTTCTAGAAGAAGCAACGATCCCATAACCTTAGACAGATTTCACAAGCAAAAAAAGAACTTAATCTTAAGTTGCGCATGGCCAAGGATTTCTTTTTTCGTGTCCACCTGCGCGATCTGTTAAGAACTAACCCCCGAAAATTTTGGTCATCCATCTTACCTCGTGATACTTCATCCACTTCGTTCAGATTAGATAATGACGTCATCTGTGAGCCGGCTGTATCGGATGATTTCAACAAATATTTTCACTCAGTGTTCGTTCCGGATAACAACATCATTCCGCCACTCACTAATATAATTTCTTCTCCAGCAATCAGTGATGTTGTCGTAAACACTGATGGCATCCTAAATCTTGTATTAAACCTCGACGTTAAGAAATGTACCGGCCCAGATGGAATACGCAATGCGTTCCTGGTTCGTTACTCCATGTAGTCTTCAAAATATCTGACCATCATATTAAACAAGTCCTTATCATCTGCTACCGTTCCTTCTTCTTGGAAATTAGCCAAAGTGCTCCCTCTTTTTAAATCCGGTGATAGACAGTGCTTGTCGAACTACAGACCGATTTCATTGACATCACAGTCACGCAAAATGTTGGAACACGTCATTCATAAACACATCATGCTTTTTCTGGAATCCAATAATTTGCTATCTAACATTCAGCATGGGTTTAGGCGTGGTTTTAATACAGTAACACAATTAACAGAATTCGCTCATGATATATTACATAACCTCGATGTCGGTAACCAAGTTGATGCCATTTTTATAGACTTCTAGAAAGCATTCGATACTGTTCTACATTACAAGCTTCTTGCTAAACTAAATGCTATACTTAACAATCTTCACTTGGTTGATTGGATTTATAGCTTTCTCTCATCTCGTTCCCAGTTCGTATCCTATAATTCTTCTCATTCTGCTGCTGTTGATGTAACGTCAGGAATGCCTCAAGGCTCCGTCCTTGGACCACTACTCTTTTTAATATATATAGATGACTTGCGACATAACATTTCTTCTAACATTCGCCTTTACGCTGATGACTGCGTTTTATACGAAGTAATTAATGGCCCTAATGATCATCGTCACCTCCAAGAGTCATTTGCTATGTTTTTATTTATTTATTTATTTATTATTAGTACCTCAAATGCCCCTTGGTGTGGGGTATTACATGAGGGATGGGCATAATGTTCAAGTGAAGAGTGGTTCGATGGCAGTCTTGAAGGAATGTGGGTCGGAGTGGTGCACAGCGTCGACAGGCAGTTTGTTCCAGTCCCGAGCGGTCTGAACAAAAAACGAACGAAGATGGGCTGTGGTCTGTGCTGGGGGCGGATAGACGGCTTTAGGATGGCTGGTGCGGTTGAGTGTCGATGAAGTGATAAGACTGCTGAAACATTGAGTGGCGTATCGTAGGACTTGTGAAAAAGGCACAGCCTGAAGATGCAGCGTCGCTTTTCAAGATTAGTAAGATTAGCCCGTGATTTGAGTGCAGTGACACTGGAATGATAGGAGTAGTTTGAGAAAATAAACCTGGCAGCGCGATTTTGTAGAGCTTTGAAGGTGTTAGAAAGATTAGCTTGATGGGGATCCCAGACTGAGCATGCGTATTCTATTTTAGGTCTGATAAATGTAAGATAAGTAAGTGTTTTCACGGATGCAGAGGCTAGGCGCAAGTTTCGACGGAGGCAACCAAGAGTGCGATTGGCTTCGTTAGTAATATTCATTATATGCTCTGACCAGGTTAGTGTACCTGAAAGGGTGACGCCAAGGTATTTGTAAGAGTGGACAGATGAGATTACCGAGCCACAAATGTTGTAACTTGATGCCTGATAGTTTTTCCGACGGTGAAAGGAAAGCAAAGACGTTTTCTTAGTGTTTAGGCACATTAACCATTTGTCGCACCAAGTTTCAGTTCGTTTAAGGTCATCCTGTAAAATTCTAGAGTCAGAGGTGGTGTGGATGGGGCGATAAAGTACGCAGTAGTCTGCGAAAAGGCAGATGTTAGAGGATATGTTACTAGGCAGGTCATTAATATAAATTATAAACAGCAATGGTCGGAGTACTGTACCTTGGGGGACTCCGGAGAGGACTGGTGAAAAAGACGAGGAGGGGTTGTTAGCGTACACAAATTGCTTTCGGTTCGTAAGGAAATTAGGAATCCAATCTAATACAAGGGGGTTAATGCACAATCTTGAGAGTTTAAGTAGTAGTCTCTGATGGGGAACTTTATCGAAGGCCTTTTCGAAATCTAAGAACAGCGCGTCTACAGGTATGTTCAGGTCTAGGTTAGAGCTTATGTCATTTATGAATGAAGCTAACTGTGTATCACATGAGAGGCCCTTGCGAAAGCCATGTTGTCTAGGATTGAAAAAATTAACAGATATTAAAAATTTTACTATGTGAGAGTACAGGACGTGTTCCATTACCTTGGAACAAACACTTGTTAGTGAAATGGGACGATAACTGGAATATAAATGTGAAGGACCTTTTTTCGGGACTGGAACTATTTTGCCCACTTTCCAGTCTTCCGGCACCACTCCTGATGACAATGACTGCTGAAAAATATTGCATAGGATCACACTTACGACAGTTTTTGTGCTTTTTAGTACTTTAGTGTTGATACCATCAACTCCGGATGAGGATGTTAGCTTTAGTGATTCAATTATCTTGGCTATACCGGAGGCATTAAACGTGATGTCGGACATGAATGAATGGTGGCACTGGGGAAAATCTGGTAAATTATGATCAGGTTCTTTTGTGAAAACAGAGCAAAATGCGGTGTTAAGTTCTTCGGCTGCTTGACTGTCTGGAATCAGACAATTCTGGCTGTCGTACAGTTTTAATGGCTGAGAGCGCTTTGGGTTAATCGTATTCCAGAATTTTTTAGGATTAGTTTTTATCATGTTCGGAAGAATTTCAGAATAAAAATGGCGCTTTGTTTTGTTAGCTTGTGATTCGAATTCCTTTTCTGCAGCGTAATACTTTTGCCAGGTGCACTGCGTGTTAGTTCGTTTAGCAGAGCGAAAAAGTCTTTTCTTTTTATTATTGAGGCGTTCGAGCGCATGATTGAACCATGGTGACGACTGTTTTTCTGTTACAGTGATAGTGGGTATGTATGTTAGTACCAGGTCACGTATTTTATTCTTGAACAGCAACCAGTTAGTTTCTACGGAGCGTATCGAAAAGTCACGAAGAAGCCAGATGGAAAATTCTTCGAGTGCTGTGTTAATTGCAGAATAATTGCCTTTCTCATAAAGTGTTATTGTTTTTGTTTTTTCGATGGATGCAGTAAGTTACAGTATAAGGAACCATGAACAACAGAATGATCGCTAAGACCAGGCAAGTATGTGATTGGGGAAAGCTTGTCAGATTGAGTTGTAAGTATCAGGTCTAACGTATTGGATGAATTTATGCCAGACCGCGTCGGCTGTGAAACTACTTGTGTTAGTCCAAAGTTTAGGCATGTGTTTACGAAGTCGCTTTCAGCATTGTTTTTGGATAGGGTTGAGGCGGGGTTTGACCAGTTAATGGAAGGGAAGTTAAAGTCACCGAAAATCAGAATGGGCGATTGATGATAGGTTGCGGTAACGGAAAAAAGCACCTCGTGAAATTCAGCGACAAAAGAACTACTTGCGTCTGGGGGACGATAACAAGCGCCGATTAATAAGGGGGGATAAGAGGAGTTGCTTAGAACGAATATCATTTCCAGTGCGGATGAAGTTTTAATTTCGATGCATTGAAGTTTTGTAGTTGGTGTAGTACCTGGCAAATGAGAATTAATTTCGACAAAACCGTCCTCATGTGTTTTTGTAACAAATCTTCCGTTTCCCATTTTAGTTACTCTTTCAATGGCCGCGTGGTAGATAGGGTCTCTCAGTACAAATATCTTGGTGTCATATTCACGCATAACTTGTCTTGGTCTAAACACATTGCTTACGTATGTAATAAAGCACTAAAAAAACTAGGTTATCTACGACACACGCTACCCAATTCACCAAAAGACACAAAGCTACTGCTGTATAAATCTCTAATCCGCCCTGTTCTTGATTACGCAGCTGTAGTGTGGAACCCGTACAAGCAATTCGAAATTAACATGTTATAAGCAGTCCAGAACAAAGCTGTGCGTTTTATATGTCATCGTTATGATCGCGATTTCTCACCCTCTTCTACACTTCTCTCATTGAATTTAACCACGCTGTCTGCCCGTCGCCACACTGAATCATTAAAATTCTTACATTGTATCGTCAATTCCTCAGTAAGGCTCTCAGCTAACCACTACATTAACTTTGCACCATTATCATCTACAAGAAGTCATCACGAGCTTACAAGCTCTACAAGAAGTCATCACCGTCGGAAAAACTATCAGGCATCAAGTTACACCATTTGTGGCTCGGTAATCTCATCTGTCCACTCTTACAAATACCTTGGCGTCACCCTTTCAGGTACACTAACCTGGTCAGAGCATATAATGAACATTACTAACGAAGCCAATCGCACTCTTCGTTGACTCCGTCGAAACTTGCGCCTAGCCTCTGCATCCGTGAGAACACTTACTTATCTTACATTTATCAGACCTAAAATAGAATACGCATGCTCAGTCTGGGATCCCCATCAAGCTAATCTTTCTAACACCCTCGAAGCTCTACAAAATCGCGCTGCGTGGTTTATTTTCTCAGACTACTCCTATCATTCCAGTGTCACTGCACTCAAATCACGGGCTAATCTTACTAATCTTGAAAAGCGACGCTGCATCTTCAGGCTGTGCCTTTTTCACAAGTCCTACGATACGCCACTCAATGTTTATCTTATCTCAATCTTATCACTTCATCGACACTCAAGCCGCACCAGCCATCCTAAAGCCGTCTATCCGCCCCCAGCACAGACCACAACCCATCTTCGTTCGTTTTTTGTACAGACCGCTCGGGACTGGAACAAACTGCCTGTCGACGCTGTGCACCACTCCGACCCACATTCCTTCAAGACTGCCATCGAACCACTCTTCACTTGAACATTATGCCCATCCCTCATGTAATATCCCACACCAAGGGGCATTTGAGGTACTAATAATAAAAATAAAATAAATAAATAAATTTGATACCGTATTTTGCGTATGCTAATTTGTTCAAATTCAGTTTTTTTCCCCATTCAATATAAGCCTGGAATTCTCTACCTGTGTCCATTCGTTCTTGTCCATTTCAAAACTTTGTAACTGCCGTTGAAGACGCATAATAGCTGTGTATTCTTACCCTGTCGTTAACAGTTCCTTTCTTGTTTGATATTTTGTTTGCGGTTTTAACTTTTTTGTAGCGCTCACTTTGTACATTTTGCTGCATTTTGTTACC
Organism: Amblyomma mixtum; assembly: GCF_055824585.1. Taxonomy (NCBI): domain Eukaryota; kingdom Metazoa; phylum Arthropoda; class Arachnida; order Ixodida; family Ixodidae; genus Amblyomma; species Amblyomma mixtum. The sequence continues at coordinate 83,206,207 of NC_143012.1, read as the reverse complement.
TTGCATTTTGTGTTTTTCCCACTCCTGCCATAGCGCATATAATTGCGCTGCAGTATGAATAAATAAATAAATAAATAAATAAATAAATAAATAAATAAATAAATAAATAGATAAATAAATTTATTTATTTACATGACCATTGTTATCTCTAAACCCTAGGGCCTCGGCGAGAGTGACTGTCCCTGCATCGACATCTGGATGGATATCGTCATCCACTGGTTAAGCAATGCCACCTAACGTCAAAAAAGACAGATTTCGTGAGGACGGAGAGGAGAACCATTAAAAGCTCCTATTCCTGTCCGTTCTGTGGCACAGTAAAGCAGAGCATGTCCACCCATTGCAAAGGGCGGACGCACACGTCATAAATCGTCATCGTCATCGCGTTCTTGAACTCGCCAGACAACTCTCCCACGACATCCCCCGCAAATAACTAACCTGGGCACAGTCACCATAACAATGATGTATCGCTATACACCTCTGCAGAAATCCTACAGAACTACAGGCTGGAACGATCAGAATTTTCCAAACCCTCGAAGGAATTAAACAAGGGTGAAGAAACATCAATAAGGATAAAAACCAACACATTTCACACCCCTAAATCACTGCACACCTGGTGTCCACAACTTTACGGGTCAGGCAGTCTGCACTAGAAAAATTGCTGACCTCCGATTTCGAATGCGCCAACACGCTTCGCACAACAATGCAGCCGTGCAACCCCACAGCAAAGAAGACAACGAAGAGGGTTTCACGCGCGGAGGCGGTGACCTAGGCCTGTGAGGACCGTTGAAGACTGCCTGCCGCCATCTTAGCCTTCACTCGGCGGTGAAGACGCGGTAATGGACGTACGGCACCCGCTGTGAGGCGTGCTGTCGCGGCAGTACAACGCAAGCTGCTTGCGGCATCCCGCGAAAGACGCCACCAGCCAGCCTACATCCACCCCAATGGGCTCCCACCAGTTTTGCCTCAAGTGGCGGCGGCACCCATCGGACGACACGGTCGCCATGGACCTGCCTCCCTTCTACAAAAGGCCTAAGGACGTGACGCTCGTTTGCAAGGATTTCTTCCTCAAGGCGCACAAAGAGGTGCTGTCCGCATTCAGCGAGTTCTTCCGTGAGCAGTTCATCGTGGACCCCACCAAGGAGACAATTTTGATTCCGAATGGCGTCAACTGCAGAGACCTGCAGACGCTAGTCGAATTTATGTACCGTGGTGAAGCCGTTGTTGAGAAAGGACAACTTCCGTCTCTCCCCAAGGCGGTGGAGACACTGAAAGTGAAAGGCCGACTCGTATTCGACAAGGTCGACAGACCTGAAGAGCACCGTATGGGGCTCGAGCCCCCAAAACATCCACGCCCTTCGCTTCCTCACCGCTCGTCCAGTCGAACTGACCAGAATGACTCGTTGGATAACTGCACACCGTCGACCTCTCGCTCCTCTGACTCCCCGCACCCAATGACTACAAAGGCTGGGAACTTGCCGAGCGACAACTCCACCGCCTTTCCGATTCTGACGGCCTCGGAGTCTTCGACCTGCGCAGCGGTGTCGTCATCAGTATCAACGCCTTCGAGTAATCACGCCGACTCTGCCAAGAATTCAGCCACATCATCTTCCGCTGCCGTGTGCCGTGCGGCAGGGTCGATGACCAGGGACATCTCAGAAGGTAAGGATGCTGACCGCACTGCTTCTACAAGATCAGCTAGGGACATTGGCTACACAGGACCTTCGAGGCGGCAAAGCGGACGGAGCAAGCCACTAGGTATGTTTTCCGCCGTGAAACTTACCATTTGTCAATCTCCATCCTCCTCGGAAATCCCAAACTCAAATCAGGAGCGCGTTCAACAATTGCCCGGTATTTCAACGACCCAATACGTGCCACCCAAGTCCCCTCCTGCTGCTGCCGCTGCGACTTGTAAAGATGGTCCCCCAGGAGCCAAGATGACAGTGAAGGACCTACGGGCGACGACTGGAGGCCCAGGTCATTGCCGCGATGACAAGCGAGAGACCACTTCATCGGATTTACCAGACCGAAGCGAGCAAAGTCCTTCAGGTACCGAAGAATCGGGTCCTCCTGCGCGAGAGAAACAACCACTTCCCTCCAGTACTACTACTCAATCTCAGCGTGGCAATTCACCGCCCCCAAAACGTCAATGCCTTTTGCATCCGCACCGCTCGTCCAGCCGAAATGACCAGAATGACTCGTTAGACCACCGTCCTCCGTCGACATCTCGCTCCTCCGACTCCCAGCACCCAATGACTACAAGGGCTGGGAGCGACAACTCCACCGCCTTCCCGATTCTGACGGATTCTGACGCTGATGAACCGACCGACAACTGCGCCGAAGAATCCGCGCCTTCCTCGACTTCGGTGGCTAAAGAACGACGAAGGGCTGTCAAGAATGAAACAAATGAAGTAGTGAGTCACAGGCCAGTGACAAGAAGCATGACTGCACGTCAGCAGAAGAGTTAAGAAGTCTTGCGCATCAACAGGCACTCCCATGTTGGCGGCATTTTTAATCAGGCAGTGGCTTTGTCTAGCACAAATCATATGGAATCAGATAAAAAATTACTGGCATTGGATTTTGTCTGTGCATTGTCGCTCAGATCTTCTTACTCTTGCTTCGTTGGTACAAGAACGGCTTACTGTACATAGGTAAGAGCAACAGTTTACCATACCTGAGCAGGATGCAAGATCAGTAATTGGCCTTTTTTATTTTGCAAGTACTGCCCGAGTGCAAGTTGCCTACAAGATCTGTAGAGAAGTACGACACATGCAAGGCTTTGCAAGATGCCGTTTCGTGCAGCGTAAAAATCTTTGTGGTCTTTTGGGTCTGCCTGCTGCAACACTACCGATGACTTTTGCTCCCATGCCGGCGTTACGCCGTGGGAACATGACCACCGTAACTTTCAGTGTTGAGAGAGTGGACATTCCGTTTGTGGTGGCGGCCTTCAGATAGCACTTGAGTAGAACGCTCTTAAATACCGAAGTCACATCAGCTGTGGTATGTCCACTCGTGTTCTGCATCGTAGAAAACTGTTTGCATGGGGTAAAGTTGGTTGGCAGCTACGAAGAGACCAGCTGGAAACGGTCAAAATAAATTCAACTTTTTAAACTGAAAGGCAGTGCGGAACGTTCAATTTTTTCTAAATTCCGAAACCACACGTTCCTTAACGAAAGGACAAACACTGATATATGAGGCATAGGCTCGCTTGTGTTAGCTAAGACATCAAAGAGCTGCAGTAACTTGGACTTCGCTTTGCCCGTAGCAGCGGCATTTGTAAAGAGCGGCGTGGGAATCATGGTGCCCCTCATTTGCCGGTACTCACCTATGGGGCAGAAACGTGGAGGCTAACAAAGAGGGTTCAGCTTAAGTCAAGGACAACGCCGCGAGCTATGGAAAGAAAAATTATACGTGTAGCGTTAAGAGATCGGAAGCGGGCGGAGTGGGTGAGGGAAAAAACGCCGGTTAATGACATCTTAGTCGAAACCAAGAAGAAGAAGTGGGCTTGGGCAGGGCATGTAATGCGAAGACAAGGTAACGGCTGGTCCTTAAGGATAACGGAATGGATTCCAAGACAAGACAAACATAGCAGAGGGCGGCAGAAAGTTAGTTGGCGGATGAGATTTTGAAGTTCGTAGTGATACAGTGGCCACAACTGGCAAAGGACAGGGTTAATTGGAGAGACCTGGGAGAGGCCTTTGCCTTGCAGTGGGCGTAATCAGGCTGATGATGATGGTGTTGAGTAGCACGAACTTCGCGAAATGAGTCTTCAACATGGTCGGCGTTGAGGCATAAGGATGCAGACATGCCCATAGAATGTTCTATAACTATGTTCTTAAGCGGCTTCTAAAAGGAAACACAACAACCAAATTATCGTTACTTCTACAGTGACCAGAGCTCCGCAATTTTTCGTTGCCAGGAAAAAAAAGTGATTATAAGGCTGTTGATGTCTTGCTCAGAAAATTTGATTTAAACAAGTTGCCTGCTACTGGATTCAAACTCATGACGTCAAGACTAGATATGTCTGTGGACACCGTCTGGAAGTAAAATCAGGCGTAGCCTAGTCACGGGTGACTTGAGGCTTTTTTGTCGTCACACTTTTTGCATGAGAAAACGGCCGATGGTGGCGACACCTATAATTAATTTTTCGACCTAGTCTGGCGGTAATCTATGGATACAGCGAAACCGTTATTGGTCGTCACCGTCTCTTTAAACATGAGCTTGTTTTCTTTTTAATGGCCAGCAGAAAAGTACACTTCCTTGCGCTTTGAATCTGGGAAAGTATTGGATGGTTGGTTGGTTTATGGGGTTTAACGTCCCAAAGCGACTAAGGCTATGAGAGACGCCGTAGTGGAGGGCTCCGGAAATTTCGACCCACAGTACACGGGCCTCTAGAATTTCGAGTTCTTGCGTTATCAAGTTCTTCGACAAAGTACGCTTCACGTTTTTAATTTAGCAGTTTTAAAGTACAGTTACACGGAGGGCCTAACGTTAAGCCGATCTACGCGTAACTTGCTGCCTTTTTATCGTGATTGACACATGTAGTAATTTACGCAAATGCCAAATGGCCTACCAAAAATTGTGAAGTCACTTTGCATATAGCAAGCCCATTCTCTATCGAGATTACCTGCTTCACGAGATCAGGCCATTAAGGAAAAAAGTTTTTTGGAGATCCTCATTGGATCGTTAGAATGCGTTAGCAGACAAACGTTCGTTATATCCGGCGTTGGCGCATTAAAGTTCGTTATATCCGAGGTGGTAGACAAGATCCGAGGTCAACACACTAAGAAGTTCGCTACATCCGTGGTCAACAGACGAAAGTTCGTTATATCAGAGATGGCATATTTAGGTTCGCTTTGTTCATGGTAACACATGAAAGGCAAATTCGCTATATCCCAGGTTAACACGCTCAAGTAATGAGTATACTCATGGTGGAGGTCGCTATTTCCGCTTGCATATGCCCTTCTAATGCTAATGTATTAATAACAAACAATTAAATTCGCTTCCAACAAGCTTGCGAGGTATGTCCCTTCAGCTGACGCCGCCGTGGCTCAGTGGTTATGGCGCTCGACTGCTGACCCGAAAGACGCGGGCTCGATCCCGGCCGCGGAGGCTGAATTTCTATGGAGGTAAAATTCTAGAGGCTCTTGTACTGTGCGATGTCAGTGGACGTTAAGGAACCCTAGGTGGTCGAAATTTCCGGAGCCCTCCACTGCGGAGTCCCTCATAGCCTGAGTCGCTTTGGCACGTTAAACCCTATAAAAACCATACCTTCAGCTGGCGCTTAAGCAAAGGCCAAGCATCACAAGGGGCGAAAAAAGCGGATGACCTATGATAGCTAAAATCCTCAGTAGGTGCATGGCTTAAATTAGATTATATTTGACTCTATTTTTTTCACAGACACGTGAAGTGGTTACTGAAAAAACGGTGATGAAGAGTTTTGAAAGAAAGTTTGTGTGACACAGAAAAAGTTGAAGGAATCTTGTTTCAGTCTAAATAAGGTGAAATCACCGCTTGTTGCTGTGCATGGCCACCCGCGAAGAAGAAAAAAACAGGGCAAATTGACCGGAGTATCTAGATCCTTTTGTTCATGAGGTTAACTAGTTTCCCGGTAAGCTTTGTACTCACTGCAAAGCTCTCATTAATGCCACCTGCTGAACCACTGAAACACAAAGGCGTCGCTGTTTTGCTAAGACTGGTTTTTAGACCACCAACCTCAGATCAGTCAGCTCCTTGTTACCCCTAAAAGCATTGCGTTCGATGGAAGTGAGAATTGAACCGCAGCCGGTCTAATCGGGAATGAAAAATGTTACCCTATTTATGCGTGATGTACAGGAGGGCTCTTATTGATATATTTTTCGATTGCTGCGTAGTCTCTATATGGCGTGACCACCTACGCCTATGCTCTTCTTGGTTTCAGTCAGAAAAACAACTCGTGCCAGCTCATCTTATGTGCCCGGTAAAGCGTTCAAATGCTTGCAGGATAATCTGCGCTTAGACTGGGTTACCCTACAGAATTACAAGTTAAATACGTTTTCTCAGCTTTAGGGATAATTATAACACTTCATCATCCACGCTTTGTGGATGGCCCAGGCCTGCATGGGAGGAAGAATACAGTGCTGTCTGTTTCCCTCAGGTTTTTTTTTCTTTCGTGTGAAAGCACTTATACGTTCACGAACACTTACCAAGGATCTTTTCACCGTATGTACGTTCACCGTACGAAAGCGCGATCTTGTGCCGTTGCCTAGCAACCCGACCTGTTTTACAGTTTTAGCGTAGCTGGACAGTTGTCCGGTAAATTCGGCAACGCGTTGCCGTTGCTACTGTTGCCAGGCTTTCCTATCCACATTTGTCGTACGGTAGCAGTTGCCGTAGTAGTCGCCGTGTTTACCGTACGGTGGGGCTAAAACTATATTGCCCGATCTTATTAACTGAGTTACTGGGGTAAGCTCGGGTAAGTTCGGAGGAGTGTCGCGACATGTGCACGAGAGGTCGCTCAGGAAGTGCAACATGGTCCGAAAAATCCCGACAGGAGGCTGTGATAGAAACAGCCGCCTGCCAGTGCAGTGGCGCATCTCTTAATCGCTGCTCATCTGCACTGGTAGTGGTATGAGTACTCGCCTCAACTTATGAATGTTAAGTACAGGATGATCAATTCTGCTTATATGACCACTAACCAATTAAAGATATGGCATCATAACCTTAAGACGGAGATCAAGTGCACCCTCCATTTGAAGAATGAACACCTGCTTTCGCAGGTCTACTCGTCTCTACTACGTTAAACCCCTATCAATTTTTGTTTTTACTTTTTAATCCGTTAGCATTAGAACGACCATTATCGAAAAAGCATCCACCCGCCGCGGTGGCTCAGTGGCAAGGCGCTCGTCTACCGAGCCGCAGTACCCGGGTTCGAACACGACCGCGGCGGCCGCGTTTCGATGGAGGCGAAACGCAAGAGGCGCCCGCGTGCTGTGCGATGTCGGTGCACGTTAAAGATCCCCAGGTGCCGCCGCGGTGGCTCAGTGGTTATGGTGCTCGGCTGCTGACCCGAAAGACGCGGGTTCGATCCCGGCCGCGGCGGTTGAATTTCTTTGGAGGAGAAATTCTAGAGGCCCGTGTACTGTGCGATGTCAGTGCACGTTAAAAAAACCCAGGTGGTCGAAATTTCCGGAGCCCTCCACTACGGCGTCTCTCATAGCCTTAGTCGCTTTGGGACGTTAAACCCCATAAACCAAACCAAACCAAACCAAACCAAACCAAACCAAAGATCCCCAGGTGGTCGAAATTATTCCGGAGACCTCCACTACGGCACCTCTTTCTCTCTTTCTTCTTTCACTCCTACCTTCCTCCCTTCCTTTACGGCACGATTCAGGTGTCCGCCGAGATATGTGAGACAGATACTGCGCCATTTCCTTTCCTCAAGAACCAATTTACCGATTTACAGTCCGGTGTTGGCATATGAAGCCTCGGTGGAGAGGAGACGTAGTGGACGGAGGAAAATTGTTCTGTTCACTTTAAAGGTGCACTGAAGAGGAATCTGAACTCGTCTTTTTGCCGCGGGAACTCATCTACACGTTCCTAGCATTCTTAGAAACTGCGACTTATTGCCCTGTGTGGCCGATTTCCCTAATTAAATCGAATTAACGCCCGGCTCCCGCCTTTTTTTTTTAATTCTGCCTCGTATGGTGGGCGGAGTCGACCAACGCGGGGAGTGCCTTTCAGCTAGCTCCTTGGAGGCTTTGCTTTCGCTTCATTTTGTTTTTTAGGCTTCCGTGAATAAATAGTTTCATTTGCAGATAATATAACCGCAAAATAAGCCCGCAGAAATAAAAATATGCGCGGACTATTTGCTTCTACGGAATACTACGTATTACTCCGCCGATGGCAGAGCGGCAAGCCGCCACGGGACTGGGTGAAAGGCGCTCCCCGCGTTGGTCGACTCCGCCCACCGTACGAGGCAGAATTAAAACAAAAAAGGCGGGAGCCGGACGTTAATTCGATTTAATTAGGGAAATCGGCCACACAGGGCAGTAAATCGAAGTTTCTAAGAATGCTCGGAACGTGTAGATCGAGTTCCCGCGGCAAAAAGTCGAGTTCAGATTCCTCTTCAGTGCACCTTTAAGAGAAGATTATGGATGACAGGAAAAGCGAGAGAGGGAAAAGGTAGAGATGGAAAGAGGGAACGGGTTAGGAGAGGGAAACCGCGATCTACAATCAGAGTGGAGAGGAAGTATGGCTGTCACAGTGTGATTGCTGGATTTTATCGGAAGAGTGAAGAGGGGGTTCTACGTGCCACCTAGGACTTCGCCCATTCACCGTTATGGTGGGGTGTCGCTGGCGAACACTCTAAAGGGGAAGTTACTCAAGAGCAATGCACTTCAACGATATCTTAAGACAGCCACCGCCGTACCCCAGCTGGTAGAGCCCTGGACGCGACGTTCCTAGGCCGTGGGTTCGGATACCGCGCACGGTATGCTGTTGTCTCTGCTTTTACTTTCTCTGGAATAATCTTCTACCTGAACGAATACACAAGTCCAATCCCTAACCCGCCCCACGCTGTAAAAAATCGTTCCTTTTGCTTTACTAGGTTGCAGCGATCTTGGCTTTATTCGTATATACCGTAACTTCCAATATGCAGTACTCGAAACTCGGAATACAAATGATTAGGTGTTATAATTTTGCATTGTGCGAAGTATGAAAACTTTTGTTTTAAAAGTGTAACATTGTTACAACGTGTAACATCTAAAGCTTTTACTATTATCTTCAGGTTTTTAACTGTCATATTTGTGCTGTGTTTACGTTTCTCTCTGCACTGCGCAGTTTACTGGTTGTGTGCTTGGATAATTACACTAGCAGCTAACGCCTAATGAAGAATATCTCGCACATTCTCCCAACTATGCACACTGTGAACGAAGCACGCGACGGCTTATCATTGATGCCTGACTTGATGACGCATGCGCGTAGCGTTCCTGATATCACAATCGCCGACGGAAATAACCATTGCGTGTTTCAGCTGGCATTACGGGAGATTATAAGACAGAGCGACACGCATCTGCTATCGAGGAGGAATATCACTGCGGAGACGGTTCTTTCGGAGATACAGAAGTGGTAGACTGTTTTTTCGCCTTCGTGACAGGTTTCGAGACTGCATAATTTTTGGTAGCGATTACGAAAGTAAAAACATGCACTTGCTAGACAGAACACGAAAAAAACGTTAACTTTTCGATAGCCATATTGCTTCGTGGACTGTACAGTGGCGACCACCATTACCGTGACAGGCGAGCGTGTTCCTTTCGACTTTATCGCGATACTGAATCGCGACGTTCAGGAGACATGCCTTGTATCAACAAAATACACGTAAAGCAGACGGTGCTGTAGAATATCAGCGGCGTGGTGCGCGCGAAAGACATGCGCACGCCTGTTCCCGTTAACGGTGAACACCTCTGTACGCCTAGGCGGTACGGTCTAATACCGGGAGTGGACAGTCTAGTAAACAAATTTTGCTTCTCAAGGCAAATTGAGCCTTGCAGACATTACACTGGGGTCGGGCACGACAATACCAAGCCGAGAGAAACGGGCTGATATAGCAGCATTGTAAAAAAGAAACGAATAATTTCACGATTAAGAAATTAATTGCCAGTATTTAAGTTACCAAAAACTACAAGCTGGCTAGTAGCTTGTTTACAATCATATGCGAAGGTAGTTTTCGCGCTTCCTTCATGTGCAATTTGAGCTTATTGTTCAAAGCACTAGGGGGCTATGTGTTCATCGCATGGCATGCAGCTACTGTTTTCCTCTCAAGGGCTGACCAAATGACTAAGGCTATTCTCCAGGGCACCTACGAATTTTTTTATTATATTCAGTTACCTTCTCCTCTGAGGCACTGGGATTCATGCCTTCTACAAAATGAATTTTTGCATTAATATTGATTAAATAGTGAATGTCGACGTTAGCTTCATGGAAACGTGTGTTGCCATCTGCTCTAATTTTCGTTGCTGAGAACACCCCTTATTAAATGACCTATTTTCTAGGAGTATACGCAGTGCTACCGGCCTGTAGCTTTAGGAATCGGTTTGTTTGAAGCTACGTTGCACAAATACGGCAACACAAGCGTAGAAAGGTGATGGCGTGCACATTCTCGATTTATTCTGTAATGTTGGCTTCACCTGAAAAGCCAAAAGTACTTCACCTCACGTTTGGTGAGCTTGCAGTGAAGCATGCTTGCCGTTTCTCAGCTGTGGCTGGGTTCGGCATATTCGGGAAGGATCGCAAAGCATGCATTTATGACCATCATACAGTATGAAACCATATTAGCTTCTCTTCTGCCTGATTTCCGCCACTTTCTGTGCATTGTTGGGGCCTGTGGCCTTAGCTAAACGATGTGTGTTTTCTCTTCAGAGCATACCGTCTCCCGCCTCTCTATCCGTTCATCGCTTCAGTCTCCGAAAGTCTAAACGACGCATGAAGTGATGCGTTGTGAAGTAGCTGGAGCGATACCCAAGACCGGAAACAGCAGTGGCATTTACAAAAAAGTTCTTCACGCTTCTCTTCCGCTGTTTCAGCATGTTTCAGCATGCTTTCGGTGTAAACAACCGTAATGGAAAGTTGTTTTCAAGCAATACTTTACATCAAATTTTGTAAGACGGGTTTTATTTTTTTTTAGACCACTGTATACAGCTATAAATTTATTCTACAAAGGACCAAGTTTTTGCGAGAAATGAAAATGAAAGCACTAGAATTCGGTGCGATATATTTGTTGTGTCTGCGGGGAGTCAATTTTTTTCTGTATTGCGGAAAGTCAAGTGCTCTAAATTTTTGGGGGCCAATTTTTGCTTTAATTTATCTGCTTTGAGTTTAGTTTATGCTCGTGTTTATCTGGCGGTATTATCGCGAAAATGCTTACTTTTTATATTACGCTAGTATATGCTCATAGCCTATGTTGCCATTTGCACACTATTACTTTCGTTGTTCGATCTTCGTTAAGCATAAAGGCTAAGGAGAGATACCGGAATTTTATGCATTCTGAATACATTTGTCTCGCATTGAATATAAGGGCGTACATGATGTGAACGCACTGCCGGTAAAAAGATGCAGTATCACTGTAACTCCTTCACCGAACCTTTTGGCGAACACGTCTTCTCATGGCTCGGGCAAGTGCGGGCCAAGGCAGCCGCCAATGTCTCTCTGTGTTGAAAGTAAACGTGAAGTGACTTCAATGTAACGGCTCGAAGACGTACCAATTCTAAACATATACCCTGACGAAGGCATACCACGTGACCGGAACGCAAGCGACATTGCCGGGACGTCCTTTCAGCCTTCGCTTATCGTACGCCCAGTGTCGCCTCTACGCTTTTCGGAGCACGTGCGCTCGAACTCGATTTTGACCTGGATCATCGCACCGCTGTGCAGTCAGCGCACGCACTAGGCCGCTCGTTGCGGCGAGCTGAAGCGGGTATCGTCGCCGTCTTTGCGGTGGCCACGAGAAAGCGTAGTGCGTAGATCGTACAGCTCCGTCTTTCGTTGCCCTCCGCCAGGGTGCTCTAGTAGAGGAGAGCGGAGGCGCTGCGGTCGGCAGCGCTGCCAAGGTAATATTTCCCGACGATCAAAGAAAAAGCTGAGAGTGCATTAGAAATGTGATATTGCAAAGCTGATAGTGCGTTAGAAGAGGCGTCATAGTGAATCCCTAAATGATTTAGACTAAACGAAGGAATGTGCCGTGCACTCAGCTGTCAAGTTCGTACATATATGTTGTTTACTGGTGCATTATAGTCGGATACATCTTAAGTCTGCAGTGAAGCTCCGCCCATATTCAGCCTCCGCGCACAGAATTCCTACGCGACAAAAAAGTAGTCCGGTGCTTAAGCGTTTCTTGTTACGTAAACAAGAAGCTTATCACAAGAAAAAAATTATAAGCTCTAGGATTTTGACACGTGGATTGTTTGATATAGTCAAGCATTAAAAAGCTGATTTCGTTTACAGTTGTGGTTAGCCGGCGGAGTAATACAAGACGCCGCGGACCGTGGCCCAGCGATAGCAACTGCTGTTTTTTTTTTTAAGTTGTATCCTACTATAGTAACGTATTGGACACCATGAGTCAAGCATGAGGTGTTATACGGGTACATTTTAACGCTGAAAGTTTCTGTGCACTTCAAAAATGTCATTAAATGTTTTGAAATCTTTGCCTATCTTGAAAACCCTGAATGAATCAGAAGAAATAGCGTTTCTATACATCAACAACTTTACACGCAAATGCTGCCGATGCAGTTGAAAGCAGCAACCATGAAAGGGTTAGAAAATGTCTAGCGCAATGTGCGTAGCGAAAACTGCTCGCCGTAGGTCCACTCCAAGACTTCAGAAACTACAGCTTTAATTGTGCACTTCTTGTGGACATTGGGAGGCAATTCATTCTTATTTTAAATGGTCGATGGTTCGCATGCAGTGAAACCAATGGCCATAAAACACAGCCATGGTGCGGTGTAGTCTCTCAGCTCGTCTGAGTGAGACGCAGTGCAGAGACAGAGAGAACAAACTATTACATAGCGTGGTCACACGTGATAATTGCAATCGCGAGATTACTTAAGGCGTGAATTTGGGCCTGTTGGTTATCCATGTAAACAGCTTGCTCTAGCTGTTTGCAAGATTACTGCTCAGTAGTATACTAAAGCGCGTCTACCGTGGTCTTGATACGGCTAGTCACGCAATCTTCCGCTATGTATGTATAGTTTTTGTTCATAGAAGGTGGGCGGATGAGATTAAGAAGTTTGCGGGGATACGGTGGCCTCAACTCCCAAAGGACAGGGTTAATTTGCAGAGACATGGGAGAGGCTTTTGCCCTGCAGTGGGCGTAGTCAGGCTGATGATGATGATGATGTATAGTTTTTATGGGGGTACTTATTGTTTCATGACTGTGAAATAGGTGCGCACTCAAGCGACGATGATAGCGGAGAGGAGACAATCGACTGGACAGCGGCGAAGCGCGAACCCATTTCACAGTTATAAAAGCTGACCTTGCCTTCTGTCAAGGGCTTGAACAGAGCTAGCTGGAGCGCATTACACAGGTGCAGCTTGCCTGTCAGTGCTTGAACTAGAAATTCCTCGCTGCGTCTGTGCTCTCAGCCACCAGTTGAATCAATGGCGTTGATGTCTGCCTTTCACAGGTTGGTGGATTTTCGATCATAATTATTTTATCACGTCCATGATCGCTCTAGCTTCTCTTAGCGGAAAGAAAGCATTACAGTATATTGACAGGCTCTTTTTTCATTCCGTCTCCAAGTTATGTTAAGTGTCCTATAAATTTTTATCTTGGTTGGTCTAAGCCAGTGTTTCGTCGCTTCATGAGGCGGAAGAATAATATTCCTTTCTTTCTTTCTTTCTTTCTTTCTTTCTTTCTTTCTTTCTTTCTTTCTTTCTTTCTTTCTTTCTTTCTTTCTTTCTTTCTTACTTTCTTTCTTTCTTTCTTTCCTTCATTGTTTCTTTCTTTCTTTCTTTCTCTCTTTCATTCTACCTTTGTTTCTTTCTTTCTTCCTTTCTTTCTTTCTTTCTTCCTTTCTTTTCTCTTTCTTTCTTTCTTACTTTCTTTCCTTCCTTCTTTCTTTTCCTTTCTTTCTCTCTCTCTTCCTTTCTCTCTTTCTTTCTTTCTTCCTCTTGCTTTCTCTCTGTCTTTCTTTCTTACTTTCTTTCCTTCCTTCTTTCTTTTCCTTTCTTTCTCTCTCTCTTCCTTTCTCTCTTTCTTTCTTTCTTCCTCTTGCTTTCTCTCTGTCTTTCTTTCTTTTTTTCCTTCTTTCTTTTTCCTTCTTCCTTTCTCTCTTTCTTTCTTTCTTTCTTTCTTTCTCTCTTTCTTTCTACCTTTGTTTCTTTCTTTCTTCCTTTCTTTATTTCTTTCTTTCTTTCTTCCTTTCTTTTCTCTTTCTTACTTTCTTTCCTTCCTTCTTTCTTTTCCTTTCTCTCTCTCTCTCTTCCTTTCTCTCTTTCTTCCTCTTGCTTTCTCTCTGTCTTTCTTTCTTTCTTTTTTTCCTTCTTTCTTTTTCCTTCTTCCTTTCTCTCTTTCTTTCTTTCCTTCTTTCTTTCTTTCTTTCTTTCTCTCTTTCTTTCTACCTTTGTTTCTTTCTTTCTTCCTTTCTTCCTTTCTTTATTTCTTTCTTTCTTTCTTCCTTTCTTTTCTCTTTCTTTCTTTCTTACTTTCTTTCCTTCCTTCTTTCTTTTCCTTTCTTTCTCTCTCTCTTCCTTTCTCTCTTTCTTTCTTTCTTCCTCTTGCTTTCTCTCTGTCTTTCTTTCTTTCTTTTTTTCCTTCTTTCTTTTTCCTTCTTCCTTTCTCTCTTTCTTTCTTTCTTTCTTTCTTTCCTTCTTTCTTTCTTTCTTTCTTTCTCTCTTTCTTTCTACATTTGTTTCTTTCTTCCTTTCTTCCTTTCTTTATTTCTTTCTTTCTTTCTTCCTTTCTTTTCTCTTTCTTTCTTTCTTTCTTACTTTCTTTCCTTCCTTCTTTCTTTTCCTTTCTCTCTCTCTCTCTCTTCCTTTCTCTCTTTCTTTCTTTCTTCCTCTTGCTTTCTCTCTGTCTTTCTTTCTTTCTTTTTTTCCTTCTTTCTTTTTCCTTCTTCCTTTCTCTCTTTCTTTCTTTCTTTCTTTCTTTCCTTCTTTCTTTCTTTCTACCTTTGTTTCTTTCTTTCTTCCTTTCTTTATTTATTTCTTTCTTTCTTCCTTTCTTTTCTCTTTCTTTCTTTCTTACTTTCTTTCCTTCCTTCTTTCTTTTCCTTTCTTTCTGTCTCTCTTCCTTTCTCTCTTTCTTTCTTTCTTCCTCTTGCTTTCTCTCTGTCTTTCTTTCTTTCTTTTTTTCCTTCTTTCTTTTTCCTTCTTCCTTTCTCTCTTTCTTTCTTTCCTTCTTTCTTTCTTTCTTTCTTTCTCTCTTTCTTTCTACCTTTGTTTCTTTCTTTCTTCCTTTCTTCCTTTCTTCCTTTCTTTATTTCTTTCTTTCTTTCTTCCTTTCTTTTCTCTTTCTTTCTTTCTTACTTTCTTTCCTTCCTTCTTTCTTTTCCTTTCTTTCTCTCTCTCTTCCTTTCTCTCTTTCTTTCTTTCTTCCTCTTGCTTTCTCTCTGTCTTTCTTTCTTTCTTTTTTTCCTTCTTTCTTTTTCCTTCTCTCTTTCTTTCTTTCTTTCTGTTTCTTTCTTCCTTCCTCTTTTTTCTTTCTCTTTCTTTCTTTCTCTTTTTTCTTCCTCTCTCTTTCCTTCTTTATTTCTTCCTTTCTTTCTTTCTTTCTTTATTTCATTTTTCATGTTCTCACAACAGAGAAAAATGGAGCAGGAGCTAAAGGCTCATAGCCTGACAGAGGCTCCTGCCCCAGTTAACACAATTCGGCATTTCAGTGCATGCTTATTAAAAAACAAATATAAACAGGGAACAGCTCTCAAATTACATAAACACATTTGAACACACAAATGTAGATATTTTAACATATAAATGTGAACACATAAATGCGAAATTAGACAACACTTAGTTGTATACCAAGGGAAAAAGAAATCCTAAATGCACATCTCGCCACTCTACAAAACTCATGCTTTTGCACACACACACATAGATTCATTTAAAACCTGTGGCTGGGCTTCATGTGGATGTATGGATGGATGGATAGGAGCGCCCCCTTTGAAACGGGGTGGTGGCAATTTCCACCATGCTTAGCTTTTCTTTCTTCATTTTTGTTCAACTGTGTTGTCAATTCTCATTAAGATCCGCAATCTTCTTTAACTACTGTTTCCTACACTTCTAACCTTATGTCACATCTCTGCTTTTCAGCCACCAATCCTCTAATCGCTTTTTGCTAACTTCCACTGCAGATTTATTTACATGACCATTCTTATCCTTAACCCTAGGGCCTCAGGAAGAGTGACTGTGCCTGCATCGACATCCGGATGGATACCATCACATTTGAGTATGAGGTGTTCAATTGTTTCCACAGATATACCACGCACTGCACATGTGTCATCTTCGTTAAATTTCTTTTTGTAGCTGCGCGTTCTAAGACACCCTGGCCTAGTTTCAAAAAGTAGGGCACTGCCTCTTGAGTTATCATAGAAAATTTCTTTCCTGATATGCTTTTTCCAGTATAGATATAGTTCTACACTATGCTTCTTTTCCATTGAATTCATCCAATTTTTAACTTCCGCGTTTTTAACCTGTCGTTTAATGCTCTTTCTTTCTGCGTCCTCATGACCTGCATACTTACTGGTTAGTTTTCTAGTTCTTTTCCGCCACTGTGAGTCAACGCTCTTTCTGTATAAATATTTAAACACCTTAGCTGCCCTCCTGTTATCGTCCAATTTCCTCAGGCGTTCTTCATATAGTATCTTACTCTTAGCTTCCCGTGCTTCGAACGATGCCCAGCCCATATCCCCTTGTACTGCCTCGTTTGTGGTTTTGCCGTGGGCACCTAGTGCTAATCTTTCAACAGCTCTCTAATTTACGTCTAATCTCGACTGAACTTCTGCCCTTAAGCACAGAACCGCATTGCCGAAAGTAAGCCCCGGAACCATTATTCCTTTCCAAATACCTCTTAGTACTTCATATTTGTTATACCCCCATAATGTCCTATGTTTCATTTTCCCGGCGAATCTTCGTCCTTTTGCCCTAAGAGCCTGTTCATGCTTTATCGTGTATATCTGCCCTTCGTTAGGCATATCCCGAGGTATTTGTATTCGGCCACTTTGGGTATTTCGTGGCGTTGTATTGTAAGCACCTGATCAGTTCTATCGTTAAAAATCATCACACCTGACTTAGTTGCGCTAAAACTGAATCCTAGAGCGTCTCCTTCGTCTCCGCAGCAATTAACCAAAGTTTGTAAATCTTCCTGGTTATTTGCTAACAGTACAATATCGTCCGCGTACATTAAACCCGGGAGTCGCTGCTCAACTACATTTCCGCCTAATCTGTACGACAGATTATAACCTAGATTACTTTCTTTTAGCCTTCTTTCCATATCTTTGTCGTCACCAGCGCCACAGCACGGCCGTCTGAACGGTACGGCAGCACCCCTTAACAGGTAGTCTCCCAACATCCCATTGGCCTCACTGGGTCCTGTCTCGACACTGCGATGGGTCCGGTGCCGTCGGGATGAAAGGAGACAACGCAAGAAGGAGAAAGAGAGAGAGAGAGCGAAGGGAAGAAAGGGGGAAGAAAGGGGGGCGAGGATGGTGCCGGCGCTAGCGGCGCCGGTGGCGGTGCGTCCGAGAACCGCTCGGGGGCCGCATCGATTGAACGGCGGCGGCGTCGGCGCAAAGGGGGGCAGCTGCGCCCTGGGAGGATGCCGGTCGGTGGTGGCGGAGGTCGTGAAGCTACCATGAGCGTCCGCCGTGTCCGCGGCTCCTTCAGGGGCTCGCTGCGACAATACGTGAGCGGGGAGACGGCCAAGCGAAACCCGGTGAGACACTTCCAGTGGGTCTACCAGAACGACGAGTGGCACATTGCCTACGGTGAGTTTTCTCCGCTCTGCCTTGCCTTGCCTGCCTGGCCGCCCCGCGTACGACGGTGCTGCTGGTGGTAGCGAGGAAAGGGGGGGGGGGGGGGGGGGGAGAGGGGGTTGGGAGGTCGCGCGACCCATCGTGCGCTCTTTCTTCGATGCCCGTTCTGTTAAAACGAACTTTAAAAAAAATGATCAGATAAACAAACCAGTAACGTATCTCGAGTACACTGATTGACCACTGTTTCTAATCCCTGTTTCCCTCCTGTTCTTCCCCTTTCGTTTTCCCTTCGGCCCGCTCCTTGCTGCTGCCTCGCATCCGTTCCTGCAGACGACGGAGATGAGGTATCCCTCATGTTCGCCAAGTTTGAGGTGAGTGTCGCTTCAGCCGCCCGGTCGCTTCAATGAAATACGAAGGTCCCCGTATTTCTTCTGTTCCTTTCGTTCTCTCCCCCTTTTTTTTCTGACCGTTGCATCCGAGGGCCTCAGAAGGAATGTCGGAGGCTC
Source organism: Amblyomma mixtum (assembly GCF_055824585.1). NCBI lineage: Eukaryota > Metazoa > Arthropoda > Arachnida > Ixodida > Ixodidae > Amblyomma > Amblyomma mixtum. The sequence continues at coordinate 83,188,260 of NC_143012.1, read as the reverse complement.
CGGAAGGGTGATTCAGAGGGAGATGCCTCCAAGAGGGGGAGTCCATCATCCCCGATCGTTACACAGCTTCCTGGCGAGTCTCTTGCGAAGGAAGTTTGGACGCTCAGAGGTAGTGTTGCGCTCGGCAACGCAGAGGGCATTACGGAGGCTACAAAGAACCAACCGCGCGCAGTGGTGTCGTCGCGTGTTGGCGAGCCAGCCAGCCGGGGAGAGAGGGGACAGGCAGTCAGCGGTGGTCGTTGCGCTAGGACTGCGCGCCGGACGCTCGAGGAGGCTGCCTTTTATGATCGCCGATCAGCGCAGAGTGCAACAACATTCGGGTCGGAAAGAAGGCGTCCCGTTTTTTTAACCGTCGGAGAACACGTTGAGCCAGGCGAGCCGTGTGTGTGTGCTTTGTGCACGAGCGATGAAGGGGGAAAATAGGGAGATAGGGAAAGGGCAAAGAGGAGCAAGGAAAGGCAAGACCCCGAGGTCCCGAGTCCGTTTTGCCTCCGGTCGACGGAGGGGCCGATCGTTTTGCACTATCGACTCGTCCTTACGCTGGAATACGGCGCAGCCAGGCAGCTATAGCTGTACGGTTTTACGACGAAGGAGCGCCGATGACGGGGTTTCGAGAAAGGTGCCTTGCTGGGAGATGTAGTCGAAAAAAAGGGAATAGCGTATTGCAATCTGAAGGGAAGAAGAAGGGATAAAAGCGCTGAAGGATGAGAAAGGAATTGCCGAGGAGGGAGAAGAAGGGAGGGGGATTGTTTTGTTGTCTCCGGGAAAGCGTTTCGCGTCGTCTCGTGGATCTGCCTGGGTTGTTTGCACGGCTTGCGTCTATTTAACCCTCACCCGTGCAGTAGTAATTCTGCGCAAATGTCCGTCAGGCGGCGTATACATTTAAGTACGTTTAGCGTAGCGCTTTGACGTTTGGCCGTAATAGGGGCGCTGCATTACCGATTGCCGAGCGCGAAACGAGCATAAATCTGCTGGAGAACGCAAGGACGGTCATTACAGAATAGATCGAACCGAGATTCTTTATTCTGTTTTTGGTTCCGTTTTTTAAAGAGCAAGAAAGAAAGAAGAGTTCGGTAGAGGAATGTTCTTGCCCGACGGTGTTGCGAATCGCGAAACACGTACTTTTCAACAGGCGAGCTTGCGTCAATTGGCAGTCCATCCCTCGGCCGTGCACTCGTTGAGGAAAAACAAAAAAAAAAACTCTTAGTAGGGGAAGTTGCTTAAATTATTTGAACGGTTAGATGCTAGAGTTTACAGGCGCTAGCGTGATCGCGCGTGCAGTAGCGTTCGTGGTACTAGTACGGCGACCCATCTGAGCTGTTGCATCCCTCCCAGTGAGGGGAGAATCCCGAGCCTCGCTCTGTCTCCGTCGGTCTCCGCTCGCTTCGTTGGCGCTTGTGACCTACTTTTCCCCCTGATTGTTTCGAGCAACGACGTCGGCTGCTTCAAGCGGGGCCCAACTTTCCCGAACCCCTCAATGCCCGTCCAGGGAGGTACGCATCGGGAACGCGAATCGATTTCCCCGCGAATGAAATAGTGTGCATCTGAGTGAAGCGCGCGATGGATGTGTTCTCGTTTTTTTTTTTTGCATCCCCTAGTAATGCGTCGTAGTAGAGGCTGGTGGCTGAGAACATTACTGCTCGTATAGCGTGGAAATGCGCTACTTCGTATTTTATCCTGCCGAGGTTAACTTTTGACTCAAATTTTGCGTAGGAGCCTTTCAGCGCTCGAACGAAGTCTTGGTCAAGCGTCTTCAGGAGACACTGTTTCTCATTCGCATAGCTCACCACTTGCGACCCCTGTAAAGATCAAAACGCTGTGAAACATTGGGACGAAAGTTGTCGTTACCCTACTGAGGTTAACAGCTTCACATACTCCATAGAACCTCCCCCCCCCCCCCCCCCCTTGCTGCTTCAAGACTGAAAAGAAACCATGTGGAGTGAATACTTTTGACCAAGACTGCATGTGTTCAAAACAGCGATTGAATGACGTCATTGAGGTGATTGTCGTGCTGTGAAGGCCTTAATTCATGCGTAAGCCTAGGCAATTATTTTCTTGGAATTATTTTTAGTTCTCTTTGTTCATCTGGGACTTCCCCGGAATTGTGGACACGGAGGTAGTAAATTTTGTATTATATTGAGAGCAAAAGGCACTGAAAGCAATTATAAAATAGGAAGTGGAGGGTCAAATGACGCTTCGTTTATTGGCACTGTGCAATCTGAACGAATTTCGAGAGGAGTTTTGCATAAATTTTGTCTTGTACTGCCAGTGAGTTCAACACCGAGAAATAAAAGAAATAAGAATGTTTCAAAGCGCTCTTGAAGTAAATCTGATAGAATGCTAGTGTCAGATGTTGTTGACAGACATTTTTTTTTTTTTTTAAGACAGAACGGTTGAAGCTCTCTGGGCACGAGATACAATTGTCTTAAATCACGCCTTTACCACCATGCTAAAATCACCGTGTGGTGATTGCAGTGTCTACAAATAATACTAAATAATTCGCGCTTCCTAGATCCGGTATGCACTATCAGCATGCTCTAACCAAACTTTTAATTCACGTCAGCCACATTCAGGAATAACTTGCAAAACTGTTTTACTGCCGTCACCGCAACAGTCATTCTGAGCTTAGTCTTGAAGTTGACATTGAAACCACGGTGCGAAACTTATGTTCAACGGCTCCTATGTTTCAATAGGACATTCACGAACGATGGAGCTACGTAATCTTCATTTCGTGTTTCTTCGGATATTCCGCTACAAGCAGCGCAAATATAATAATTCACTGATCAGTGTTCTTGTCCTAGAGTGTGTGCCCTTTACTGCTTTCATGTAATTACTTGATTTTACCTCTCTAAACCTTGTCTGATGACAGCTGAGAAATTGAGCACACTGCCGTTTGTAGAAAGAGGACGATTGCATAGAATGATGCTATACAAAACATTTGATTTGTGTCATGCTGCACATTAGTACTCAATTATTCGCCTTAGTTCACTTCTGTAATAGCGCAAGCATTTAAGCAGGAGGAACCTGTACAAAGAAATAAAAATTAACGGCATTATCAAACCACGTGGTTACATTGTCCACGGCACGTTCGTCGAAATTCCTGCCCGGGGTGAATCGCCAAGTGTTCTGGACACATTGATTTCGTGCATGGACATTCGACCTTTGGAGGAATTACATATACTCAGTCTGTATTGATGAAATAGGAATAGCGACGCAATATAATATTGCAGGACCTTAAAATTTCTGGCCTCTACTTTTTCCAATGCCACCGCAGAAGTGCCACGATACATTCAGGAGGCAGTGCTTTGTTAACTGCTTCGTGAAAATTACTCCGTTCCCCTAAGCTTGCCTTAAGATAAGTTAAGCTTAATTTAAGAACAACGCAGCGAGCTATGGAAAAGAAAATGATAGGTGTAACGTTAAGAGATCGGAAGAGGGCGGAGTGGGTGAGGGAACAAACGCGGGTTAATGACATCTTAGTTGAAATCAAGAGGAAGAAATGGGCTTGGGCAGGGCATGTAATGCGAAGCCAAGACAACCGCTGGTCTTTAAAGGGGTAACGGGGTGTATTCCAAGAGAAGGCAAACGTAGCAGGGGACGGCAGAAAGTTAGGTGGGCGGATGAGATTAAGAAGTTTGCGGGGATACAGTGGCCGCAACTGGGGAAGGAAAGGGTTAATTGGAGAGACATGGGAGAGGCCTTTGCCCTGCAGTGGGTGTAGTCAGGCTGATGATGATGATGATGATGAAGCTTGCCTCTGCAGTATAGGCACACAAAAAGGTTGCCCCACCGCAACGCTTTTAACAAAGATTCGCAAGCCTAGAAAACGTGAAAAAATGCTTTTAGCTCTCGCGGTTGCCATGGCATCAAAAACTTGAAAAGCCGCCGCGGTGGCTCAGTGGCTATGGCGCTCGGCTGCTGACCCGAAAGACGCGGGTTCGATCCCGGCCGCGGCGGTTGAATTTCTTTGGAGGAGAAATTCTAGAGGCCCGTGTACTGTGCGATGTCAGTGCACGTTAAAGAACCCCAGGTGGTCGAAATTTCTGGAGCCCTCCACTACGGCGTCTCTCATAGCCTTAGTCGCTTTGGGACGTTAAGCCCCATAAAACCAAAACCAAACCAAACCAAAAACTTGAAGGTTCAAAATTACTGCGGCAATTTGAAATGTTTGGTACGTATACTTGTTTTTCTAGGGGCATCAGAAGTAGTTGGCGCAAGCGCTGAGAACCACGTGACACGCCAGATTTTGCAGCGTTTAGGACAAGCAGACGAGTATTGTAAACGCGCAGCACGTTACGTCAACCACTGATTTTCATACAGTCGCAATTGAAAATATCCCTTTTAAGTTACGTGAACATCACCACTAACCGCAGACAGATGCGGATACTTAGTAATGTCCAGGTATGGTCGGTTCGTATTAAGCAGCGTCTGTGTTAACGCGCAGCCATTTTGTTTATTTGTTTGTTTGATGGAGCGTCTGCATAAATACTGGGTGCATCATCTAAAATGTTATGCATTTTTTAAGACTTGACTTTGTGAGTTTTCTTTTTGTGGGGTTTAACGTCCCAAATCGACTAAGGCTATGAGAGACGCCGTAGTGGAGGACTCCGGAAATTGCGACCACCTGGGGTTCTTTAACGTGCACTGACATCGCACAGTACACGGGCCTCGAATTTCTCCTCCAAAGAAATTCAACGGCTGCGGCCGGAATCGAACCCGCGTCTTTCGGGTCAGCAGCCGAGCACCATAACCACCTAGCCACCGCGGCGGCCATTTCGGCATAGCATTCTCAGCGGTGGAGCCCATCAGAATGCGGCTAATACCTGCTAACCAGTAAGCTGGTTAACTAACTTTGAATTGTTAACTTTTTAGCTGTTACTGTTAGTGTCCTTATTTACTGAGAGCCGTGTAGCTCACCTGTAAGTAATATCCATATCAGAGTTTAGCATGTCGAAAACGGAGATATCCTGAACTCTGTGCCCCCAAAATTTTGGCTATTTCGATGAGTTACGTGCACTGGAGAGGTTGGTTTGCCTGCAAGCTTCTCGAAACCGCATTTATTTTGGCGCGATGCAGCCAAAATTTGTTTAATCACGGCGCCGAGGGTAACTGCGCTTTCGAAATTATAAAAACTGTTATAGATACTACTTGCGGTGGGCTACATGCCTCTGAGTCAATAGGGAGGCTAACAGGAACAGTTAAAAATTAACTATTCAGTATTAGTTAACCAGCCTCCTGGTTAGCTCGTCTTAGCAATATTCTCATGCGCTACAGCACTGAGAATGTTTTGCAAAAAAAAAAAGAAGAGATCTTGTAATCAAAGAGCCTATCTATAAAAATTGCAGAACATCTTAGGTGAAACACCCGGCCGGTATATGAGTATTAGTGCAGTGTAGGCTAGTCTGTGAGCCTAACTGCAACCATCTTGTGCACAGCAAGCTAGACACCCAAATCTTTGTACTGTCATATGAAAATTCCCGATGGGAGAGGGGAAAGAGGGTGCGCGGCGTAGCCAATCAGCGGAACGGAAATTCAGGGGGGAGGGGGGGGGCTTTGTTGACCTAAAGCGCGGAAAGGCGAAAGCCTTAAGCGCGGTGTTGCTGCTAGTGTCACTGATGTGTGCTTACGATGTTAAGCTTCGCCTCTGAGTGTGGAACGCGATAGCTTCTTGCTACGCTTCCAGGGAATCCACAGAACGCCATAACCCGTTCGGCTCTAAGTCTTGCTTGTCGGTATATTAGTTTTTGAGGAAAGGAAAGGTATCTGTCTCGCATATCTCGGTTTATACCTGAACCTCGCCTTAAGGGAAGGTAGGAAGATGGGAGTGAACGAAGACACCGTCCGTATTCACTAGACGCGCCTTTGTTCATTCCAAACCATCGAGCTGGCATGGCGGAGTGGTTAGCGTGCTCGTCTCGCACTCCGGAGACCCTGGTTCGATTCCCGAACTCGACCGAATTCCTTCTCGGTTTTATTTATTTGTCTGGCCTGACTAGAAAGGTTAATTAGGCTAATTGGTTAATTAAGCAATGAACTAAACTCAGTCCCACTTAGTTGGAGCGTCACTATACCACCCCTTTAATTGGTTGCATGGTTACTAACCGAAGTACAATTGGCCCCGTTTGAAATTCGCGCACTGTGAGGTCACGACCGTTTCGACCAACTGAAAAGCGTGACATTTCTGTCCACAACTCCTGCTTACAACGATGAGGCATTAAAGTCTTTCGCCTTAATAAGGCCAACATTCGTCCACACAGACAGAGCTGCGTACCTCTGCGAGCTGAATTTTGGTTGAGTGCTAGTTTGCTACAGGCCGAAACATCCATCCTTCTAAAGAAAAACGAATTGCGCATATTCTTCTCAACGTCAGCAGTCGTCATGTCGTTAACTTGAAGGGCGTAGTTCCGTGGGCTTCTTTATCCGTGTTCGGCTACTCATTCTTCAGTCTTTTTATGCGAAGCATATTACTAGAGCTACACTACAGCCCGTCGAGCGCGGCGGTGGAGCTACCATTGACCTTTAGCGTGACCACGTGACACCACGTGACAACATGACGTCACAGCAGAGGAGAGATGGGCTGCCGGCTCGCGCGGTCGGCCGCGGCGGTGGAGGCTCCACATCAGAGGCGCGGCGGCTGACCACGTGACAACATGACGTGACAGCAGAGGAGAGATGGGCTGCCGGCTCGCGCGGTCGGCCGCGGCGGTGGAGGCTCCACATCAGAGGCGCTGCAGCTGACCACGTGACGCTACAGCAGCGGCATAAAGCTGAGCTTGCCTCAGCTTTCCAATGTACTTTCCATGGGTGCCAAGAATGCTGTTGTAGCCGGTGCTGGGGCAGCGGTTGTACACTCTGCATTGAATTCACCGATGATCCCGTATATAGCTGCCACGGCAATCCTTGCTACACTTCTAGTGGTTGTATTAAAATGACCAAGTATTCAACCAAGGAAAGCCATGTATTACCAAGCCTAGCCATCAATATGCTTCGCATCTGACTAGGCTTAACCTTAGCTAAGCCTGAGCCATTTTTTTTGTTTTGTTTCATGGGCATCACCAAAATAAGGTGACAAAGCCGGTGAATTCTGAGCCTGAATTTCAGAGAGCACTTTGAAATTCTACAGAAACCGCGGCTTTTCAAACAGGTCGTACTTGTTGCTGACAGAAACTAGGCTATCGGAGTGTGCTTTAACCTTGCACTGCGTATTCCTTAGCCTTGTTGGAGTAGTGTTAGGAAACAGTCAGGGATGCGAAATTAAGCTCATACTCGTCTGCCGTTCAATAGGACTTACCAGCGCTTGAAAAAGGCGTCCAAGTAGAATAATCTGGGCGTTCCGTCGTTTTTTTCGCCATTATATGCGCCTTCCATATTTGCGTATGCAACCTCGAATTGCAAACGCCTGGTCGAAAGCTTCTCCCCATTGACGTCTCATTGTCATTCGTGTTGTTCGTTGGAATGTTTTACAACACTGTGCTTTTCGCGATTTTGCATCGTGCCACAGAAATTGCACTCGTAGATTTAACTTCAGCATTATAATTCTAGATACTGTGAACAGTCATGACGTTTTTGAGGAGTAATATTGCGCGATGAAAAGCAAAAAAAAAATATGACACACAAGCTATAAATCTGAACGGGGTAAAGGACACGAACACTGAAAATACAAGGTGGATATGAAATTACAACTACGAGCAGACAAATACAAGCATATAGGTTTACGTATGTGTGTGTATCATTTTCCTGCAATACTGGTGCCGGTTTTGGGCCGACATTGCCCGGATTCCCGACCTTTGGCCTCTGACCACTGAGCCACAGGTCACGTGACCCTCTAACCGATCTCAATTAAGGAGTAATTATTAAGGCGGAAGCCTTTAATACCTCATCGTTGTAAGCAGGAGCTGTCGATAGAAATGTCACGCTTTTCAATTGGTCGAAACGGTCATGACGTCACAATGTGCGATTTTCAGACGGGGCCAATTGTACCTTGGCTAGTAAGCATGCAACCAATTAAAGGGATCGTATAGTGATGCTCCAAGTAAGTGGGACTGAGTTTAGTTAATTGCTTAATTACTCATTTAGCTTAATTAGCCCTTCTAGTCAGGCCAGGTAAATAAATAAAACCGAGTAGAAAATTGGTCGAGTTCGGGAATCGAACCCCGGTCTCCGGAGTGAGAGGCGAGCATGCTAACCACTACGCCATCTTTTTTTTTTTTTTTTCTTTATTGCCTGGCTTTGACACAAAACACTGGACAACACAAACAATCAACAAAAGACAATAACTATGTACACACGACTTGTGGTCAGCCAGCATAAATCTGGCTTCGTCCAATTAAAATTCACGCAACGTACAGAGCGGCTCTAGTCTTGAGAGCCACTCCGGAGGCTCCGCAGCGGCTTTCTGAATGGCCAGAAACATCTCCATACTTTCGCGAAAGTAAATTCTGGCAGGTCTTGCGTCACTGTCACAATGCCAGCCTGCCATTCTGGAGCGCCATATACAGTGGAGGCCTGTCAGCATTATTAAATCGAAAGGCACCCCATCCTCATTTTCAACACATAAGAACCGGATGCCATACGGGTCTAGTGGAAATTCTTTCTTTAATGTTCGCTGCAATACATCCCAAAAATAAACCCCTTCCCAACAGTGTAAAAATACATGGTCTATTGTTTCCGGCTTTCTGCAAATTAAACAGTGAGATCCCCAGGGTAAAAACAATTCCTTTCCCTCTAAAAATTTTTTAACCGGTAAGGTCCCGGTGTGCAATTTAAAAAAGAAGGTTTTTGTTCCAGGCGGCACCTGCATTTTTTTCACTCTCTTTAAAACATCTTTGCCTGGGCCTCCACTGTACAAGGCCCTGTACAAGGGCTCGGGGAAAACTACATCGCACAAGGCACGGTACAGTTTCTTTCGTTTCACACTGGACAGAAAGTCATTGGAAAATCGCGCGGAAAGAAACCTTACACTGGCTACGACTTCCCGGTAAAAACCGGCGACCCTACTATACACCTCAGCAGTTCCGACTATGTACTCTGGAAGTAGATGCCGCAGCCTAACTTGGCATACGGTACGCAAAAAAGGGTCTCTTGTGTCCCTAAAAAACAAAAAACGATTGACCAGCTGTCGCAAAAACAAATGGCCCAATCCCAACCCCCCGTCTGGTACTCGTCGGAACAGGTTGGTTCGGCTGCAGCGCTCCCATTCAGACGACCAGATGAAGACGGCGAAAATTCGGTGTAGCTTTTGAATACTTAACCGTGAACAGTGCAACACCTGCATTACATACCAGAGCCTGCTGATAAAGAACAGGTTGCAAACAGTGGCTCTGGCGAAAATCGACAAGGTCGTTCCTTTCCACTTATCAGCTCTCTCCCGTGTCTCTTTGACCTGTCCTGTCCAATAATGTTCACTGTCACGGTAAGCATCGAGCGGAACGCCCAAGTACTTATCTGGTGTCGTCGTCCAAGGCACGCTAGCAAACCGTTCGGGCGTAGATGCCCACCGTCCATGCCAAAGCCCGAGGCACTTCGACCAGTTAACCCCGCTGCCTGTAGCTTGGCTGAAATCCCGTACACATTGAACAGCCTCGCTTATTCCTCTCTTGTCAACGGCAAACACAGCAATGTCATCAGCGTACGCCAAGAGCTTCACTTCGGCTGCTTGTAATCTGAATCCGGTAATACTCCTGTTTTTCAGTATCTTTAAACAAAGGGTCTCCACATAAATACAAAATAAAAGGGGGCTGAGGGGACAGCCCTGGCGCACCGAACGCTGCACGCTAATGGGGGCCCCCAGACTCTTGTTAACGATCAATCTCGTCGTGCAGTTCCGGTATGCCAGGGCCACACCCTCGCGAATAACAGAACCAACGTTAACATGGCCTAATACTGCAAACAAAAGTTCATGGGCAACGCAGTCAAAAGCCTTTTCTAAATCTATCTGGAGTATAGCTACCTGATCATTAGTGTCATCACAGCATTCTAATACACTGCGCGCAACGTGGATATTTGTAAAAATGGACCGCCCTTTAATCCCGCAGGTCTGATGCGGACCAACTAATAAATGGATCACGGTAATAAATGGATCACGGATCACGGACCAACTAATAAATGGATCACACTAACCACTACGCCATCCCAGCTCGATGGTTTGGGATAAACAAAGGCGCGTCTAGTGAATACGGTGTCTTCGTTCACTCCCATCTTCCTCTCTTCCCGTTTCGGCGAGGTTCAGGTGTCCACCCAGATATGCGAGACAGATACATTTCCTTTCCTCAAAAACCACTTTACCGACGAGCAAGGCGTAGAACCGAACGGGCGATGGCGTTCTATGGACTCCCTGGCAGCGTTGCAAGACGCTGTCGCGTTTCGTTCTTACAGGCGAAGCCTAACATCTTAACCACACATCAGTGACACAAGCAGCAACACTGCGCTTAAAGCTTTCGCCTCACCGCACTTTAGGTCAACAAACTGCCCCCGTGAATTTTTCATTACCTCGGACGTACGGCTAGAAAGGAAAGCTGGGCAGCTTCGCGATAAGCTTCGCAGTTAAAGAATTCGTCCTGTTCCGTGGATCGAACCCGGGGTAGCTCTTTCAACCAAACTAACCAGGATGGCTAGCGGATGGTAGCGTGATATCGAATTGATTAACGACCAGAGGTGGGAAGGGTGTTTAGTTTAATGTATTTAGGGGAAGCCCCCAAGGCGGGGAAGACTTAGATAATGGAGTAATTTCTAATTAGTAATAACTCATGGGGAGTAAGTGGGGAGTAATTACGAAGTGCTGACGTATCGAAGCAATATAGGATCACTATGGCTTCATTTCTGGACTAAATTTCGAGGATTTCTAAGGCCCATTTCACGTTTGTGATATCAGAGGCATTCTACACCCGCTAGATGCTCCCTTGAAGCTCTCTCAGTTGAAAATATCAGGCCTTATTTTCTCAGACATCAGGCCGAGCCACTTTAACTAGTTTAGTCACTTACCTGAGCGCCCGACAGTTCAGGCAACAATACCTGTGACGTCATCGCAAATACCCGTTCTGAGCTACACAGTGATGTTCAAGTTTTGGTTACCGTGTTTTTATTCTACTAAATTTTTCATCTATGCCATGAGGAACCATTTGCTGCAACTATGGGGGACTGAAGGGAATGCGATGCTATCAGTTTCACCTTTATTTCGTTCATTTCGTTACTTTAGCAAAATTATAGAATTATAGAACTTTGATAAAGGTGCACTTAACTCCTCTTGAGTGTACTGCCTTAACCAAATATTGTCTTACAATCATCATTCAGACAGAAGGAGCTGTATAAGAATAAGTTTCATATAACAAACACTAAGATCAAAACAAAAAACAAAAAATTAACTTGGGCATCCTTCTGCATACTTTGCGGGAAGGGAAGGAAGGGAAAACTTTATTTACACTAATGGTTTTTCCTGCGGTTTGGGGGCATCTTCAGAGACGTCTTGGTTCTACCCCCAGGAACCTTCTCTGTAGAAGTAGTCCGCCTCTAATCAGTGGTCGGTTGCCCTCAGTCCAGGGCTCCGCTGGCCACTGCCGCCCGTTGAGCTCGCTGTACCGGACCTTGTTGGTCTTCGCAGCGGTCGCTGGACAGCAGAGTCTCCCACTGCTCCGCACTCGTGTTTTGTATTTTGGGGACCACGTCCATGTTTTGGCAGGCCCATGTGATGTGGTATAGAGCGGAAAATTAAACGATGAGCAACGCGAAGAATTCTGCGTGTCAAAAGGCGGTGACATATTAAAGGATTATATTAAAGGAACAGGGTTTTCAAGTTTCTGACTATCGATGGGCGGGAATAATCTATTCCGGAGTAATTAAGTACGTTTAACAGCATTGGAAGGTGCCATGTTAGTGATTTAAAGGTATAATTCCTTTTAGGTGTTGTGATGTACCACTTGCTCGTGAAACGAGTACTCTGTGTAATGAGCTTGATTCGTAAGTGCAGTAATTGTACATACATTAATTATTGCTGTTATTGCCACCATTTCAGCTCTCAACTTCTCATTTGTTTTCATGGACTCTATACTTCTACAAAGCAAATAAAAAATCTAATATTTACTTTTTGGGCGTCGAACATCAGCATTGTATTAAAATATTTCTAGAAAAAAAACAGATTGCGCATTTTCTTTAGATATGCTTTTGGAGTGTGAGCCCAATAGGAAAACACAACAAAAAAAAAATTCTGTCGTCAAAACACATTTTCTGTGATGTTTTTGAACTGTAACTTGTAGTAACAACGGAAATTTTTGTAGTAACAAGAGATTCTTATGCAGTTACTACATAAATGCACTGCATAACTATACACTAAAGAAAAGTACTATATAAAAATTATAGTGCTACAAAAAATACTGCAAAGCAACAGAAATATCTGTCGCAACAACAGAACTACAAAATATTTTATCGTGCCGCCGCGGTTGCTCAGTGGTTATGGCGCTCAGCTGCTGACCCAAAAGACGCGGGTTCGATCCCGGCCGCGGCTTTAGAATTTCGATGGAGGCGAAATTCTAGTGGCCCGTGTACTGTGCGATGTCAGTGCACGTTAAAGAAGCCCAGGTGGTCGAAAATTCCGGAGCCCTTCACTATGGCGTCCCTCATAGCCTAAGTCGCTTTGGGACGTTAAACCCCATAAACCAACCAAACCAACCATCATTGACTCCATACTCCGAAAAAGCAAAAACTTATTTTTCTTTTGGGCGTCGAACATCAGCATTGGATATTAATATTTCTACGAAAAAAAAAGAGATTGCAGGCTTTCTTTAGATATGCTTTTGGGGTGTGAGCCCGGTAGAAAAACACAACAGAAGAAAATTCTGTCGTCACGACACATTTTCTGTAATGTTTTTGAACAAGAACTTGCAGTAACAACAGAAATTTTTGTAGCAATAACAGATTTTTCTGCAGTTACTACATAACTGCACTGCATAACTATACACTAAAGAAAAGTGCTATATAAAAATTATAGTGCTAAAAAATACTACAAAGGAACAGAAAAATCTGTTGCAACAACAGAAATACAAAATATTTTATCGTGCCGCCGCGGTGGCTCAGTGGTTACGGTGCTCGGCTGCTGACCCAAAAGACGCAGGTTCGATCCCGGCCGCGGCGGCATAATTTCTTTGGAGGATAAATTCTAGAGGACCGTGTACTGTGCGATGTCAGTGCACGTTAAAGAACCCCAGGTGGTCGAAATTTCCGGAGCCCTTCAGTACGGCGTCCCTCATAGCCTGAGTCGCTTTGGGACGTTAAACCCCATAAGCCAAACCAAATCAAACCAAAATATTTTATCGTATTTTGGACACGGTAAATCTCTCTCTTAATTCTCTCTACTGGGAGAGCTTTTATAATTGTCCTTTTGCCGGAGAACTAACACATGTACACTCGTCTTGTTCTCCTCCACGCCGTCCTCCTCTCCTGTCCTGCTGTGTGCTGCCCCCGTGGATGGATGCTGTTGTGGTGCCGTGCCCTCCCGCCATCACAGCGACTCCCCATGAAGGACTTCGGCGCCGAAGTGAGGGCATCCATGGACGTTGATCAGTTCCTCATTCAAGCCGTGCTCCTGCTGGATGTACAGGAGACTTCGCTCGAAGGCATCGTCGACAAGATGCTCCAAAAGGTACGCTCGCATCGCGCACCCCTGCAGTGCGCTGGAACACTTTATGTAGATGCGGCAGAATACAAAAATACCAATGCCTTTGCAATTGTGGTTGTGAACGAGAATGGTGACCACATCGTCTCGGCGACAATCAAAACGAAATCCTCTGAAACGGCAGAAGAGGCGGCTATAGCCCTCGCCCTAGCGCATACCCAAGGGAGCATCATCTTCAGCGATTCCAAAATGGGTATCAATAATTTCGCTAAAGGGCGAATTACAAACACCTCCTTTAGAATCCTTAACGCAACCAAATTCTCACCAAATTATTCCCAATTGATATGGGTCCCAGCCCATTCGGGGAATCCGGGGAACGAGGCAGCCCACAATAAAGCCCGAGGTTTCGTCGACCGGGCAGTGGATGAGTCTGGCTCCCTGAATTTCACGAAGGACTCCATGATCACATATCATGATCTCACCAATCATTTTAAACTAGAGAGGAGAATTTTCCCCCCTCCAGACAAAAGACTTACTAAAGAACAAGAGGTTACGTGGCGTCGTCTACAGACGAGATCAATACGCACCCCATCACTCCTCGCGCACATTTATCCAGATCTTTACAACCCAAACTGCAAACACTGTGGCCAACGTGCTACCTACGATCACATCCTGTGGGACTGCAAAATAGAGCCACCTCCGGGTGATCTAGTTACAGCTCCTTCTCTCGAGCGGTGGGAGACCGTGCTGGCTAGCTCTGACCCCAGAACGCAAGTTTTGGCGGTGGAGTGGGCTGACAAAGTCGTCGAGGGCTATGTACTCTCGACCACTTAACGCGACCTCTTGCCAAGCTCTTCACGGCGAATAAAATGTTTTACAATCAATCAACCCCTGCAGAAATGGCAATGCAGTAGCAATGGCAGTACAATGGCAGTAGCAGTCAATAGACCAGCTACTCTCCCTAGCGTTCAAAGCATCCGTAACACGGCCACCATCTTTCAATAGCATGCCTGCAGCCTTCGCCCACGATTGTCTGATTTCCGACAATTTGTCTCAAAGCACCGTTTCCCGATTGTTGCCATTTCAGAATCTCGTCTGCGTACTACCATTCGTCTTTCAGGCTATACCGTTCTGAACTCGATGGCCGGCACTGACATCAGCAGAGTTCTTTTAGCTGTTCGGAAAGACGTCACCTACATCCCACAACCGATACCTGCCGACTCACGGAATGAATATCTTGCAGCCACCGTCAAGATCATGAATCTGTCCTTCACAGTGATCGTCGGGTGCATAGCCTGCAGAAAGACGGTTGTAGGGGGAGAGTATGTGTATCCGTCTCGTATGCGGGGGGTGCGGAGTTCGACTCCGAGTGAGACCTGTCATCCAGAGGTCTTGCAACAGGGTACAAGGTCTCCGCCAGCCTGGTGCTCGCTTTCTCTGGGGTCATGACTATGTGAGGTACAAACTTTCCTCCGATTGATTTTTTTATTTTAATTTAATTCATTGGAGTATCGAGCATTCGGAGTGAAATGCCTCAAAAAAGTGGTCTTTTGTCCGCCACGTGATAACTAAAAAAACATGTTGGTCCCGCTGCTCTTTGGCCAAGCCCCACTGGTGCAAACTACAAATCAGATCATCGCCGTATTGTTAATGCAGGGTCAGCGATGCTTAAGTATAGTCTGTTTACGTGTCTCAAAACGAAAGGAATTTTTAAAATTGTTATGAACAGTACTGTAAGCCCACTCCGGATGTCAGTGTGTGGGAAAATAGCAAACAAGCAAATCACGCTGTTAGAATTTTTTTTTTTCAGCTTCTTTCGGTTGCTAGTTCCTCTTCGAAAAGCTGTACTGAATTGGTGTCATTAAAGAAACGTTCCTACCAAGGTTATTCAATTCAAGAATTGTCTTCGCGAGGGACGCCAAAAAAATCAACTCTAGGTGAATGAAGTTCTAATCGAAAAAGCAGTGATTAGTACGGGAAAATAATCTGCCTCAGGGATCATGTAGAGAGCGGAGTATAAATTAAACATTTCCTTTAGGGTTGTGCGAGTATTCGAAAATTTCTAATAGCGAGTCGAATATCCATCTATTCGATTATTCGAACGAATCAAATAGTGTATTTTGAAAATTTTTCTAAACGAATGGAATATGTTCTCAACGTTTCGAATTGTTTTCGAATAACTGGCTGGAGGCTCGAATAAGGCCCACCTTATTTTTTTTAGACGATTGTTTCAAAAACAGACCACACCGACGACTCACACCATCCATCCGCGAAGAGTATAACTGTGGTGAAGGGTTCAGCGCCACCACGCGGTTGATTTGTGTGGCGGCGTTCATAATGCTTATACATGGCCTCAAAGACTGGAAGACGCGGCAGGACGGAGGCAAATTTAGCATAACCCTGCCTTGATGTTTGATCTCGGAGGCCATGGCTCATACGTAGGCGCCACCCGACTGATTACCTGCGGTGAGGATGTGGTGCCGGCGTATACTCACCGGTTCTGTAATGGGTACAAGGCCTCCTCAGATCTGGTACCCGTATTTTCTGGTGTGAAATGCTTGATAAAAGGGTCTTTGAAGAAACCAAGCAAATAGTAACTTTTCTGCACCTAAACTTGACGGCATTATAGTTGTTATAGGGTCTTCGTGTTGAGAACCGTTAGTGGAGATTAGTGTTGTGCCTTTTAGCAACTACACTTTTAACTTCATACCTTTTAAACTTATGACAGTGTCATCACTGACGCTTAAATTTTTAGCACGATTGCTTGTTTTGTACGAATATTCGTACAAGTAGCGGCTATTAGTACTAATATCCGATTCGTATTCGAATCAGTCCTATCACTGTTCGATTCGCATTCGATTCGGTTTGTAAAGAAATGGCTGAGGCTTAACTTGGTTAAGCCTGGAGAATGCGAAGCATCATCGTGTCGCGTAATTTGGAAGCGCACAACCACAGCGACGGCGCGAGGCGGGCCCCCGTTTCTCCACTGTCGGGACGTCATCGTGTCACGTAGTGTGACGTCATGTATCACGTGATTTGGAGGCGCACAACCACAGCGACGGCGCGAGGTGGGCCCCCGTTTCTCCACTGTCGTGACGTCATCGTGTCACGTGGTGTGACGTCATGTATCACGTGATTTGGAGGCGCATAACCACGGTGAAGGGCTGAAGTGGTAGCTAAAGTAGTATGCTTCGCATAAAAGTACTATTGTAATCCTCCTGATTTTGTCACAGAGGAGATGAAGAAACTTAAGGCAAACAATTTTCTATGCATGGTTGAGCTCATTCGAGAAATTGAGCTTGGAGGCATAGTGCTCTCAGTTTTGTTTCAACTTTCTCAATACTGTCGATCTGGTACGGGTGACATGGGTCCCATATTACGCTTGCCTGCCTGAATGTTGCTTTCTCTATACTTTTATAGGCCTGGAATTTAGCATCTGGCGTTGCGTCTTTCAGAATTGCCACAGACACAACGATTATCGCAGATGCACGCGGGCTCAACTTCTCCAGACACACCTTTCCACCTATCGCGCTTGCGACTGATGATAGATTACGTGAATTTACTCTACTCTTCTCACGAGCGCTCTAATAGAAGCTCGTGTATTCCGTCGAGGCTATCTTCTTCTTCCTCTTTATAATGGCACATACCCACATGGGGGGATTGATGATGATGATGATGATGTCCTCGGGCTGAATGGCACACATCCACGGCGGGGATTGGCCAAGGTGTAGTGGCGTAAACTTCGTGTACTTCATTCTTTTCTTCGTCTTCCTGTTCTTCGGAGCACACCTGGATATCATGTGTCGCATATCCACCTACCTGGGTGACCGCGTAGACATTATGCGCTTACAAAGACACGGGTAATTTTTACTGATATCCAGGTGAGATTGTACCTGGATTTTTATCTAAACTAGCTCTTCTGCGCGGCCCCAAAACTCATTATCGTCATCAGCCTGACTACGCCCACTGCAGGGCAAAGGCCTCTCCCATGTCTTACCATTAACCCTGTCCTTTGCAGTTGCGGCCACTGTATCCCCGCAAACTTCTTAACCTCATCCGCCCACCTAATTTTCTGTCGCACCCTGCTACGTTTGCCTTCTCTTGGAATCCACTCCGTTACCCTTAAGAACCAGCGGTATCTTGCCCTTCGCATTGCATGTTCTGCCCAAGCCCATTTCTTCTTCTTGATTTCGACTGCGATGTCATTAACCCACGTTTGTTCCCTCACCCACTCTGCCCGCTTCTGGTCTCTTAACGTTACACCTATCATTTTTCTTTCCATAGCTCGCGGCGTTGTCCTTAACTTAAGCTGAACCATTTTCATAAACCTACACGTTTCTGCCCCATAGGTGAGAACCGGTAAGATACAGCTGTTGTATATTTTTCTCTTCAGGGATATTGGTAAACTACTGCCGCACAAATACGGCGCGCAAGTCATTCAATTCATTTGTGCCTTTCAAAAGAAAAAAATACGGGAGGAAGCCGAGGCAAGTTGAGGAAGTGTTTTTGTTCGGCTAGTTAGTATTTCATGGTGCAGAATCAAACGGCGTACACGGGCGATGACGGGCTGTGAAGAGTGTACACTGTCGGTCCGCGACTGCGTACGCTGTTTGAACCTACACCAAGCTGAGGAACCCATGGCGGGCAAAGTTGTTGCTGGGGTCGCTTGTGGAACAAGTGCCACATGTGCCCGCACTCATTCTCACATTCTCACAAAGGAACTAGCAGGAGTAGAGAGGAAGGAGAGAGTTCGATGGCGAGACACTTACGGCAGAACTTGTCGGCGGCGTTCGTCGTAGTTTCGACATAGTCTTGACAACGGTTCGCGATAAGCCCTCGCAACGCCGAACGGGGGCTGCACCCTGCGACCATCGGTAGCGTAGATCACTCTCCAGACAAGCCACGCGTATGGGCGGAACCCCGATCGGGCTGCGCTCTATAGATCAATTCTAATGGCGTTCGCGGTGTTGAGAAACTTCTTCAAGTGATAAAGGTCGTCAGTGTTCTGCTCGTGTTGGGGCTGTAGCAAGGCTGTATATCAATACTCGATCCACGTTTTGCAATTGAGCGAGTCTACTTTAGCGTCGATGCTCCATTGCGCTAAAAATACTGAGCCAGCACCAGTACCTTGCGGTGCGGACCCTGACTAACGTATTACTACCTGGTTGTAGATTGCCGGATATCCGGTCACGTGGATTGACGTCACAGTGCAAGGGCCTCGTGGTCCCGCGCGTGCGTAGAAGCAACAGCAGCCGTTCTGAGCATGCGCAGTAGAAGAGGATGGCGTATACGGTGAAGCCTTATCGATATCCGCTTGAGACTTGACCAAAGTTTCGCTTTTTGTGCGGTAATCACAATATACCCTTATAAACATTGTCTATAGACAGTCTATAGACTTTTTATAGACTCTATTGCCATCCTATAGATATTTATTTTTGTCTATTCATAGTCTGTAGGCTGTCTGCAGACAAAAGTCCACTAAAAGTCTATGGCCAAAAATCTATAGATGGTCTTTAGACTGTCTACAGCATTTGTTTTCCCTATAGACTGTTCGCTAGGATTTGCCTACAAACAGTCTATCGACTTCATAGACAGAGGTCTATGGACAGTCTATGAACTGTGTAAAAAATTTTTGTACGTCCTTGCGTACAATTCCTTACTTCTAATTGCTTCCATGAACGCAGACAAAAACTTTGCAACCGCACGTACAACAGTTCTTTATTCTCGACCTTTCTCGGTGCTCTGTGCTGCGGGTCCCTACGTCTTCAGAAAATATGAAACAATGTTTTAGGTCCACATTTATTTAAATACATACTCGGAAGAATATGTACTTAAATTAAAGTTACACATAAATCTATGCGTGGAGCGCAAGAAACTTGGGGGCTACAGGGTCTGTCCTGAAAGTAATGAAAGTCGTGGCGTGACGCGCGCATGCACTAAATTGGGAAAGCGCTCATGTGGGAAGGAAAGGAAGCCTTCAGCTTCACAATGCGACGAGCTTAGTTGGTTGCGAGCAGGTGAAGCGAGCGGACGTCTTCCAGCGTGTACCCATGTTTCGTCGTTGCGTTGAGGAAACCATGGAGCGAACGTTGGAACAGCGCTACGCGGTGAATCTTTGCAATAAACTCAGTAAGTCACCTACCTAGTCGATCGACGTGACCAAGACAGCATGTGGGAACGATGCGATGTCCAGGTCGCGTGTTCTGATGGCACAAAGCATTTACAAACGATCGTAAAGACGTTCACCACGAGCAATGGTCCGGGCGCTCGTCGATGGCGGTTACGGACGGTAATGTTGACTGCGTGGTCCTGACCCTTATAAAAATGGTCTATAGACTTCTTATAGTTTCGATCGCCTTCCTACAGATACTCCTTTTCGTCTATTCATAGTCGATAGACTGTCTATAGACACAATTCTACTAAAAGTGTATGGCCATAAATCTATCGATTGTCTATAGACTGGTATTGGTATTGCCTATCGACTGTTCTCTAGAATTTAGAAGAGTGCGGTGAGGGGCTAGTTGGTACGACATTATGAGAACAAAAGTAACTGCGCAAAAGTAACTGCACCCGTCCTTTTGCGCAGTTACTTTTGTTCTTATAATCTCTAGAATTTGTCTATAGAGAGTCCATAGACTTTACAGGCAGAACTCTATGGACAGTCTATAGACCGTCTAAAACTTTTTCTGTAAGGGGAGCGTCTTCACGGTCATTTGTAAATGCTTTGTGGGATTGGAACCCTTGCGATCTGGATATTGCATCATTCCCACATGCTGTCAAGTGTATCGCTACGGGATTTACTCAGTTTATTGCAAAGCTTGACCGCGTAGCTCTGTTCCAACGTTCGCTCCATAGTTTCCTCGACGCAGCGACGAAACAGGGGTGCACGTTCGAACACGTCCACTCGCTTGACCTGCTCGAAGCCAACTAAGGTCTTTGCATTGTGAAGATGAAGGTTCCCCTCCTTCCCACAAAAGTGGTTTCCCAATCTACCGTATGCGCGCGCCACGCCGCGACTTGTCTCATTACTTTCAGGACAGACCCTGCATATGGGCGTCCTCGAGTGGAGAGCCAACGTGCACTCCAGGATAAGACCATTCAAATCGATGTCGAGGTTAGGCCAGTCCTGGCCTAGTTTCAGCCATCCTGTTACGGCAAACCTTCTAATCTCGTCTCCCACGTGCCTCTCAGATATTACATACAAGACGCGCCTTTTGCACCACTGACGAAGGACTTGATACAGTGGCCACTGCGCTGCTGAGTCGCTTTAAGCAAGAAAAAAAGACAAAAGAATGACTAGGGTAGAGGACTCTGCTGGTCGGTGGGCAGCTGAATATTCTAGGGCCACGACATTAGCGTTCGACGTCAATGTTTCATTCCGCGGGTCGATTTATTGCACAGAGCGCACGGTAGCTCTGTTCATCGTATGTTGTTAGATAGATCGCTGCTTATTTTTCTTTCACTGATGACGTCTCTAATGACCGAAATCGAATGTTCCCGGACGACCCATCTTTTAAACGCCCATTAGACGTTTGTCAGCCGTCTCTGGGCGACAGCCGTATTGCAGACGACTTCGGATAGCTTGTGGTCGCGGAGCAGACGATAACGACAAGTTGCACAGCGCGATTCAATATGGCGGCGCGGCGTAACTTGTACGTAACCAACGCCAACTACCACGTCACCGAAACATTGTACTAGTTGTGACGATTTTCTTTTTGTTTGACAGGGGTTCGGGGCCGCAAACCAGCATGTCACTTTTCCTCCCGGTAACCCTGTCTTCATTTACCGCAGACACGGTATTTGTGCAGAGACGAACTAAATGTAAAAAAATGCTCCGCATAAAGGTAAATAAAGCCCTGCCGGTGGTGGAGACAGGAAGGAGGTATGGGTGTATACAACGGCGGACGAAACCGAAAACTAGATACGCATTGCAGGACTCGAATCACCCTCTTCTAGCGCCATTTACATGACTGCCCATTTTGGGTGATGAATGAACTGCCATTGGCTTCGCAGCGAACACTCCCTCTCTCTCTCTCTCTCCGTTCTCCCTCTCCGTGACTCGAACAAGCAGACTGAGGTGCGTTCGAATAACGCGCGGAGGGCTGTTTTCTTCATCACCGTACCGGTTCAGCCAATCGAATTTTCGATGAGCATGGCATGTATTAAGTTTCTTTGCCGTTTTTCTGCTGTCTTTCTTTGCTTTCTGCCGTCGTGAGCTCCTCTGTCGTCCGAAAAGTTGCAGCGGGGAGGGTTATTTGGCTTTTGGATTTTTTTTTTTTTTGCGATCGATGGCCGCCTGTTTACTGATGTTTCGCAATTCGCCTGCAAGAACCACAGTGAAAGTCGTCAGGGTGCTTCATGATGGCTTATGGCTACGCCAAGATGACAAAAAGAACACAAAAAGTACATAAAAACATGACAACGTGCATATGACTGAACGAGGTGGTGTATGACTGCTTGCTTGTCGTCCACCTCGGGACTTTTTTCTATCTTATGCACCACCTTTGTATCTTTGTATTTTATGCAGTACCTTCGTATCTTATGCACCACGAAGTCTCCCTTACCCAACTTCAATAAGGAGAGCACATTTTTGAATTCACAAGGGTAGTTTGTTCTTCCATTCTGGGGTAAGCTTCCTTTCTATGGATTGGGCGATATTAAGCATGCGTACACGCTACAAGTTGTCTTCCTTCATGACATGATCATTAGCGCTTGTGGTCGTCTTGTAGCCCTGTAGCGCCATTCAGAACATGACGAACCCCCTGCTAGCTCAAACGCTGAAGCCGTAGCCACGGCTCAATCGGCTTCACGTCTACCGACTGTTTAGTGGCTCAGAGCTCCTTCTTTTCTTCTGGTTATACGACAGGGGCATGTTGGCTCTTAAATTTTGCAAATAAATGTCATGTGCCGGCGAGTTTTGAGCCATACCACGTTTAGGTTAGGTACTGGCCTGTTTCGGTCGGAATCGATTGAAAGAACACTACTGGCAGTGCCATCTTTCGGCTGAAAGGAGAAGGGAAAATCTTCGTTTCGTTTCGTCTGCTTTCGTCTTTCTGCCCTGTACGAGAGATGGCGCTGTAAGTTCAATTTTTGCTTTCTGGGTTCATGATTTCTGCAAACGGTGTGGAGTTCCTAAACATTCCGACCGAATACAGGCAAGTACCCCACCCCAACAAAACCTCGCCGTCTAACAGAATTCGCCGCCAAATAACATTTATACAGGGTGTTTCACCTAAGACTTTCTGCAATTTTTAAAAATAAGCTATTTGAATTAGATGCGTGCTTTTTCTGGCATAGCATTATCAGTGGTGTAGTACATCATAATGCAGCTAAGAAGTGCTAACTAGCAGGCTTGTTAACCAATATTTAATAGTTAACTTTTAAACTACTACCGTTGGGCTCCTTAATTATTGAGAGGCATGCAGCCCACCATAAGTAATGTCCATATCCGTTTTTATAATTTCGAGAACGCGATTATCCTCGGCGCTGTGGCCCAACAAATTTCGCCTACATCGCGCCAAAATACATGCGGTTTGAGAAGCTTGCAGGCAAAGCAACCTCTCCAGTGCACGTAACTCGTCGAAATAGCCAAAATTTGTTGGGCCACAGCGCCGAGGATAATCGCGTTCTCGAAATTCTAAAAGCGGATATGGACATCACTTACGGTGGGCTACATGCATCTCAATAATTAAGGAGCCCAACGGTAATAGTTTAAAAGTTAACTATTAAATATTGGTTAACAAGCCTGCTAGTTAGCACGTCTTAGCTGCATTATGATGTACTGCACCACTGACACTGCTATGCCAGAAAAAGCGCGCATCTAATTCAAATAGCTTATTTTTAAAAATTGCAGAAAGTTTTAGGTGAAACACCCTGTATAGTTGTGTTAGTTACTCAGAAGATGTCTAGAGATGTCGCGCCGTTGTGTCTTCTTCACGTTCCTGCGAGGCACCGGAGATTAACGTTGCCCTCGCGATGCTGTATATAATTCTTCATATATGAAGAATTATCTTCTCCGTATATGGGAATTAACCCATTACGCTACTACGTCATATCCTTAAGGCGGAGCTCGAGTGTCGCCTTAAAAAGGTAATTTTTGTTATTTTATTGCTTGTAAAAGCTTAGTTTTCGGTGGCTATGGTTGATTGTTTGGGATTAGAACACAACACTCTATCGACACAGGCCAACATTAATTTCTCCTCAGTATCCATTTACAAATCGCTCGCCATATACCGCATCTTGCTTTTATGGTATGACGATCTAGAACGAAACGGCCGTATTGGAGCTTTTTCGGTTCATGCTGCAGTATTCGAGTGTCGTGAACGCCTGAACTTGTCCTTGTCATGGTAGAGGCATGTAGACTTGTTTTTTTCTTCCTCTCTGGGATCGTCAGACAGTCAGAGCGGCAAATAAGTTGAAAGTATGGCCGTAGATTTCGAAGCGCATGCGCAAGCGACTCATTAGGGCTATCATTTTCCAACTTTACAGGGTTTTTGTGAAGCCGCCAATACCGCTGACATGTTTAATTATTCGAAAATCCGCCTCCCATTAAACTTAAAATGCCTTACTCTTATGGAACTTAGAAACGGCTCAGTTCTCAGGCCGTTTCTGTTTTTGGCATGCAGTAATGATTTTACATTCTACATATAAGATGAATATGTGCTTTATGCAGACGACAGTAATATATTTGTCACGGAAGATCACGAAACAAAAGAGAATTGTAAAGCAAACAGAACTTACAAAAATCTTTCGCAGCGGTTAGAGATTAACATTCTGCGAACTTTACAAAAAGTAACTAATTAGTCGCTGTCAGAAAACACGAGATTACAAGTGAACGCAATGTTAGGCTTAAGTAAAGTATTAAAAAGTCTTAAGAAAACAAAATTATTTGGCGCGTACCTTGACTATGTGCGGTTATGGCACGCGCTCATTCACGATGTAACCTTTACAGCACAATCGCCCTTCTTCGGAAGCTCCGCTACTGATTCCCATTTAGCGCGCTACTAATATTTATTGCCAAATTCATGCACTCGCATATCGCCTACGTAGTCACAGAATAGTGTCTAACTTATCCCAATGCACTTCGCCCGCCGCGGTGGCTCAGTGGTTATGGCGCTCAGCTGCTGACCCGAGAGACGCGGGTATGATACCAGCTGCGGCTTTTTAATTTCGATGGAGGAGAAATTCTAGAAACCCGTGTACTGTGCGATGTCAGTGCACGTTAAAGTACCCCAGGTGGTCGATATTATCCGGAGCCCTTCACTACGGCGTCCCTCATAGCCTGAGTCGCTTTGGGACGTTAAACCCCAATAAACCTAATCCAATCCAATCCTTGTGCAAGTGGCTCAGAACACGGATTTTTGCGCAATTCTTTTTTAAGACATGATTCAGTCGCATTATATACACTGTTACATAGTCGGTCCCTAACACCATGCAACAATTAGTGTGTGCTAGTCTCAAGTTAGAAACTGATTCATTGCACTTAAAGCTGTCTTCTCACTAATCATCAGTGCATGACCCTTGCATTCCGATCAATTTCATCTGCATCTCTGCCCCCCCTCCCCCCCCCCCCACCCCCTTAAAACAAAATACCGATCCTTATCGTCTTATTTGTTGCTGCAAACCGGTGCAATAAGTCTCTACAAAGTTCATAGAAACTACCAACTAGAACACTTGTACCCCAAAAGAATAACAGAAACTGTGCCAAATTCCATGCATTTCTATGTTCTTTTTTATTCATTGTAGTTTTTGTTTATTCTTTTTTGAACTCATTTTGTATCTTAAGGATCACCTTTGATCTCTGCCTTTGCTTAATCTAAAGACCCCTCGAACAACTCCAGTGCTCAGTTCTGGGGTCCTTCCTTTATAAAAGATGTAATGTAAATGAAGTAAATAACAATATAGCATTTGTCATTCTTATTCGCTGGCGGCGCAGACGTAACATTGAATCTCAAGTGAAATCTGTCACTTAAGATGCGGTATTTTCACGAAAATTTATCTTTTTTTTTTCGTGTATTGAAGTGTACTCAATGGTTGGCCGCAACAGCGCAGCAAAAAGCTCTGGATTTATTTTAGAGATGGCCGCCGCGGTGGCTCAGTGGCTATGGTGCTCGGCTGCTGACCCAAAAGACGCGGGTTCGATCCCGGCCGCGGCGGCTAGAATTTCTTTCGAGGAGAAATTCTAGAGGCCCGTGTACTGTGCGATGTCAGTGCACGTTAAAGAACCCCAGGTGGTCGAAATTTCCGGAGCCCTTCACTACGGCGTCTCTCATAGCCTTAGTCGCTTTGGGACGTTAAACCCCACAAAACCAAAACCAACCTATTTTAGAGATGGCTCGAGCAGCAGAGATAAATGGCCCAATGTTGAAAATAGTGGTTTCACTGGTTCTTTGTAGGACCAGTTTTGCCAATACATATCCACTATTGGGACGCTTACCTGTGTCGTTAGGGGAAAGGGGGGGGGGGGGGGTGTTTTACGTGCCCCACAGTCTTGGAAGACGGGAGTTTTCGCATATCGCCTCGATGAAAGTAAGAGAGCCGCGATTGGGCTGAAACTCGTCACTTCGCGATCAGTAGCAGTGCGCTCTTGTTACACGTGTAACTGCTGCAGATATGTAGAAACTATGAAGGAACGGTTACTTGTCCAGCAAATGGCGGAAGAACAATCAATCCGCCTAAATTTCTTAGATGGCTAACTTCGCCTGCAGATATCTATCTGCACCTTCGTCTGCTATTAAAATTTCTCGTACTTAATTTTCCTCGCATTTCCGGATAATTTTGTTAACGGCTATGCTTGTAGCTCCTGTCCTTACAAAATCTTGTAGGCAGTCTATGGCCTGTCTATAGACTTCTGCCTGTGAAGTCAATAGGCTCTCTATGACAAATCTTAGAGAACAGTCTATAGGCAATACAAATGTTATAGACAATCTATATATTTATGGCCATACACTTTTAGTGCACTTTTGTCTATAGACAGTCTATAGACTACGAGTAGACAAAACAAATATCCATAGGAAGGCAATAGAGTCAAGAGGAAACCTATAGACTGTCTACAGACCAATTTTATAAGGGGATCGACGTCGCAACTGCGCAGTTCAGAGCTATCCTCTTTGCTTCGGCTTCTTCGGCTTCGAAGTCTCCCGTCTTCTGCCCAACGCGTCATCGATTGGCCACCCATCACAGCCAAATATCACTGCCAGTGACTCATCGGTACTACTAGGAAACTCCTTCGCGACGATGGATGCGTTTGGGTATTCCCGACCACATCTCTGACACATGTCAGGTAGGCGAAAGTTTGTACCGAAATGGTTAGGTTGTATGAAGTGGCACGAACTGGACATGCCGTTATGACACACGTCTTCGCACTCCTCAAGCCTTACAACTATCATCCAAAAACAATAATGTCGTTTCAACGTTGCGTCTTTTTCATTTAATAAAATACATCCTAATGTCCTTGCTTATTGTTTACTCCAATAATTAGTTTATTATTATTTATCACTTACTATTACTATTACTGATCACTGCATACAGCTTATTCACCACTTCCTGTTAGCATTTCTGGCGTGTACATTGCATTCTGCGCTGTGCACCGTGGATTGCAGCTGTGTTTTCTTGCGCAAAAAAATTAGTCTGGGTGTAACTCTGCTTAAACCGATGTCTGACGCGCGAAAGCGTGGTGCATAAATCGTGGCGCCACAAGCGACACCATAGACGCGAAATGGCGCAGATATCAAAACTGTGACCAACTTTTTCGGGGGTTGCTCGGACCAAATTTTTGGAAATGATCCGGGCCACATTCGGGGGTCGCCATTGTGTCGGGCAAGTTCAACTATGATTGTACATCGATTTTGGTTCGAATTGGTCAAGGTCGAATTTCGGGTGTGGCCCGGACCAAACTAAGGTCAGATTTCGAGTGTGGCCTGGCCCATTTTTTTCCGCTTGGCGTCACAGTGGCTACCGCAACGAGCGATGCACAAGCAAGTTGCACGAGCAGATTTTTCTTGGATTTTACGGTCCTATGCGTGCTTTCGCACTAATAGGTCCCCAGTACCATTTTTGGTCATTCCCATATGCAAAAGAAAGCACCCGGCGCCACCGTCAGGCACCAGCCCATCATTTTACATCCATTTTAGTTTTTTTTTTTTAATTTGGGGGGCACTTTGGCTCTCTGAAGTGCTGCAAGGCGAAAGCCTTCCGTGGCGCACTGTTTGGCATTGACTGCGAGTCTGTTTGTACTGCATTAGTGCTTTATTTGACTACACACTACAACTACACACTTTGACTGTTGACTCTGACTGCTTCCTTAGCCCGACTCTCTCTCTGCTTCGATGAGTTCGGTTGTATCCATGGCTCTGTTCGCAGTAATGAGGTATGTAATGTGGTCACGCACGGACGCCTTGCGCCACCTGTCGGAGCGGCCGACAACTATTTTATTAGTTGTCGTGTGCTCTAAAGGTGGGCGTGAGGTATCCATGGGTGGCCTCATTACTTCGAATCGCCGCACTCTGACGTCATAACCATTTCTACCAACCGAAAAGCGTGACAACTCTGCTGAGAACCTTTTGTCGACAGCGATGAGGCATTAAAGGCTTTCGCCTTTAAAAAAACACATTAGTGCTAAAGGCTGGTTGACAGCCGTCCATGTTCTCTGAGCCGTAAGTATAGATACTTCGACCTAGATCTTCCCCGTGTCCACCGAAAAAAAAAAATGAATTCAGTGGAGGAACGGCCCCCATTAGGTAACAAGATGGCAGTAAAAGACGTGAAGTGCTGACTTTTCCTGAGCACGGGTGCGCCTTCAGCAGACGAACCCAGATTCGCACCCTAGCTGCAGGAAACGCCAACCTCGACAGCAGTTTATTCGGTGAGACTCCAAATAAGTCCTGCATGCCAAAGAGTCCACCTACTATTTTACCAAGCGTAAACTGGAATAACCACTGATCCGGATCATGAGAGGGAAATAACTAGAAGGGTAATAATGGGGTGGAGCGCATATGGCAGGTTCTCTCAGATCATGAATGGCAGTTTACCAATATCCCTCAAGAGAAAAGTATACAACAGCTATATCTTACCGGTACTCACCTACGGGGCAGAAACGTGGAGGCTAACAAAGGGGGTCCAGCTTAAGTTGAGGACAACGCAGCGAGCTATGGAAAGAAAAATAATAGGTGTGACGTTAAGAGACCGGAAGAGGGTGGAGAGGGTCAGAGAAAAAACGCGGGTTAATGATATCCTAGTCGAAATCAAGAGGAAGAAATGGGCTTGGGCACTGGCATGTGATGCGAAGGCAAGATAACCGCTGGTCATAAGGTTAACGGAGTGGATTCCAAGAGAAGGCAAGCGTAGCAGGGGGCGGCAAGAAGTTAGGTTGGCGGATGAGATTAAGAAGTTTTCGGGGATACGGTGGCCGCAGCTGGCAAAGGACAGGGTTAATGGGAGAGACATGGGAGAGGCCTTTACCCTGCAGTGGGCGTAGTCAGGCTGATGATGATGAAACTGAAGAAGACAAACATCCCGAGTCAAAGTTGGAATCCCATCTTGTCACACCAAATGTTTTCATGACTCATTCATACCCCGAACTTGTGTCAGCTGGAATCACCTTCCCCACGACATCGCAGGTATTTCTGATAACAATGCATTTCGTAAAGTCCTTAATGTTTCTTTCTGAGTATGTGTCGTTTATTACTGTATAAAAATTGCCTTTCACTGTCTACACACTGTTTTAATATATCCCCACTGCATTCTAATCTCATTGCCTTCCTGTGTTTTCACTATTTATGTATTCCTGGTTTATTTTTGTTTTCTCTCCTTGTTGTTGCTGTTTAGGTTGAATTTTTTATGTATTCCCACTCCCCTCTGTAATGCCTTCGGGCCCTGAGGGTACAATAAATAAATAAATAAATAAATATGTAAAAGAAAACACAAAACAATATGAGTAAGGGTCGGGGGCAGCACTACAAGTGGCCAGCCAACGTTTCGGCACGAGGTCTTGTCTTCCCCGGCCAACGTTTCCATTAGACTTGTCTTCCTCCGGGCCTTTGCGAATTCAAGTCATTATTCATTTTTGTTTGCGTTTTGAAGAATCCCATTTTCCTGCCTTCTATGTACCATGTATCCAGAAAAAAAAGAAAAACCATTCAAATGCTCTACGCAGAAATCTCGTATCGCACAAGCGCTGAAAGTGTACAGCTGCGCTAAAACACCAACAAACAAATTTTCTGTTTTAAAAGGGTTTTTTCCGCGACTGCTCTGGTCTCGAACATGATTACAAAACAGGGATTCTTGCTGCTGGATGGATGGTATAATGAATGGATTTTCTCGGCATGCTCACCGAATCGGATTACTCGATTACCCGGATTACTCGATGTCCGTGTACTATCGGGTACAAATGTAACCGACCCTCCCTCAAAGTACCGGACCGCCCTGCGCCGTTCTCGACTCGAGGAGTGCACCGTCAGGTGGCATCCACATGCGATATGGCACGGTTCGGAACTTGGGTATTGGGAACATGGGGTATTGTATAAAAGGCAAATTCTTATCTAATATTAGTCCTATCATGGGTAACCTCTGCGTCGAGTAGAGCGTTCTAACCTATCGTACGCTATTTTTAATCTGGCTGGATGCTATCGATGGAAGGTAGGAGCGTACTCTTTCAAATGGATGGCGGCAGTTGCCACCATGCTTGACTTTTCTCTCTATATATTTCTTTAACGCGTCTATCGGTATAAGAAGTGGGTCTATGAATTCGTCATTTACTTGCAACCTTACTTCACCTTCCTGCGTTTAAGCCACCAATCTTCGAATCACTTTTTGCTAACTACCGAGATTCATTCACATGACCACAGTTTTCTCTAATCGTTAGGGCTTCAGGGAGAGTGACTGTGCCTTAATTGTCATCCGGATGAAAACTGTCACATTCTTGTATAAGATGTTCAATTGTTTCTACACATTTACTACAAACTGCACATGTGTCATATTCTTGATTAAATTTCATTATGTAGCTTCGCGCTCTGAGACATCCTGATCTAGCTTCAAAGAGCAGGACGCATCCTCTATAGTTATTATAGTATGATTCCTTCATACCAGCCTCTTAAAATTTCGATATAGTTCTTCTGTCTGCCTTTTCTACATCAAAATAATCCAGTTTTTACCTTTTGCGTTTTTTACCTGTCGCTTAGAGCTCTTTATTTATCCGTCCTAGTTTCCTGCATACTTACTGGTTAGTTTAATAGTCCTTTGCCGCCATTGTAAGTCCACGGCCATATTTAAACACCTTAGCTGTCCACCTGTTGTCGTCCAATTTCCTCAGTTGTTCTTCATATAGTATTTTACTCTGAGCTACCCATGCTTCGAACGATGTCCAGCCCATATCCCCTTGTCCTGCCTCGTTTGTGGTTTTACCGTAGGTACCTAGTGCTAATCTTCCCATAGCTCTTTGATTTACTTCTAATCTCGGCTGAACTTCTATCCTTAGGCACGAACCGTGTACCCGAAAGTAAGCCTTGTCATCATTATTCCTCCTTCCAAATACCTCTCAGTTCTTCATGTTTGCTGCACCCCCATAATGCCCCGTGTTTCATTATCCCGGCATCTCTTCGTCCTTTTGCCCTAAGAGCCTGTTCATGCTTTTCCGCATATATATATCTGTACTTTGGTTAGTGCAACCGGCAGCGCCATCTCATGACAGCCACTTGAAATACTGACAAAGTGTGCGCATGCGCACCGCTAGCCAGCCAGCGTTGATTTTTGAGATAATAATATATTATTTGCAGAAAATATAGTCGGTACGCGAACCGAAAACAAGGCGAAGGAACAGTGTTAACTGCACAATGAGCTGCGAAAATTGGTGGAAGTAGTATAAGGGAAGCTGAGGGTAACTCCAAATTTCTGCTGTAAGTAGAACTCGATATTTTCTCTGCTTGTGGCTGTGTTGCTCGTTCGGCGACAGAGCTGTTCGTTTTCTTAGAACTATTGCCGGGGGGATGTGCTACCTATGAAAATTATGGTGGCTGTTGACTATGTCAACAAACTTACTATGTCAACAAACTTTTTAGCATATTTTAGATGTTGTATTTAATACATTAATCGATTTTCTTTTTTCCTGCTTGTTTTGCGATAAATAGGTAAAGAGCAAAAGGAAGATTGGGGTGCAATTAGACACAGACTTGCAAATCGTCGCCATCTTTTTTTATTCATACATGTTAAGACACAAAAATCACTTAAGTATTTCATATGGTCCTGGCATCCCACTCACCAAATGTGAAAAATCCAGATAAAGGACGCAGTAAAACTCAATCGATTTGAAACATTCACAGTGCCGCATTTTGCCGCGCCCAAGACAGTGCATGGGATAAAATGAGACGCCCTTTCAAGATCAACATATTACTCATTCTTGCTATGAAAGCAAACGAAGTTGGCTTCATGGACATGTGGACATTCTTTGCGAGCCTATTCGAATGACAGGCGCAGTACCCAGACCGTATCCGTGCCGCCTTGTTCCACGGCCGGCTACAGAAAAGGCAGTTCTACAGCCAGTCTCTGAAATACTTTTGAATTTTTTGCCTACATCGCAACTTTTGTTTTTTTTAGTGTCATAGTTGCTGCCCTTTCGCTCAGTCCTGTTGAATGCACATGCTGGTTGAATTAGTGGCGCGTGAACACGTGGATGTGAGTGTGATTGCATCCGTTATCAGAATGGTTTGCACAAGGCGCTGTTCTTTCTCGCCGGGCAGACTATGCGCTGAGGTTCTCAAGGCTTTTTGCACAACGTCCGGTATTCGTATTCTCTTACTTTCTTTTTTGTACCGCTCTCTGGAGCGCGCCTTTGGGAACACCAAACCGCTTGATGACACCGGCGATGCTCGATTCTCTCTAGAGATTCATTCATGTTTTCTGCGCGTTAGCGGGCCGTCATTGCTTTCTTTTGTATGCTCTGACCATCCTGGAGAACGGAAATATACGTGTAGAGCTTTGGAGCAAGCGATAAAACTATTATATTTACCGGACCACCGCAGTGGCTCAGTGGTTATGGCGCTCGGCTGCTGACCCAAAAGACGCGGGTTCGATACCGGCCGCGCCGGTCGATTTTAGATGGAGGCGAAATTTTAGAGGCCCGTGTACTGCGCGATGTCGGGGCACGTTAAAGAACCACAGGTGGTTGAATTTTCCGGAGCCCTTCACTACGGCGTCTCTCATAGCCCGAGTTGCTTTGGGACGTTAAATCCCCATAAACCCATTACGTTTACCGCAACATCGCAATGTCGCTTAATGTCCCACATCTAGCCTGCTCAAGAACAATTACCTCTTAAACAAGGGCGCGAACATCCTTAAACTTTCCACAAGATTAGATCAGTAATCAGCTGTAATAACTAAACACTTGCGTTAATCTAGGACTTTAGGTCGATTGACAGTTTTGAAAACATGTCCAACATTCTCGGTGAAAAATTTTAAAAATTGGAAAATTGCAAGACTTTCTATTGTAAGATTTTGAAGTGTTTCCATCGATCCGATCGAACAATTAAGACTGCCATAGAAAACCAATGGCGAACGCTTTTGAAGAGAGCAAAAACATTAATAGAAAAAAAATACAAGACTGCATTCGACTAATCTTTGGATATATTGACTGTTATAGCCAAATCTTGCATTCTATGAAGAAAACTGCGTTCGTAAATGGTTTTCCGCTTAAAAATATTTTTGTCCAGAATTGTTGGGTATGATGTGGCGTGCGAAATTTCGCGCCTTTTCGATCGCTTTTTCTTTCATCAAAGCTCATTTCGATATAATTTTTTCTCTCCTTAAAAAAGGCCAAACATGTCCACCTTGTCCTAAATTTTAGTCCGTATGTGGCGGGTGATACCAGCTACATTTCAAGGTATTATGATTGCACGTTTAAAATTTAGGAGGCGACAAAGTGCCGCGTTTTACCCCGTGTCGCATTTCGCACTACCATCCATCGATCCATTGCTGATAAATTTATTGTTGCGAAAGCATTATGTGCCTCACGTACGCGAAATCCCGGCGTCACCTAGAAGGTGCCGGCGTTACAAAACTCACGATTGGTTGAAACGGTGTGACGTCATCAATGGCGGGGAAAATACGAAATGTCAACCAGTCAGGTCAGGGCAAGTGCTTACAACTGCACCAACTAGAAAGGAGTAGAAGGAGTAGAATTGGAATATAATTGGAATAAATTAGAATGAAATTGAAATAGAATTGAAGTAGAATTAGAATGAAATTGGAATGGAATTGGAAGAGAACTGGAGTATAAGTGGAATGCTTTCGCTCATAAGCTCCTTAACATTCCTCCAGTAATTTTATTAAATATAGAATACTGTCTCGCCACGTGAATCAAACCTTTGACGTTGATAACTACGTCGAGCGCATTGGTAATTCCACGGTCGCTTAAGAAACGTAGCTGGTTGCGTGGATATAGCCTCAAAGATTAACGCAAGAAATTGAATTTGACGCCACCGCGCTTCGTGAAAATGGCCCTTGCGGCGACGATGTCTGTACAATTTTCTGGTACTTTCTAAATGTACAAAGGTCTGTTTTAAGTGAGATGAGCCTCATTGGGAATATAACCCAGGAATTACTCGATATAGGCTAGCTTTAAATTGTCCTCGTGTCCTCAGTTCTTTTTTCCTCAATTATCCCCAATACTTCCCTCATGCGCCTTTAATAATTCAGCAGACAGGTTCATCCGTGGATAATCCGAAACAGGCTGCACAGAAGGGGACCGCATAATCGTGGAGACAAATATTAAACGACCGAAAGGAAACCATATTGGTTAGGACCAAAGCATTGAGCCCCTTTCTAATGTTATACTTCGCTTAGGGCAAGTTGGTTTATAATTGTAAACAATTATATAGACGGCGCTCAAAAGAACTGGTACAATGAAGGTGCTTTCATGCGCCTTTGTCTCTGTTATCTTTTCAGATACAAAGAAGATGTTATCTTTTCAGATAACATACCATTTTTGGAATCCGTTTCAAATTTTATTGACACTGGCTGCAAGCCGCTCCTACGATGGACGTTAGTGGCGGATTCAGAGAGGCACCTTAGCGGTGGGTTCTAGACACGTTTTGAAGCTGCTGTCGACTCATACGATACGTGGCGACTAAATTGAAGAGCAGCAATGTTTGCACAGCGTTCATACACGTGCGGCACACGTGTAGCCTTTCTGTATTTGAGACCATCAGAAGACGGTGCCTCTAAAGCTGTTTAAATGAAGGAATGCTTAGAAGGTCTATCCACTAATTAGTTGAACCAGTTACGAAAAACAAACTTCATTTCCTTTCCTGCCTCTCGCTTTCGCTGGGGGGGCTTTTTGTAAGAGAAGTATAGGTAGTTTGTGCTGTGTACATGTTAAGCTATATATACCATTTAAAGGGGAGTTGAGGGGCTTGTTATGATATCTTTAGAAACAACTGGACAGTCTTTGAGGCCACCGAGTGCATAGGGAAATGTTATTTTATCGCGCTATTTTAGGGGGGATTCTGTTGACGAGAGAAAATTCGGCAAAGAATTCTTTTAGACGTGAGATAATTTAGAAGTAGAAGGAGAACCACGTGCCGCAGGGGGGGATCCAAACTCACGACCTCCGCATGTCGCGTCCCGATGTCGTGGAGGTACATGCTGAGGTCGTGGCTTCCCATCCCGTTGGCGGCATATGGTTATCTTTCCTACTACTTTCTTCTAAATTATCTTCTAACTAAAAGAATGGCTGAGCAAATTCATTTTCATACACAACCTTAGAGACACACGAACTTGCAAGGCCGACGTCAAGCATCCAAGATTTCAGCTGCTCTTTTCACAAGCTGAATCGCACAGAAGAACCGTGAAAAAAAATTTAAGTTAACAAAATGACAGAATAACTAATAATAACTTGCGTAGCATTACCGTATTTGTGACATCAGTGGCGATGGCCTAGATAGTTGCACGTGGCATCGACGTCATACATTTGCTTCGTGGCATGGACGAAGAGGGGATATCTTGGGGATGTAGCCCCAGAGCAGTTCAATGCCTATCACTCATTTCAGGTTACCTTTCGCAACTGTGTGTTCAAATCAAATTCTACAAGTCAGTGCGCATTCGGAAGAGAAACAGAAAATACTTGAAGCACTTGAAGCGTCCTCTGCTTTAATTCAGGCCATTAAAAGGTTCTACCCCTCTCTC
Organism: Amblyomma mixtum; assembly: GCF_055824585.1. NCBI lineage: Eukaryota > Metazoa > Arthropoda > Arachnida > Ixodida > Ixodidae > Amblyomma > Amblyomma mixtum. The sequence goes on along the minus strand of NC_143012.1, from coordinate 83,152,484 downwards.
ACTGAACCTTTCTGAAGCACGGTCTTATTTTTTGTTTTTTGAAGCGAAAAGCTTCACTAGGCTCGTCAACACCGCGCTTCGCGTGAGCCACCCTTCGGCGCCGCCACTTCTTCTCCTCGCCACCTTTTTACCCTTCGGCGCTGCTGCGCGGTCGCAACGGTCGCTGCCGCCGTCCCAAGATGAGAAGGTTCTTTCGCAAGGCGTTAACGCGTGAGCGGCAGCGGCGGCCGTAGAAGAGGCGCGGACATTCGCCATGGAAGGAGGAAAAGAAGACCCAGAAGTGGTGGCGAGAGAGATGACTACTGCGCGCTCGCCTCCTCGCCACCGTTTGCCCTTTTGTTGCAGCCGCATGTTTACCACACTTGCTACGCATACGGAAGGAGGGCTACATAACGCGCTTGCCTATGCACCGTTATCGTGGTGCTCCCAGTACATTGTACACGAACTTCGACAGCCATGATGTCAAACAAGGCATAACTGCAGCTTTTCGCTTGTATATCCAGGCTTAACCGGAGCTAAGGCACTGCCAGTTTTTTTTTTTTTCAGCAAGACAGTGTTGTGAGTTCTATTCATTTCATTGCTGATAGCACTGAAAGGATGGATGGTGAAGGCGGAGGAGCATTGCTAACCTGCGCTTCCCACCCCAGCAGTATTCGTAGTCATGGATTTTTGTTCGAACCGAGGAAGTCCTGTATGGCGTAACTTTCATGCCAGCACCAGATTCTCATGAAGAAGTTTGCGGTATTCCTGAACCAATGTAATAAAATCATTCTGCATCGGAACTTAATGTCATAATTGTGGCTGGCTCCAATATCAACCTCTTTCCACTGTCTCATGCGTCTTACACTTATGTTGAACGATGAGCGCAACGTTAGACAATCCACGAAGAAGACACAGCACAAGGACTGGCGCTACCAGCCCCTTTCCTTGTGTTGTCTCTTCGCGCATTGTTTATTGGGGTTGAACGTCCCGAAGCAACTCAGGCTATGAGGGACGCCGTAGTGGAGGGCTCCGGAAATTTCGACCACCTGGGTTCTTCAACGTGCACTGACATCGCACAGCACGGTCTTATTTTTTGTTTTTTGAGCCGAAAAGCTTCACTAGGCTCATCAACACCGCGCTTCGCGTGAGCCACCCCTCGGCGCCGCCACTTCTTCTCCTCGCAACCTTTTTACCCTTCGGCGCTGCTGCGCGGTCGCAACGGTCGCCGCCGCCGTCCCAAGAGGAGAATGTTCTTTGGCAAGGCGTTGCGAGAACGCGTGAGCGGAATATCTGTGCGGGCGCTGTTCTCTAAAAATGGTTGAAGAACTCAATATTCTCATAATAACTAGTCTTTGAAGGGAACTCGCGCTGCGCCGCCGCGCTGGCTCAGCGGTTATGGTGCTCGGCTGCTGACCCAAAAGACGCGGGTTCGATCCCGGCCGCGGCGGCTAGAATTTCTTTGGAGGAGAAATTCTAGAGGCCCGTGTACTGTGCGATGTCAGTGCACGTTAAAGAACCCCAGGTGGTCGAAATTTCCGGAGCCCTCCACTACGGCGTCTCTCATAGCCTTAGTCGCTTTGGGACGTTAAACCCCATAAACCAAACCAACTCGCGCTGCTTTATGCGGACGAATATGGTTTCCAAGCAGATAGATGAATTGAGTCTGCCCTGCTTTATTTCAGATATAAGTAAGCTCATAAAATATGTAGAAATGCAATCGTAAACAATAGACAGTTTCCTAGATTTTAACAACGCTTTAGATTCGATTAACCATGAAGTACTCATCAAAAACCACCATATGACGAAATAAAGGGCGTTTCATATCAACTATTACTCATTTACTTGTTGAATCTTTCCCGGTTTGTTGTTACAAGTAATGCTCTCTCAGGTTTCGAATTTATTAAATGTCGTGGTGAAGCTTCTTGATAAGTCCCTTTATTATTTGCTATCTATAATAATGGCATCGTTGGTATTCAGGAGAGGTCAGATATCCTAATCCATGCTGATGATACCAGTTTCTTCTCTTTGCTCATCTAACGAACCATCTAGATTATCAGCAACAAACGAGTCTTTATAATCGTCGACATCTCTTTATGCAAATCAGCTCAAGATAAAAGTTAATAAACCTAAATATATATTAAGACAACTCTTAATAGACCAACTGATGTAACTAACGCCACCTCCCTTCGGTCTTCTTAAAAAATTCAGGGGGGCACTTTGTTGACCTAAAGTGCGGTGAGGCGAAAGCCTTTAGAGCGATGTTGCTGCTTGTGTCAGTCATGCGTGGTTAAGATGTTAACTAAGTACACAATTGTTTGTGGATCTTAAATGCTGGAGGCACTGGAGGGCGTTTGGGAGGCATCCCGTCTGATACGATGCCTTTCTGCAAACACTCTCCAGCGTCCTAGACAAGGAGAACTACACATGCGTTGGCAGGAAGTAGCGCAGACATTAGCAGGCTTGGACTGGTTCGAATCCCACCGTGCACAAGGATTTTTTTTTCTGGTCTGACTGGAAAATCGTGACACCTCTGCTGACAGCCTTCTGCTTACAAACTTCTGTCGTCAACGATGAGGCATTGAAGGCTTTCGCCTTAAAATGCGTTTCAATACGTACGTGTTTGGGTGCTTCGTTCAGCAAAACCTTTGCTGGTCCCGTCATGTAAAGCTCCCAACAAGCAAAGCTGCCCATTACATTGTTATTTCAAAAAACTTCGGGTGCTGCCGATACACTTCAAAAGCGACTATATTTCACTACTGCTCAATTACGCGTGCTCTACTGTTTGTTGGTATGTGGTTGGGGTTTGAAAACAAACAGGATTTATCGCTTGCAAAATAAGGGTCATTGGTTTGTTTACAAACTGTCGAGATACTATTTTGTTTCTGCTTCCTTTAGACCAAACCAAACATTAAATATTACTGTATAACAAGCATAATTTTTATACTGGGATTGGACATGCGGGTGTGCAGAATTTTTTAAATACATTTATCAGTAGAAAGCTGCACTGCGGCATCAGAAACATATTTTATGAAACCTCCAATAAGGACTGGGTATGGAGCGCAATTCAATAGTAAATTCCCTGGCTTTTAATATATTACGCCGGTGTAGATGATGTAACAAATTCATCATCATCATCATCATCATCATCAATTTGTAACAAATTACTCTTCCTTTTTGTTCACTTCAAGGAAAAAATTAAAATGTACTTTACGGAACATTCGTGATTTTTTACCTTGTTTTTTTATTGCCTTGTTGCATTTAATGTGCTATAGAAACTGTGTTCGGGTGTTGCACTTTGATGTGTTGCTGCTTCTGGTTGGTGTACACCTCTGTTTCAATTCGTTGACTTGTAACCCTTTGATTAGGCTACTATGTGCCTTTCAATTTGGTTTCAGTTTTAGTATATTGAATATATTTCGTTTTCAAGCGCACACAAAAGGTAGTACAGAAAGAGGTCCCAAAGTGGAACTCTCTGAGGGACCTGCCGTTAAAAAGTGCGTAAGGTAGTGCCTTTCGGGCAAATCAGGATTTTCGCAAATACAAATGAAAATGCCAGAATGTTCACAAGGTTTACGAATACAACAGACCAACTGAAACACTACAAATTAGGTCTAGTAGTTTTTCAGTCGAAGTCAAGTTCGAAGTAAATACAGTTTCAGGCGTTGTTTACAGAAATATTCCGATCTAAATGATTTAATGAATATGAATAGTGTATGACAAAATTATACTGCTAAAAACAGTACCGTACGTTTACCGTAATTTGTATTCATTTTTGGTAAAAGTAGATGACTATAAGCTGCAGATCTCATTATACTGCTGCTCTGGAAACTAGATGTCCTGAAGGTGCTGATGCTCAGGATTTTGTGACGTGATCTATGCATGAGCAAACCTTACCTTGCTTTTAGCTCAGATAATAACGGGAAGATGTTAAGGTTTTGATAAACGAGGGAAGAAGGTGCTTTGTATGAGCTGAAGAGGATAATCCTAACTGCGTGGTATTGGAGGCATCTAATTCATTTTAGGCGTGAAACTTATGTGTTACTGCATGATGATGATATGCAGCGCTTACCATGATTATGAATAAAAGCAGCCGCTGCGGTGGCTCAGTGGTTACGGCGCTCGGCTGCTGGCCCGAAAGACGCGGGTTTGATCCCGGCCGAGGCGGCCGAATTTCGATGGAGGAGAAACACTAGAAACCCGCGTACTGTGCGATGTCAGTGCACCTTCAAGATTTCCAGGTGGTCGAAATTTCCGGAGCCCTCCACTACGGCGTCCTTCATAGCCTGAGTCGCTTTGGGACGTTAAACCCCAATAAACCAAAGAAACCCAACCTATGAGTAAAAGCGTACTAAAATGATGCAAGGATGTGCTGTCGAAAGTAGCTCCTCGTGCGAATGAATTTACCAATGCCAAAACCGATTTCTTTCATTATTATGCGACATAATTATTGAACTTGGAACGTGAACATAGCTAAATTCATAAAGAGTTACAGTTTAATGTTTGCAAAATAAATTGCTGAATTGTGTTCCACGTGTCAACTATGATGCCGAAGGCCCAGTTAGATGACTCTTACGCAAGCTATTCCATCCATTTTCCCCAGTGCAGGGTAGCCAACCAGAACATCGTTCTGGTTAACATCCCTGCCTTCACTTTCCCTCTGTCTTCCCCCTGTTTCTCTCTATCTTGCCCAGTTCTACAGCAAAACTGAATTTACCAAAAAACTTCATTTATCTATAACTCTAATTCAAAGAACTATATGTAAAATATGACTGCTGCCTTGTTACTGTATGAGAATGAAGCTAGCTTAGGTGCATGATATCCAACCCTCTCTGCGCAGTCATAGGATACAAGGTGAGCGAACTGGATATCCCGTTAAGTGCGAATACTTCTTCCTGCATATGAGGTCACCATGCTATTTTTTTTTTTTTCAGAGAGGAACCGTTAATAAAGCTGCAAATGGCCATAGTCGGTTTTTCATGCTTGGCTTTCTTAGTGCGTTAATGTGTTTGCGTAATAACAGACAAAAAATAAACAGGCAGACACACTGAATGAAACCTTTACGTTGGGGAAAACATTGTTTTTTTTCACAAACGTGTGTCATTTTTGCGGGGCGCGTAACCTTACAGTCCTGCAAAAATTACGAGGACACTTTGGCAACTAAAGTGTTGAGAGGCGAAAAACGAGGACACTATGCCGTGACGACTTCCGGTGGATTTGACGTCACACCGTTCCCGTGGCTATATCGATACCAATTATACATCTTTCGTGAATCTTAACTGTTAATTACGCTTAATTACACATTTTTCCATCTCATTTGACACAAATCCGACGTTTCTCCGACCATTCTGTGACAATTTTCACTATGCCATGACGACTTCCGGTGAATGTGACGTCACACCGTTCTTGTGGGTAATCGACGTCGACGCTATTTCGACGCAATTTCGACATTTTTGCCTATAATTAATTAAATAACTAATCTACAGTCATCAAACTTGGCTTCTAGGTTCACTTTATCCTCCTCTATCAGAAGCAACCATTTATTTTCTTCTATCTTTTTTACTTCTGGAGTTACCCGCGTGTAACACCCTTTGTTAACGGACGACAGTATGCTTAAAGCGAGCCCATGCCTCCTACTTTGAAAGTGGAGTGGCGCTTCTTGACCATATTGGCAATTTTGCCACTGCACTGATACACGCCACATAGTTCGCCATGGCTTTCATTGTAGTACGAATAAAGCCTTTTCGCGAGACAGTAAGAAAAAGAACAAGCACTGTATGCCCTTTGTGCTGTCCGCTCCTTTCCCCTCTGTTCTCGGTGGTCTACAAACTAATCCGTACATCGGGATGCGGACGGCTCGGGCAACCTCTGCAGCGCTGCACCTGTCATGTATTTCGCGTCCGAACGCCTCAAGCGAATCGAGGAAAGAAAAAAATTAAACAATCTCTCCATGGGGCCCCCAAACCCACCGAAAAACAGGCGTTGCAGAAGAAGCACCAAAAGCAGCAACAGCCACTGAGGAGAGCTCACGAGTAAATCTACGAAGCGAACAATCCGAGCGCAGACCTCCCTTCTCTGGCTCCCTTTTCTTCCTGTCAGTCTTAGGGCGTCCGCAAAGGGGTCTCTCTTCCCTCTTTCCCTTTTCATTTCCCTCAGCCAGGGGCTGGGGAAAAAGGATATCTCCCTTCTCCCTTTGTCCCCAACCTTTCCCTCATTTCCCTCTATCCACGGCGCCCTCCGAAGAGACCTTCCTCCACTTCCCTCGTCTTTCCCTAGGCCGGAGCGTCTGCAATGAGATCTCTCTCCTCCTCATTTCCCTCGCCCTTTTTCCTTTCTCGGGGCTCGGGAAGGCGTCCGCAAAAGGATCAATGCCTGGGAAGAGGCTCCTTTATCGACGCTGCCGCCGCCGCCGCCTCGGAGATCGATCGCCGAACCAAGAACGACCGATGAGGGGAGCCAAAGGCGGGTGGGGAGAAGCGGGGGCCAGGGGGGGGGGGGGGTGCCAGAGGAACCGAATGAAAGGTCGAGCACGACGAACGCGCTCGGCCTGGCCTGGGCTTTGCCGTCGTTGCTGGTTCGACGCTGTCGCCGCCGCCGCCGTGGCCCCGATGCAGCCGACGCCGCCGGTTGGCGCACTGCTCGCCTCGCTTTCCAGGCCAGCCTGCTGCTTATGCTGTTGCTCCCTGGCGGTGGGGGTCCCGCGTTGGGCTGCGCGCGTTCGGCGAGCACTGCTCTCGTTAATGCGACACACTCTGTTTATAGTGCGCGGAGCTCGGTATCGCCGTCATTCGCTTTGTGGCTGTACGATGGTGTCGGCTTAGGCGCTTACGGAGACCATGTATATATATATATATATATATATATATATATATATATATATATATATATATATATATATATATATATATATATATACCAGAGTAGAGTGATACAATCCATGAATACACGTACCGACGTGTACCGGTATTATTTTTATGCGAAGCATATTGCTAGAGCTACCACTCACGCCGTCGCCGTGGAACCCCTAGCCGTGAAACCACGTGTCACCGTGACGTCACACCACGTGACATCGGATGAGAGAGCCGGCCTCCACCTCGCGCCGTCGCCGTGGGATGCTTCGCATTCCCAAGGCTTAGCCAAGCTGAGCCTCAGCAATTTTTTCCTTCCGGATGTGATTGAAATGCGGAATGAATTGCCAAGTGATGTTGAAGAGGTTGATGCGGAAAAATTTTTCTTAGGTGTGGAGACGTTTTCGCGGGAACGGGGTGGAAATTTGTAATTCCGTTTTTGCGAATGTATTCTTTGCAATGAGAGTTGTATTTAGAATTGTATTTGCATGTGTTTTCCCTCCCTTTAATGACCCTCATCGGATGGTTAACAGTCTGAGTTAATAAATAAATAAATAAAGTAAGATGCATGTAAATATAATGCAGCTAACTATACGCTCCTACTATAATGTACCTAAAGAGTACATAGAATCTTCGGATACCTGTATGGCGATTGCAATTGTACGTGGTCGTTGAAATGTATGAAGGAGTAATTAAAGCAATAAGTACAGCAAATAGTAGCTGGAAGGTAGGTGAAGCTATTCTTTTTGAGTAAAAAAAAAACTGTGGTGTTCATAAATGCGAAATTAGTAGTGTAACTGCTTCACGCCTGCAAAATAATTGATGAGAAAGTACAAGAAAAAAAAAACACATGCCGCCAGTAGGATCCGAACCCGTGAGCTCCGTATGTCCCGCGCGGGGCTGTGCCGACTGAGCTTCGGCGGAGGCTGTCAATTCTGCTTTCGGGGGCGTTTAAAGGGTCAGTCTACTGAATTTTATCGACCATATTTTCTTTGCGGCAACCGATAGCTCTTTACTCAAATTACCGTTTAGCCAGCTTTGGTGCCAAGGAGTGCGGTAGAACATTTTAAAATAGAATTTATTAATGTGGGAACACATATGTATGAGATGGTAGTCTCATCTGGCAACCATCTGGATTTCCGCCACGCGGCGACAAACATGGCGGCGCCCGTCGATGCCGGACCTCTCGCTTCGGACTGAATTCTCGTTGTTGCTGCCTTTTTCAGTGAGTTCACTGGCCATAAATGGGGCACCTGTCTTTCGCTTCGTCTCATCTCGCCTATAAGAAAACATATAAGAGATAAATTTGCTTTATTTTAATAATTAGAGTGACGATTCTGCCGCTCCTAGGCTTAAGTGGAGAGTCGGTTTGTTTACAGCAATGGTTCCCGTCCTGACGACCAGATGGCGCCACTATAGGCTGAGTTTATTTTTGCGTCTCTGCTAGCATACGCTGAACTAAAAGTGGGAATGTGCCTGCGTTTTGCGTACGTGTAATTATAAATATTTATGTGATTTACAGAAAAAGCGAGCGGCACGCCTTCTACAGTTTACCAGAACAAAACGTGCGTTTTCTCTGACATTGGGGCATACAAATGATATGTAGTATATTCACTTATGCTTCTACAAAAAAGACTACCACTTTCTTGAACAAAATGAACGTTTGGAGTCGCCACCATGCTTTTTTAGGCGACTTTTAACGCCGAAATAAAATATAAATTCCTGCCTAAACCGGGCGCAGACCCCTCGTTATTGATGTTACAGGGTGCCAACTACCAGAACATGCCATTATTTATACACTCATCTCGGTGAGTAGACTGACCCTTTAAGTTATGCTTGTGACCTAACTTTGAGAGAGTTAGGTTACAAGCCACCGCTGGCCGGAGCGGCGGGCATAGAATGTCCTGTATTACCGCGACTGTCACGTGGAACATGATCGAACAGCGAGGGCGGAAGCTGTGCGAGAACCCTTTTATAGAATTCGATGATTTTATCCGAGCCGAATGCCTGAAACTTGCAGGTAAAGCATGCGAAATCTTTTTGCGCTACGATTTGAAATGGTGATGTAATCGCCGATTAAAGGGACAATGCTGTTCAGGCTTCTCCGCAGTGCACAGTGGCAGGCAGAGGCCCCAGTGATGACGTCACGTGCGGCGGCGCTAAGTTTCCAGCGAAGAGGTGGTTGTTTCAAGGATTAAAAAGAATGCCGTCGAAGGTGAAGCTCACGAAG